>NC_081420.1:105969534-106297261 GCF_949786415.1 Peromyscus eremicus
CCCATTCTTACTTTCCTACATCCCCATATCTTCTATGACAGCTTTGAATTTTAGTATCTTGCATTATTGGCCACTTTGCTTTATTTAGTCATTTATTTTCTTCTCCTTCTACATCTCTTTATCACCAAATGGCTCTCCTACTTTTCCAGATGCATTAAGTTATTAACTCCATCCATTTCTTTCCTGTCTTCACCTACACTAATATTACTTCACATATTCATTCCCCTCAAACATTGTCTACTTGAAATCTAGTATCTGTGGTTCATGTTTTCCCTTAGCTGCAGTATGCTCTTATTTTTATCCTAATTATGAACATAATAACATTTTGATCGTTATTTTCCACATTTCCCTTTCAATGACTAGACTCATAACCTCTCCAGTTGCCAAGTTTGTACTTTCACTCCTTCTATATATGAGTATAATATTAAACAAGGAAGCAATCCTTCCCTGTATCTTCAAATACACTGCCTCTGCTCATTCCTTTCTTTATTCTCCTCAATCTGAGCATCTTTTGATAATTACAAATGACCTAGTTTGAAGATTTTGGTCTCATTGTTCTGTTAGGAGAAAGACTGATATTGTGGCAAGGTCTCTGGTTGTGTTGCCCATTTTCAGCATTAAGTCACATATTGTATAATTACAGGACAGGAGTTCTGGAACGATGTTTAAGTATTGTAGTTTGTGTTCACCTATAGCACACATGAATCAGCACGGGTGAACATGCCCAGTACAATTCCAGGCACATGACGTCTTATCAAATAAAAGCCAATGAAGCCATGTGTGGTAGTGCACATCTGTAATTCCATCATCACTCAGAAGTCAGTAAAGGCAAAAAGGTGAGTTTAAGTATGGTCTGGGTACAAATGAGAACCTGTCTTCTTAAAACAAAAACAGAAACAAAAACAAATATAGCAACAACTGAAATAAAAATAGCACTGTGGGCATAGCTCAATTGATGAAATGCTTACCCACAGGAGGACCTGAGTGCAATTCCCAGAACCTTAAAAAAAAAGGCAAACTAGAACAGAGCATGGTGGCCTGTACTTATAACTGAGCAGCCAGGGAAGAGGAGACATGTGGATCCCTGAGGCTTGCAGGTCAAACAGCCTACCCTACTAATCAACTTCCAGGCCAGTAAGAGAGTCTGTCTCAAACAAAATACAATGAAAACAAAAGCTGAAAAACATTTGATGAATGACATACCAGAGGCTATCCTCTCACCTCCTCCACAGGCACACAAATCTCTCTCTCTCTCTCTCTCTCTCTCTCTCTCTCTCTCTCTCTCTCTCTCTCTCTCTCTCTCTCTGTCTCTCTCTCTCAGAAAAAAAAACAGACAAAAAGAGCCACTTCAATGTGAAGCTAGTAACAATATATAACTGGTTTCTTGGTAAGCTAAGGTTCATCGTGGTTATTTGCTATTTCTCTGATCTCTTTGGCTATTTATTACCCCTGTATTTGGCTCTGTGTTTCTTTTTTTTTTTTTTAATTTTTATTTTGCAATACAATTAAGTTGAACATACAGGCACAGATTCCCTTGTTCTCCCCCCTCACGCCCCCCTCACCTTCCCCCCAGCCCGCCTCCCATTCCAATCTCCTCCAGGGCAAAGCCTTCCCCACAGACTGAGATCAACCTGGTGGACTCAGTCCAGGTAGGTCCAGTCCCCTCCTCCCAGGCCGAGCCAAGCGACCCTGCATAGGCCCCAGGTTTCAAACAGCCGACTCATGCAAAGAGCACAGGACCCAGTGCCAGTGCCTGGATGCCTCCCAAACAGATCAGGCCAATCAACTGTCTCACCCACTCAGAGGGCCTGATCCAGTTGGTGACCCCTCAGCCATTGGTTCATATTTCATGTGTTTCCGTTTGTTTGGCTATTTGTCTCTGTGCTTTATCCGACCTTGGTCTCAACAATTCTCTCTCATATAAACCCTCCTCATTCTCGCTAATTGGACTCCCAGAGATCCACCCGGGGCCTAGTCATGATCTCTGCATCCAGATCCCTCAGTAGTTGGATGAGGTTTCTAGCACGACAATTAGGGTGTTTGGCCATCCCATCACCAGAGTAGGTCAATTCGGACTGTCTCTCGACCATTGCCAGCAGTCTGTTGTGGGGGTATCTTTGTGGATTTCTGTGGGCCTCTCTAGCACTTTGTTTCTTCCTATTCTCATGTGGTCTTCATTTACCATGGTCTCCTATTCCTTGTTCTCCCTCTCTGTTGTTGATCCAGCTGGGATCTCCCACTCACCCAAGCTCTCTTTCCCTCGACCCTCGCCCTTCACTACCCCCACTCATGACCAGGCTGTTCATGTAGATCTCATTCCATTTCTCTGTCATTGGGCGATCCCTGTGTCTTTCTTGGGGTCCTGATTTCCAGGTAGCCTCCCTGGTGATGTGAGTAGCAGTCCAGTCATCCTTGTTCCACATCTACTATCCTGTTATGAGTGAGTACATACCATGTTTGTCTTTCTGAGTCTGGGATACCTCACTCAGGATGATTTTTTCTAGGTCCATCCATTTGTCTGCAAACCTCATGATGTCATTGTTTTTCTCTGCTGAGTAGTATTCCATTGTGTATATGTACCACATTTTGTTTATCCATTCTTCAGTTGAAGGGCATCTAGGTTGTTTCCATGTTCTGGCTATTACAAACAATGCTGATATGAACATAGCTGAACAAGTGCTCTTGTGGTGTGGTTGAGCATTCCTTGGGTATATGCCCAAGAGTGGTATAGCTGGATCTTGGGGGAGATGGATTCCCAATTTTCTAAGAAAGCGCCATATTGATTTCCAAAGTGGTTGTACAAGCTTGCATTCCCACCAGCAGTGGAGGAGAGTTCCCCTAGCTCCACATCCTCTCCAGCATAAGGTGTCTTCAGTGTTTTTGATCTTAGCCATTCTGACAGGCGTAAGGTGGTATCTCAGAGTTGTTTTGATTTGCATTTCCCTGATGATTAGGGATGTTGAGCAATTCCTTAAATGTCTTTCAGCCATTTGAGTTTCCTCTGTTGAGAATTCTCTGTTTAGTTCTATAGCCCATTTCTTAATTGGACTGTTGGGCATTTTGATGTCTAATTTCTTGAGTTCCTTATATATTCTGGATATCAGTCCTCTGTCAGATGTGGGATTGGTGAATATCTTTTCCCATTCTGTAGGCTGTCGCTTTGCCTTGTTGACCATATCCTTTGCCCTACAAAAGCTTCTCAGTTTCAAGAGGTCCCATTGATTGATTGTTTCTCTCAGTGTCTGTGCTACTGGTGTTCTATTTAGAAAGTGTTCTCCTATGCCAATGCGTTCAAGACTACTTCCTACTTTCTCTTCTAGCAGGTTCAGAGTAGCTGGGTTTATGTTGAGGTCCTTGATCCACTTGGACTTAAGTTTTGTGCACGGTGATAGATATGGATCTATTTGCAGCCTTCTACATGTTGATATCCAGTTTTGCCAGCACCATTTGTTGAAGATGCTTTCTTTTTTCCATTGTGCACTTTTGGCTTCTTTGTCAAAAATTATTTGTTCATAGGTGTGCGGATTAATGTCAGGGTCTTCAATTCGATTCCATTGGTCCACATGTCGGTTTTTATGCCAGTACCAAGCTGTTTTTATTACTGTAGCTCTATAGTAGAGCTTGAAGTCAGGGATCGTGATGCCTCCAGAGGTTGTTTTATTGTACAGGATTCTTTTGGCTATCCTGGGTTTTTTGTTTTTCCATATGAAGTTGAGTATTATTCTTTCCAGGTCTGTGAAGAATTGTGTTGGTATTTTGATGGGGATTGCATTGAATCTGTAGATTGCTTTTGGTAAGATTGCCATTTTTACTATGTTAGTTCTGCCTATCCATGAGCATGGGAGATCTTTCCATTTTCTGACATCTTCTTCAATTTCTTTTTTCAGGGACTTAAAGTTCTTGTCATATAGGTCCTTCACTTGCTTGGTTAGTGTTACCCCAAGGTATTTTATGTCATTTGTGGCTATAGTAAAGGGTGATGTATCTCTGATTTCCTTCTCCGCTTTTTTGTCCATTGTATATAGGAGGGCTACTGATTTTTTTTTTTTTTTTTTTTTTTTTTTAGGTTTTCCGAGACAGGGTTTCTCTGTGTAGCTTTGCGCCTTTCCTGGAACTCGCTTTGGAGACCAGGCTGGCCTCGAACTCACAGAGATCCGCCTGGCTCTGCCTCCCGAGTGCTGGGATTAAAGGCGTGCGCCACCACCGCCCGGCCTGATTTTTTTGAGTTGATCTTGTATCCTGCTATGTTGCTGAAGGTGTTTATAAGTTGTATCAGTTCCTTGGTGGAATCTTTGAGGTTGCTCAAGTATACTATCATGTCATCTGCAAATAGGGAAAGCTTGACTTCTTCCTTTCCAATTTGTATCCCCTTAATCTCCTTATGTTGTCTTATTGCTCTGGCTAGAACTTCAAGTACTATATTGAATAAGTATGGGGAGAGCGGACAGCCTTGCCTCGTTCCTGATTTTAGTGGAATTGCTTTGAGTTTCTCTCCATTTAATTTGATGTTGGCTGTTGGCTTGCTGTAAATTGCCTTTATTATGTTTAGGTATGTTCCCTGTATTCCTGATCGCTCCAAGACCTTTATCATGAAGGGGTGTTGGATTTTGTCAAATGCCTTTTCAGCATCTAGTGAGATGATCATGTGGTTTTTTTCTTTGAGTTTGTTTATATGGTGTATCACATTGACAGACTTTCGTATGTTGAACCATCCTTGCATCCCTGGAATGAATCCTACTTGATCATGGTGGATAATTGTTTTGATGTGTTCTTGGAGTCTGTTTGCCAGTATTTTATTGAGTATTTTTGCATCAATGTTCATGAGGGAGATCGGTCTGTAGTTCTCTTTCTTTGTTGTATCCTTGTTTGGTTTGGGAATCAGGGTAATTGTAGCCTCATAGAAGGAGTTTGGTAATGTTCCTTCTGTTTCTATTGTATGGAACAATTTAGAGAGTATTGGTATTAACTCTTCTTTGAAGATCTGGTAGAATTCTGCACTGAAACCATCTGGTCCTGGGCTTTTTTTGGTTGGGAGACTTTTAATGACTGTTTCTATTTCGTTAGGGGTTATTGGACTATTTAAATAGTTTATCTGGTCTTGATTTAATTTAGGTATGTGGTACCTATCCAGAAAATTATCCATTTCTTTTAGGTTTTCCAGTTTTGTGGAATAGAGGTTTTTGAAGTATGACCTGATGATTCTCTGGATTTCCTCAATGTCTGTTGTTATGTCCCCCTTTTCATTTCTGATTTTGTTGATTTGGATGCTCTCTCTCTGTCTTTTGGTTAGTTTGGATAAGGGCTTGTCTATCTTGTTGATTTTCTCAAAGAACCAACTCTTTGTTTCATTAATTTTTTGTATTGTTCTCTTTGTTTCTACTTTATTGATTTCAGCTCTCACTTTGATAATTTCCTGGCATCTATTTTTCCTGGGAGACTTTGCTTCTTCCTGTTCTAGAACTTTCAGGTGTGCTGTTAAGTTACTAGTGTGAGATTTCTCCAGTTTATTTATGTGGGCGTTTAGTGCTATGAATTTCCCTCTTAGTACTGCTTTCATAGTGTCCCATAAATATGTGGTGTCTTCATTTTCGTTGATCTCTAGGAAGTCTTTAATTTCTTTCTTTATTTCTTCCTTAACCCATTGGTGATTCAGGTGGGTATTTTTCAGTTTCCATGAGATTGTAGGTTTTATGTAATTTTTGTTGTTGTTGAAATCCAACTTTAGACCATGGTGGTCTGATAGAACACAGGAGGTTATTCCAATTGTTTTGTATCTGTTTAGATTTGTTTTGTGACCAAGTATGTGGTCGATTTTAGAGAAGGTTCCATGGGGTGCTGAGAAGAAGGTATATTCTTTTTTGTTAGGATGGAATGTTCTGTAGATGTCGATTAAGTCCATTTGAGTCATGACATCAGTTAAGTCCTTTATTTCTCTGTTAAGTTTCGATTTGGGGGATCTGTCCAGTGGTGAAAGTGGGGTGTTGAGGTCTCCCACTATTAATGTGTGGGGTTTTATATGTGATTTAAGCTTTAATAATGTTTCTTTTACATATGTGGGTGCCCTTGTGTTTGGGGCATAAATGTTCAGAATTGAGACTTCATCTTGGTGGATCTTTCCTGTGATGAGTATGTAATGCCCTTCTTGATCTCTTTTGATTGATTTTAGTTTGAAGTCTATTTTGCTGGATATCAGGATGGCTACACCCGCTTGTTTCTTAAGACCGTTTGATTGGAAAGTCTTTTCCCAGCCTTTTATTTTTAGGTAGTGTCTATCTTTGAATTTGAGATGTGTTTCTTGTATGCAGCAGAAAGATGGGTCCTGCTTTCGTATCCATTCTGTAAGCCTATGTCTTTTTATAGGTGAGTTAAGTCCATTGATATTGAGGGATATTAATGTCCAGTGATTGTTCATTCCTGTTATTTTTTGGTGGTGATGTGTGTGTACTTTTCTTCGTTGGGGTTTACTGTTGTGGCTTTATCTATTGCCTGAGTTTTCGAGGGTGTATCTGACTTCCTTAGGTTGGAATTTTCCTTCTAGTGCTTTCTGTAGGGCTGGGTTTGTGGATAAATATTGTTTAAATCTGGCTTTGTCATGGAATGTCTTGTTCACTCCATCTATGTTGATTGAAAGTTTTGCTGGGTATATTAGTCTAGGCTGACATCCATGGTCTCTTAGTGTCTGCATTACATCTGTCCAGGACCTTCTGGCTTTCAAAGTCTCCATTGAGAAATCGGGTGTTATTCTGATAGGTTTGCCTTTATATGTCACTTGGCCTTTTTCCTTTGCTGCTCTTAATATTCTTTCTTTATTCTGTACGTTTAATTGTCTAATTATTATGTGGTGAGGGGACTTTTTTTGGGGGTCTAGTCTGTTTGGTGTTCTATAGGCTTCCTGTATCTTCATAGGCATTTCCTTCTTTAAGTTGGGAAAGTTTTCTTCTATGATCTTGTTGAATATATTTTCTGTGCCCTTGAGTTGGTATTCTTCTCCTTCTTCTACCCCTATTATTCGTAGGTTTGGTCTTTTCATGGTGTCCCAAATTTCTTGGACATTTTGGTTCATGACTTTGTTGACTTTAGTGTTTTCTTTGACTGATGAATCTATTTCTTCTATTGTGTCTTCAACGCTAGAGATTCTCTCTTCCATCTCTTGCATTCTGTTGATTATACTTGCATCTGAAGTTCCCAATCGTTTTCTCAGATTTTCTATTTCCAGCATTCCCTCTGTTTGTGTCTTCTTCATTTTTTCTATTTCCCTTTTCAGGTCTTGGACTGTTTCCTTCATTTGTTTCATTGATTTTTCTTGATTTTCTTTCAGTACTTTATTGTTTTCTTCCAGGACTTTATTGATTTCTTCTAATTTGTTTGCCCTTTCCTCTAGTTGTTTACAGCGTTCTTCACATTTCTTTGTCTTTTCCTCTACACGAGCCTCTAGCTTCTTCATGATGACATTCATAAGGCTATTTTCTTCTGCTTCTTCCAATTTCTGATGTTCAGGTCTAGGTGTTGGAGGAGGGCTAGGGCCTGGTGATGGTGTATTGCTATTCATTTTGTTGTATGTGTTTCTGCCTTGATGTCTGCCCATCTCCTTGTGGTTCGTTCTTGGCCTTATCTGCACACTTGGTTCAGACAGAGCTGACAGATTCAGGAAGTCTTTCTCTCTTGTCCAGATGGGAGCTCTCTGTGCTGTGCTGTGCTGTGCTTCAGAAGGGAAGTCCGGGGCAAGATGGGAGCTGGGAGCTGGGGGCCGGCCTCTAAGTCTCAGGAAGAGGCTTGGGGCTCAGGCGGATGGGCGTGGGGGCAGGGCGTGGAGACTGCAGGGTCTGCCAGGGGTCTTAGAGAAGGGGATCCTTCCCGGTGGGGCTAGAAGGGCACCTGCCCTGTGACCAGAACCTGGGGCCAAGTTGGGCAGGTCTTCCCCGGAGTGGCTGGTGCCCAGGGGCTCTGTGTTTCTTATTTAATGAGACTGTTTAGAAATTCGTCTACAGTTTCCAGCATTCTTTGAATATCAGAAACATATGGTCAGCCATTCTATACTTGACCAATACAAATGGCAGGAACCTCATAAGCTTCCAGCCCTATCTTTTCCATAATCAGATGATGCCAACCCTAGAAGCACTTTTAGTTTGGAGCAAGGCTATCTCATAGTTAGGGATGTTTATTCAGAATTCTTCACCATATAGAAGGTTGACATTTGACTCCATCCAAATTTTACCCATTGACTCTTGTCTCTTCTTCTCCTCAGTGTTGCCACTTTTAGCGCACACATGCAGATCCTTCAGCTTTTTGAATTGGATTCCCAAGTACTTCCTCAGCACCCTCAACAATGCCACATGGTTTCTATGGTTTCTAGTCCCCCTTCACATCTGTGTCTCCCACCTATGCTTTATTTAACTGTATCAGATCCCAGGGTCTCAGACCTTGGTAAAATATTTCAGAGACAGCCTACACCATGCAGGGAAGAACAAGAGTACCACACTCCTTGTTCTTTGTAGTCTATTTGCCTCTTCAAAGCCCAAGATCTAAGTTACTTCTTTCTTCACACCCAATAGCAATTCAGTTTAATTACGTTGATAGTCTGTAAAAAAAAAAAACACTACCTTTCCCCACTTCCATCCATACTCAGGAAGGTGAGGTTAGGAATCTAGGCTTTGACATTTGCTTCATGTCCAATTCTTTCATCCAAGCACTACAATATGGGTCTAAGTGATAAATCTCTTATGGAACTCATCTCCCCATTTCACTAATGCTTTTAAAGGACTCAGTTTGAGATACCACTTCATGCTGTCAGTATACTGTGGTTAACAGGAAGCATCTTGGCATGCATTAGTGTAACTTAGAACTTAGTGATGTAGATAATTATTAAACAATATTTTTTAAACAACAGTGTTGAAAGTGGTATCAAGAAGACTTAGAGCAAGGACCTGATTCATGCTAAGAGGCCAGCTACAAAAGCTTCTTCGTACATACAACTCTTTAAGTCTAGGTGACATTGAAATGACTGAATTTAAGTAAATGAATAGAAGTGTTTCATGTAATAGAAAGGTATGTGGAAAGGCCTTGAAGACAGAACAGGGGTGGACAATCTAGTGGTCTACAAAAACCAATTAAAATAATCAAAGCAAAGAGAGGCTCGTATGTCAGGTTCTTATAATGAACGGATATGTAGGCACATTAGGAAATGGGTTGCTTGTGTGTGTATGTGTGTGTGCGCGTGTGCGTGCGTGCGTGTGTGCGTGCGTGCGTGTGTGTAGCTGTATATGCAGGTAAAATGTACATGCATGCATATTTGAAGACCAGAGGGCAACTTTAGGTACTGGCCACCTTGTTTTTTTTGAGAAAGGGTCTCTTCATTTCCTTGGAACCCACCAAGTAGTCTAGGCTGAACGGCCAGTGAGCCTCAGGGATCCAACTGTACCTCCTTAGGGCTGGTATTACAAGCATGTGGCACCACCCTTGATTTTAAGAACCTAACTCAGGTCCTCATGCTTGTGTGACAAGCACAATACTGACTGGCTGAGCTATTACCCCAGCCTCCTGGTTTGATTTTTAAAAGCAATAAGAGGCTATTTAGTATTTTAATATAATGGTGCATTATGGCAAAGGTTTACATTTTAGAGGGATAATTAAGCATCTGTAGTATGGAAAGATGGATTAAGGTGGAAATAAGAACAAATTGTAAGGGCATGTTTTAATTGATGGTTATTTGAGAATCCAGGGTGATACCAATGTATTGGATAGAGATGGAGGCAATGAAAATAAACAGATTTCTGAATTCTCTTCTGGAGCTATATCATACAAAGTATAGAATTAGAATACAAGAGAAAAAGGGGCTATGTATATAAGATACTACTTGTATCAGTTATCTTCTCATCACTTACACGATAACTGAAGCCTGTAACTTATATAGAGAAAAAAATTATTTCACTGTAATTCATGGTACTGGAGGTTTCAGTCTGAGATAGGTAGGTCTAGGCTCCATGGTTTGGGATTCTGCCAAGGGCAACATATCATGGTGCGAACATGTGCTATAGAAGACTGCTCACCTTTTATGCCAGGAAGTAGCTTGAGAAAAAAAGAGGTCAGGTTCATATTCTTTCAAGGACTTTCCCCCAATGACCCAAGGACCTACCACTAGGCCACACCCCACAAGGACCCCCAGAGTACCTTCAAAGGCTTCACTCTGGGACATAATCTTTGATGCATGGGCCCTTTGGGAATGCTAATCCAAACTTAGCATTACCTGCTACGCTTTGGATTTTGAATGTCCCACATAGGCACATAAAGGCTTTATAATACAGCCTGTGTTGCTGTTGGGAGCTGGGAGAACTTATAGGTGGTGAGAACTACTGGAAGGAAGCAAGGTAACTGGACCGTGCTTTGGATTAGGTCTCTCCTCTTATGCTTCCTGTCATCATGGACTGCCTCATTAAAGGCCCAAAGATGAAGGCCAATTGACCACGGAATGAAACCTCTAAAATTACAAAAAACAAACAGTTCTCCCTTTTCAAGATTGTAAAATGAGTTTGGGATGCCTGTGATGGGGATGCATTGGGTGGGGCTGTTTGTGATGGGGAAGCATGGAGAAGTGAACAGGTGTTGAATCTGAAGTGCTTGCAACCTGTCAAAGCTGAATTGGATCTTTGCTGCACTGTAAAATTTCCTTTGCTCAGTAAACACATCATCACGTTCAATCTCTTTATACATCTTAAGTCTCAAGAACTAGTTATGCTAGCTAAGTAAAGATAATTCATTTGGTGTCATTTTTTTTTTTTAAAGAATGAATCTTATGTGGTCCAGGCTTTCATTGAACCTGCAGCATGAGGGAAGATAAACTTGAACTCCTGTTCATCCTGCCTTTACCTTCCAAATGCAGGGATGACAGCCTTCATCACCCAATTAGGCTACTACTCTTGATAGCCTGTGCTCAAATGTGTGTGTGTGTGTGTGTGTGTGTGTGTGTGTGTGTGTGTGTTTGTGTGTGTGTGTAGAATGGATACAAATTGCTTTTTTTCCGTTGCATTTTTCTTGAGAAGTTGTCTTATCAGCTTTATGCAAGAATCTGTTTCTCCTGTATTCGCTGTACCTTTAAAAATTCTACTTTAATGCATTTGTGTTGAAAACCATTCTCGAGACCCTCATCTGCGGAGCTGGTTTAACTTCAGGTATCTTGATAAAGTAACTGCCCAATTACCTGATTTTTATAATTGTTACATAGGGGTGTTAAGCCTGAGAAATGTGCATTTCAAGACCTCGGTGCCTCCTACATTTTTCATCCTTTCATTCTGAATTTGAAAAATTGGCATGAAAATTGTTTTCTGACATTTCTTTTGAACCCTTAAATTATGTATCTATGACTAATAGCGATGTCTCAGGATGTTCTCTTGGAGAGGAAATCTAGTTTGAAAATCTGTCTTTTGTTTTTCATTCTGCAATTTCCTAAAAAGATCAGTTCAAGGATGTTCTCTGCCCCCTCCTCAGATTCCCAACGGTGCACTCACTCTCACTCCACCCTCCACTGCTACAACGAACTTCCTTCATGTATTCAGATTCTCTTTGTTCCACATTTTCATGTGTTCACCATTAAAGCAGCAGCAAGGAAATTGGGAGAAGAGTCCACATGGAAAGAATTCACAATGGGGTTTTAAGGCAAACCAAGGGTGTATGTAGTCAATACATACACTATTGCTGTACATGAGCAAGATAACAATCAGCACCCTCAGGTGAAGGCTGAGCTTGTCTTGCTCAGGAGAACCTACTTCATGACTCTCTATTAAATGGCTACTCACCAAATATTGAATTGAGAATAGTCCCAGATTCTCCTTCCTGCCTGTGATTTGTCTAGGCTTTATGCAGGCTTACCAGTTTCTCCAACATTCCATGTCTTATCTCTGTGGACCTTATCCATAAAGCCAGGCTCCCAGGCTTCTCATACTCACGTTCTTTCTTGAGCCCCATCCTTAACTAGTCTTGAGATCAGGTAATCACACAGTTCCTAACTTTGGTTCTCAGCTTCAGATGTTTTGATTCAGTCAGTCTCTGCTGAGTCCCAGGCAAGTACTTGCATTTGAGTCTGGAAATTCAGACTCTGACACCTGCTTAGAACATGATTTCTAATATACAGATGGAAACGTTCTCTGCAGACTGATTGTCCCATCACTCTTTAAAGCTCTAGGTGATCACTTGGCTACCATGGTACATGGATACCTTACCTCAGTGTTTGACCTTCACTGCTGTATTAGTCAAGTTTGCATCACAGTGACCATAACACTCAACAGATACAATTTAAGGAAGGAAAGCCTGGTTTGGGTTCATGTTTACACAGGGTTTCAGTATCTTATGGCAGGTAAGACATTGTAGAACAGATCCTTCCCTAGCCACTTAATTCCATTGAACTTTCCAGAACCTTCCTGTGGTGGTTCAAATAACAATGACCCCTCTAGGCTCATAGATTTGAGTGCTTCTTCAGCAGGAAATGGCATTATTGGAAGGGATTATGAGTTGTTGTGTTGTTGGAAGAAGTGTATCACTGGGGATGGGTTTTGGGGTTTCAGAAGCCTAAGCCAGGCCCAGTAGCACTCTCTCTTCCTGCTGCCTGTGGATGCAAATGTAGAACTCTCAGCTCCTTCTCCAGCACCGTTTTAGTCTGTGTGTTCCCACCTTGATGGCAATCGTCTAAACCCCTGAATGTGAGCAAGCCCTAATTAAATGTTTTTCTTTATAAAAGTTGCCATGGTTGGGGTGTCTCTTCACAGCAATAGGACAATGATGAAAACACTCCCCAAATCATGCTACTATCTGTGAAATGAATATTAAGAACATGAGCCTGTGGGGGGAGGATATTTTATATTCAAATGAACATTATCTGTCTAAGTCTGATTCTGGCTTCTAGTCACTCCTTGGAGCTGAATACCTCCTTATCTGTTATCTTATCCCAGGCCATTCTTGTCCCTGATATTTGCTGGTCTATGTAGTACAATTATTTGAGCAAATAGCATTTCTTGTTGCTACACAAAAGCAAATAAAAAATCAAAAACTTGCAAAAGGAATATACAAAAGTTATTCAAGTGCCAACTGAAAGGCTAAATTAAACAATCTCAGATGCCACTTCCAACCCCAAACTTTTGGTTAGATAAAATATACAGCATCAAATATATTGACAGTCAGTTTTGTCATGTATACTACTCATAACCTCAACTAGTGAACCTGAGATTTCATATAAAGTTTATAATGGCAGATTTTGTCTAATACTGAGTGAAGAAGAAACTAAGTCACATTGTCTAGAGTACAAGTTCCTGGTGAGGGTGGCTGCCTTTCTGGGTGTCAAGCCCTTCCTGTTTGTTTTCAAAGGTGATCAGGAGGTGCTAAAGAGTATTGTGCTTATTATGCTTTGCAAAAGTACTTCTGTGACTTTCTCTTCCCTGTGAGATATGTAAAGTACCAGCCACAACTTTCAAAGCTTGTTAGAACCAGATTCTTTATTCCCCAGTAGGATCAGCTCAGCTCACACAATGCTCTCTTTTAGCATGGATTTCAACATTCCAGATTGGCTGTTCTTATGACGATACCAGACTATCATCTACCTCCTTGGCTTTGCACGGAGATGCCACTGTGTTAGATTCTCTTTCCCTAGTATCTCCCAGTGGCTATCCTATCTTGGTTCAACATTTAGCTTGAATATTATCTCCTTCCAGATACTACTTTAAAATGAAACCGGCTTTTTTTTTTTTTTTTTTTTTTTTTCATAAAGACAAGTCTCTTCATTCACCAGATTCTTAATTGTCTTCCTGGAGTTTACATCAGTAAGTTACTGATACTTTTGTATCTCTGCCCTGAAGGAACACAGTCTGGAAATCCAGCTCTTGGTCATTTTATTTTCATACAGAGTTATTTTATTTTTCCGTGTGTGTGTGTGTGTGTGTGTGTGTGTGTGTGTGTGTTTGTGTGTGTGTGTGTGTGTGTGTGTGTGTTTGTGTGTGTGTGTGTGTGTGTGTGTTGGGTGCACGTGAAGGCCAAAGATTGGCATCAGGTATCTTTCTTGATCATTGTTCACCTTATATACCGAGACAGATCTGCTGAATCCAACTTTTTCCAACTGTTTCTGCTTTTCTGTCTTATCAGGTCTCTTTGAAGTTCCCCTATCTCCATCTCCTGTGTGCTGGGATGACATGTAGGCTGACAAAACTTCAGCTTCTTCATTTTAATTTTTATTGTATATGTTTATGATGTACAGTATGATAATTTAATATATCTAAACAACATATAACAATCCAGTCAGGGTACTAGTCATTTCCATTCTCTTAAACATTTCTTTGTGTTGGGAGCTTCTGGACTCCTCTCTTTCTATATTTTATAAAACCTAAAATAAATTGTTGCAAACAAACTATAATTGCCCTGCTCTGCTGCAGGATACAAGTCCTGACTATGCACTACTTCCTACTTCCCTCTGCCCTTTTCCCCTCTCTCCTCCCTAGTCTTAACAATGATTTCTCTGTCTTCTTACAGAAAATTATCTTTTTCAGCTTCTGTATGTGAGTGAGAACAACTGGCATCTGACTTTCTGTGTATGTCTCATTTCTCTTAACATGATATCATCTAGTTCCGTTCACACTGCCACAAATGGCAGCAGTTCATTCTTTTTGATGACTAGGTACTAGATGTATTTGTAAATATACACAACTTCCTTGTCCATTCATCCATTGCTGGATGCATCAGTTGAATCCATATGTTGCCTATTGTGAATGGTCTGGGATTAACAAGGGAGCTGACATTCCCCTTTGATAGACTGACACTGTCTCTTTTGTATAGACACTAGCAGTAGTATAGCTAGATTATAACCTAGTTTTGTTTCTTTTTCCTTTTCTTCTCAATTCCAAGCACAATAAATATATACTAGTTAAAAATTGAAGAAACGTGTCAATCTATTAAATAAATGAGATGAATTAAGAGATATTTATAAAAAACAAAATTTAAAAATTATTTGATAATCTCTATAGTTATAATGATACTGAAAATAAATTTTTACTTGTTTAAAGTGACCACTTTCAGATGTTCAAAGATACCTAGTTTATTATATTTAAAAAATTACTTAAATTCCAGATGTTAAATAGATTTCACTTAAATCCTTGTTTCAAAATTTATGTCACCAAGTTATCATTACTTCATCCACCTCTACTCTATCTCCAGGTTTATTTAATTAAGCTCTTGCAATCCCTCTCTCATTTGCTGGTAGTGTCTCACCGAGATTTGAAAGGCCTCCTGGGGAAGAAAGGAGCCATCTTGAAGTATAGGAACTCTCTATAATTTCTTATGTATAGGATTTTAAAAATAATTACTTTTGATTTCATTTTTGACTCACATGAATTAATGGCTCATTAGTGAGATCCAGGACTCATGTGGACTCAGGTGCATATAGTCAGCAATGATCAAGCTTAACCTCGTTATATCCATCCTTCTTCCTACCACACCTTTGCCAGTCTCTGAAGCACTATCCTACATTAGTCAATATTTTTTACTTCTATATATGAGAAAAAAACTGAAGCGTTTGTCTTTCTGTTTCTGGCATATTTTATTCAACATGATGTTCTTTGATTCCATCCATTTTGCTAGAAATATTTCACTCTTCTTTATGGTGAAATTACATTCTACCTTCCTTTACAGTGCTGAGGGTGGAACCTGGGTCCCTGTGTATGCTAGGCATGTACTCTGTCACTGAGCTGTTGTGTATACACACTATTTTTTCTTTATTCCTTCATCTACTGACGGACAACTGGGTTAATTCATATCTTAGCTGTTGTGAACAGTCCCTCAATAAACACAGGGGTGCTGTCATTTCTTTGATGTGTCTTATTTCCTTTGTTTATATGCCTAGAAGTGGGTCATAGAACAAAACAGATTCTTTTTTTTTTTTTTTTTTTTGCTTTGTTTCATTTTATGAGGGAACTCAATACTATTGCTCCTAATGGTTGAACTATTTTTAGTCCTGCTAGCTGTGTGTAAGATTCCTTCCACCCCTGTATATTGGATGGACAAGATTCTAGAAAATGAGATAGTACATTGATCTATATTAGTCATTTTGAACTTTACTCTGCCTAATGTAGTATGTCATGTTCCAGCCTCCAACAAATTCACAACTTCTGCCAAAGAGTGACACAACAACATCACTCAATTCGCTTTCACCTTTCACACAGAGATATGCTGTTCCAAGCTTCATTTACACTCTGATTCTGAGACTTTCTCTCCATTTCCATTTCCTGTCTCTGTCCTTACTGTTCACTCATGCTTCCCTTCGAGTCCCTCATGGCCAGACACAAGTTCCAGACTGGAAGGCACTGAGCAAGTTGCTTCTGGTAAGTTACAGTTATCAAAGTCAGGCTCTAGTTAAAGGGGCATATTGGATTTATTCTTCACTTGCCTAGCATTGGCTGGGTGATCTTTGGCATGTCAGATGTGAAAGAAAAAAAAGTGACATCACCCGAAACGCCCACTTCCTGGAACTGAACCATGACCAACTACAGAGCTCAATATCTGTCACATGATACACCTAATTTCAGTAACAGCTTGGTTATACACATTCTAAAATGCCTGTTGAAAGGTCATTTAAAACACACACTAGACATTCATGTGGAAATTTGTAAGATCTTGCTGATCTACAAGGATGTTATCTATGGCTATACTTCTAGCATTTTATGGTCTTTGTCGAATACAGTGAGGAAAGAATTGAAACCCACTAAGTACCAGGCTCTTTCCCAGTAATTTTGCATATATTTTTTTTACTTGAACTTCACAGGACTCCTATACAGTAGTTCTTGTTATCTTTCTTTTTTTGCAAAAGGTAAAAGCAACTCTCTGAGAACTAAAATAGCTTATGATGTGAGATTTCAATGCTTGCAAGTGTCAGACAGAAGCTCAGACACGTCTGTTTCCAAATTTATGTTTTGTATTTCCAAAGAAATCTGATATTAGAGATAGACCAAGGTTACCCACTCATGAAGTATTTCTACAGGATGGATGGCAAAGAGAATTACAAATTGGAAATATTTTTGATAATGATGTTAGTGTGGGAAATAGTAGATCACACAGACAAATAAAATATAATGTTCCCACTTGTGTAAGCATCCTCAGAACCCAGAATGTGTGAATGTAGTTCAGTCTACCTCTCTTTGACTATAGGAAGCTGCTGAATTCTATCTTTTTCCTGCAGAATATCCCAAGAAACCCTTGCCTAGGGAAATGATCTCTTAGTTAGCATCCATCTGTTCTACCAAAGGACCCACTACTTCAAAATAATAATTAAAATTTAGCAAAATTCATGCATTCATAATTCAGCAAACTAATGAAAGGTGAAATCTGTTCTTTGAGTGCTTGTCATTCTGATTACTAGGTCTTGTGAGCCACAGTGCAACTTTGTTATTATGGTCTTAAAGAAGTCAGAGCTACACAAAATGTGTATTTTCCAGTTGCACCCCCTGGGGGAATGCTTATTGTGCAGTGAGTGACTCTTGGGTATCAGAGCCCCAGACATCCAGCTGCTGTAAATCACCCAAGAAAGGTGATCATTAAACAGATTAAAATGCGTGGAAATTACCTACATGTGGACCATTAGATTAAATGAAGCAGCTATAGTATAATGCCCCGACGACTCCAGGAACTTTATTTAGATTATCACTGCACCACTGTTGTGCAAATCACACCATTAAGGAGAATATTACAAACCTCACCCCATCCCCCTTCCACTAAGAGTTTGCAACTGAAATTCCTCACCAGCTTAATAAACAGTTACCTCTAAGAAGGCACTTTGAAGCTGCCTTTCCAGACCAATCTGCATTTTCACATGGTTCAGAGCAAAGGCTTATCTCTATGTGGCATGTTTGCAGGAATAACAATGTTTATATAATGTCTGAAATGGAGCATAAAAATCCTTTGTAACTCAAATGGACATATCGAGAAATCTTGAGCTTCAGCTCACTTTACCTTTTTGCTATTTCTTTCAAAGACTGACACTAAGACTTCACCACTTGCAGAAAGCAACTCTCCAAGAGCCCTGTGCACATTTTCTACGTAGTTCTTGCTCACAAACCCTCCTGCTAATGCTCATAAATGCCAATTTGGGGAGCAGGAGTGGTTAGAGTTCCAAATTTTTCATCAAATTCTATGTGAAACTTAAGTGTCTGTTTCTTTCAGTGTCACCTGACCACTGTAAAGGGAGAAGAAGGAACGGTGACCAGTGTTTCTGTGTCTTTAAAGATGACTTCTTAATTGCAAACATTTCAGAAGCCATAGATAGGATTTTTTTGGGGCATTGGGGAGTGAAGGCCATCAGCTAAGGAGTTTTTTCTTCCCTGTTTCAGGTATTATTCTTGTAATTTCATTAGACTGTTATATTTTATAGAGGAAAGAAAGATGGAAGGAAGGGTGGGAGGAGAGAGGGAGAGAAGAAGGGAAGAAGGATGGGAGGGAGGTAAAGACAGAAAGACAGGAGAGAGGAAGGGAGAGAAAGAGGCATGGAAGAAGAGAAGGAGGGAAGGGAGGTTGGGAGGGAGGAAGAAGAAAGTATAGGCTTAGATTCGTTCAATGTATATCTTGTGTGTCACGTGCCTTGTATGTTATTTACCATCTGAGCACAATTTGTGGTATGTTGTCCTCATAGCAACCTGCCCAGACAGACACTACTGACTCATCTTGGTTAGTCAAACAGCAATTTAAAAGGATTTACCAACGTGTCATCAGGGAAGAACCAGATATCGAAACTCCTCTCTTCAGCAAGCCTCTGATCTTCCAGCTGCATTCTCCTGCTCTGTTGAATGTCACACATGTGCCAATGAAGAGAGCATCAACAGTAAACAAAATCATAAAGCACCGTGACAGCTGTGCCGTGGGGAGGAGCATCAGTTACAGATGTTAGAAAAGGCAGTAGAGACTAAGCCTGGATCCCATTTGCAAAACTAAAGAAAAATGGAAATAACACAATTAACAAAATACATAAGTATAGCAGGCAATCTGTGAATCATTTTGGATATGTTATTCTTTCCACAATGCAAACCTACAATACAGGCATTCTATGTTCTTTTTACAAATGAGAACAGCAATGGCTCAGAGATATGAGCTGCTAAAAGCCCCCATGTCCTTTAGGAGGCCCCCACGCAGTGGGACTGGGACCTGTCCTTAATGCATGAGCTGGCTTTTTGGAACCTAGGGCCTATGCTGAGACACTTTGCTCAGCCTTGGTGCAGGGAAGAGGGGACTGGACATGCCTCAACTGAATCTATCAGGCTGGGCTGACTCCCCAGGGGAGACCTTGCTTTGTAGGAGGTGAGAATGGGGGGTGGATTGGCAGGGGGGAAGGCTGCGGGGTGGGAGGAGGGAGGACAGAGGAATCCATGGCTGATATGTAAAATTAAAATAATTATAAAATAATTTTTTTTTAAAAAAAAAAAAGGCCCCATGTCATGAGGGACAGATCTGTGACCAGAACTAGATCACAGGATCTATAGCCCACTTCAGTAGTAAATGCTATGTAGTAGAAAAGCACAGGCTTATCTGATTTTTGTTGGTTGGTCTGTTTACCTATAGCTCTTAAGCATCATTATTAAGATAATTGACTTTCCAATACAAACATTTTAAGTATGAAATTTAAAATTGTTGAGTAAATTCTTTGAATTATGTGACAACTCCAACTGAATTTTATAACATTTTATACTTCTGAACCTATGTAACACACATTTCTAAGTAACTGTTAATCTACTTTGTATCTTTTGATATGTATATTTACACATATCAGACATATGAGCTCACATAATATATAGCTGTCTGTGAATGTTCATTGTCTATTCTTTTGATTTTAGCCATGCTAGGGAGTGCAAAGTAATACCTCAGTGCAATTTTGATTTGCATTTCTATAATAACCAAGGATGTTACTTATGTTTTCATGCGTTAATTATCCATTTGTATATCTCAAGGAAAAAGAACTATCCAAGTTTAAATGATTTTTATTGCTTTGCCATTATTAACTATTATTATTTTGCATATTAAAGTTAATTTATTTTTTTTAATTTTTGAGAAGTCAATATGTGCATATAATGTGTCTTGATCAAATATATCTCCCCCTCTCTTCGTTTCAATTCCTCCCTATGCCCATGCCCTCCCACCATCACGTGCTCTATTTTCCGACACATTGAGTCTACATTGTGCTCCCTGTATGTCCATCGATGTAGGTCCATCTAGTGGAGCACGGGTTGCCTTCCAGGGACTGCATTACTGAAGACACTAATCCTCCCTCCCCTAGCAACCATCAAATACTAAAGCTCTTCAGCTAAAGGTGGGACCTCTTGAGCTCCTTCCTCATTCATGCTGGGAGTCTGACTGCAGGTCTTATGTAAGTAGTCACACTGGGAGTTAGTTTAGTTGAGCAACACTGTTCTGTATGCTAAATACTGCTTCCCAGGAGACATCCACTACACCTGGCTAAACTCTACCTTACCTTTTTCACAAATATTGCTAATATGTTTTGCAGCACACACATTTTTTGTTTTGATGTCATCATAATTCTTTTTTGACTTGTGCTTTTAATGTCATGCCTACGAATTTCTTGTGTAATTCAAGGTCATACGATTATAAAGAATGAATTTTTTTGTTGGATACCAAATTGTCTGACCACCATTTGCTGCTACCCATGAGAAAGTTCTGTTATTGGCTTTCCCCTCTGCTTTAGTAGTAGTGAGACTTACACAAGTTACTCAGTCTCTGTTTCTTATCTGTGAGGCTAATGGTCACCATGCATCTCATTGCTGATAAAATGAAAAATGTATTATATAATCGTAAAATTGAATTCCTTATATTATTTCCAATATAAGTTTTTTATTTAATACATATCTAGTAACCCCATAATTCCAGAACATCTTGCTGAAACCAAATGATTAATTCTAACAATAAGTTTAAATAAATCAGGAGCAATTTCATACATTTGATCTCCTCAATGCTCAAATGAAGCACATGAGCCACTGCATATTCTTCAGCTGCTACTTAAAGGACCTTGACACAGGGGACTTCTTAGAGAGAAGAAACTTAAGTCTAACACTTTCAGGAAACAGATTTCTTTTTGATGAACAGCACTGCTACTCGATTTGTTAGAAAAAAATCCAGTTCTCCATATTGCATATGCAACCACCACACCCAAAAAAGGAGATGTTGAGAAGATCTATTTCTTGAGCAGTGTTGAGATTCCTATCTCTATATTGCATTTTTCTCTGGGATTCATTTGCTCTGAGCATATTTTGCTTTTTGTCCCCTTCTTTCCTTTATATTCTGAAAGAGTTTTCTATTTTGCATCTAAATATTGAGTTACATATTTTTATCTGCTTTCAAAATGACTTACTCTCCTGGCTATCAAGATGAATAGAACACACTATTATTAGAGATCATTCTTAAGCCATTGTCAACAAAAGCAGTGAATCACATGCCTATTGATGATTCCAGGCTTTGGGACACAGCATGAGTTTCAAACTCACATCAGCTGTGGGGGATGGATGCTTCTTCGAAATGAGAAAGAAACTCTTTGTCAAGAGCTATAAGTGAAAGAAAAAATAACTCCTCTCTTGAAAACTATCAGACCACAGAACCCTGGGCCATTCCTTCATAGAACCATGTTTCATACATATTTCCCTTCTCTTCCTCTAATGGAATTTTACCACCAGTGACTACTTAGATGATTGTCTCTACAGCATCTTTTATCTGCACCCCAGGAAGTATTTAATCTCACCCTTGGAGGGTGCATCCAGTTCTACTATTTCTTACTTCTCTTGAAGAGATAAATTCTAAAGTCTTATCCTTTAAACACATCGCCAGTGGTGGCCATTTTGTTGAAACAAGAGAGGATTAACCTGCATGAGACAGCAACATGGGAGGCTTTAGACTTTAACAACTTCCTCCCATCCTTAGACAACCTCAGAGATGCCTCTGGAAACTGCACTGGTCTCCTATCTTCTCCAATAGCTGAAGACAGGATTCCCTGAACCCCACTGGCTCCTTTCTCATTTTAGATGATCTTGCTGGTTTCTAATCTTATACAAACCTGGGCTTCATGACTTGCTTGCTCACAGGTTTACGTTCACTGTCTTAGTCTGTTTTCATTGCTAGTACTAGGCCATTTATACACAATAGAATTTAAATTATAAAGCAAGCATGTGTCAGAGCATTATGCTTTCATTTTTTCATTTACTCAGGGCCTGTTGAGAACTGTCTTGCCTTACCCCTACACGGCAGAGGGCATCACAAGCAATCAGAGCAGTACCCTAGATGTTATTGTAAAGCTATCGATGTCTTAGGGGCCTTCGCTGTCTCCCTTCATGGAATCTTCCAAACACCAATAACATAAAAGCACGAGGAATACATTTCCAATAAAGGAACTTTGGGAACACACTTAAGCCATAGTTTTTACTAATACCAAACTGCTAGGAGTTTTATAATATGTCAGATAGTTCCCATTTACACAGCATGCAAGTGTGATTCCTGCTTCCTGGAATTCCATATCACCTCCCCTTTTCAAAATTCAAATTCATTCTATCCCTTTCTTCAAAAGTGACTCAAATTTTAAATATTTAAAAGAGCCATCCCTGAGCAATCTTTCTAACATTTGCAGCTGGTTTTTCTTGCTGCTGTCCTCACATACTTCTTTAGAATTAGATTTACTGCTCTGCATGATGGTATCTTTGCTATATTTCTGTATCCAATCCTATACTCTGTTTTTTGATGGAGCACTCTAATTTATTTGCTTCTCTTATGGCAGTTTCTACTACTTGGCATGGAGTAACAGCTAATTAATATGTCATAAACTGGTTAAATAGAAAAGAAAGAAACAGGTAGTTTGTGACTCTGTATTCATTTTAAAAGACAAGCATCTGTAACTTCTTACTGCTGATACCTTAGAAAGTCACTTGCACTGTGCATACCCATGCAGCCCACTAACACCTTACAATCAGTTTTCACTGGGTTTGTATCCTTAAAGAAATGAGCACTCCATCTCTGTGGACTCCTCTGGCAGAAAAATCAGGTACACCTGTTATCAGGAATAAGAAAGATAGGAGGAGAATGTGAAGAGAGGGAGAGATAGGAAGGCAGGTTGTAATTCATCATTATATGAATCCCAGCACCTCAGTTATTGTACATTAGGGACTGCTGATGCGTATTTTTTAATGAGTTGGAACTGAAAATATTCTTTTGGTTTCTACTCCGTCTGACACCACTCTCACAACCTGTGGATATTTTGTTAATTCATACTCAAAGTTTTTTTTTTTGATTGTTTGTTTTTGTTGTACTTTAGAACCCTCCTTTTCCATGTCTTAAGATAAGCTAGGGCCTCTTCATTCTCAATGGCTATTGTTGAGACACTGAATCTCTCTTTCCCCAGAGACTGTTGAGCCAGCCCCCCTTAATCAACAGGAAGCACTAAAACCAAGGAAATGTCAAAGGGTACCGGCAAGCTTCCTTTGAAGCTCAACATCCATATAGAATGATTTGACATCTAATGGGCAAGCAATTACACCTAATAACATTTAGACTTGTTCTTCAGAGTCATATATCTCTTCCAAAGCACTAGCAATAGAACCCTAATAGGACTTCTCAAACTAGAATGGACCTAAAGAAAAGTCCTGACATAGTCTTATAATTATCACTCAGTTCCTTCTAGTTCAACTTTCTGTAATAATAAAGTAATAATAATAATAGTAATAAAAAGATAAAATTACATTATCTGAACAAAATGCAAAAAAGTCACTTTCCAGCCAAGACTACACAAATAGAATCAAATAGAATGTACTTGATGATTTTCCAGGATTTTTTCCCTCCTGCCAAAATCTAATCAGTTTTAAATCACCTCTTTGCTTCTCCTTCTCCTAATTTGTGTCCTGAAAGGCCAGAGCCACAGAGTTTTTAAAACAATCCTTGAATCTCTGTCTTCCTTTGCCAAAAAAACCCTGGGGTTTACCCTTCAATGTCAGCTATCTATTTCCCTTTTTAAAGCCATGATATTTTTATATTAAGTCTAGAGCCAAAAAAAGACAGAACAAAGAAAAATGTCAGATGTAGAAAGATTAGGTCAGATCAAGCTAAGCATGGGAAAAGGGGAAAAGGACAGTAGTGGTAATATGGCTCTTTCTGAAGTGATGATCTTGTCCAAGATATCTTTACATCCTTTAGGTAGCCTGCTTTAGTTATTGTACATAAGCAGCAAAGACACTGATATAATACTTTTTCTTCTTGAACACCATAGCATTAAGGGGATACTTTGAAGAGCAAGAGTACCGATGGTAGTCTATACCATTTCTAAAAGACAAGGTATGGGAAGTTCAGGGACCTCAAGACTTGTCTATTGTCCTGGAAGAGGTCTGAAACCATAGAAGCATTTTATCTAACTGCTTTTTTAAAAATTATTATTTTATTTTATTTTATTTTACAATACAATTCAGTTCTACATATCAGCCACGGATTCCCTTGTTCTCCCCCCTCCCGCCCCCTATTCCCTTTCCCCCAACCCACCCCCCATTCCCACCTCCTCCAGGGCAAAGCCTCCCCCGAGGACTGAGATCAACCTGGTAGACTCAGTCCAGGCAGGTCCAGTCTCCTCCTCCCAGGCCGAGCCAAGTGACCCTGCAAAGAGGAGAGTTAATATGAGCGAGAATTGTTGAGACCAAGGTTGGATAAAGCACAGGGACAAATAGCCAAACAAATGGAAACACATGAACTATCTAACTGCTTTTTAACTGTGCCCATATAACTGTTTCCCACTCCATTGTTGTTCCCACTATAAGTGGTAATGGGTATCTGCAAACTCAAGTGGTATTGTCACACAGGTAAGTACTGAGGCCATCATGATACCACCATAATCCTTAGTGCCATCTTTTGCTGTGTTTGAAGACTGGCTTTCCTTAAGGCCTTATGAAATTAGAAATCTCAACAAGTGACAATGTTTATTACAATTATTTGTTGACCCCTCCAAAGAAGCACAGACAAATTCCTATGGCTGTCTACTGGAAGTCATTTGAGTGCTTTTATAAGGTATATATGTAGCTCTGGACTTTGATGAGATTGCTACTCACTGACATAGAAGGAATCTCAGAATAGTGTTTCCAAACAAAAACATCTCTTTTCCTTCTTTTTTATTTTCTTACTTAATCTCTAAAATTTTAGGCTTCAAATAAAGTTTAGAACTTTATTGGCATTATCTTCAAAGCATCTTCTATATCCAAATGATTCCTATTCTTCTTCTAGTTTACCCTACTATAACCATTATCTAGATCAGTATAAAGACTGAATGAAGCCTGATGATGTGATCATTGTAGTTGTTCTCTCTCTGTCTTATGTGTGTATGCTTGGAAGACACAGAGACACAGAGAAGCAGAAAGAGACAGAAAGAAGAAGTTTGGAAGAGAAGGAATAAGAAGAGGAGGAGGAAGGTTTGGAAAGAGGAGAAGATTCAAGAAGGATGAGGAAAAAGAAGACAGTGTATAGAAAAAAAGGACAAGCTATCCTCTGCCAAAGAATTTGTGAGTTTAGCCAATAATCTAGCGTCTTCCTTCTCTTTTTCTGGCTATGTAATGTCAACAAGTAATTCGTATAATTTTTCTTGGCATAGAAACGAGTGCTATATTTTATTACTAGATTTCCCAATGGTTTTGTTCCTGTGAATAAAAAAGATGCTGCTCACTACCTCTGCCCTTTTAAACATGGCTTCAGCAAAACTCTTCAAGCAGGGAAAATATTTCACTGGCTGTTTTCCATGTTTTCTTTCTAGCATTCCCCATATCTCTGCATCCTACCATTACTCAGTGGAAGCCTGGGATTCCCCAGGGAGAAGTACCCTTCCCTTAACCGATTTCCTGTTATGGAAAACACCATTTTCTCCTTATCCTTAAGGAGAAACACAGGGATAAGAACAGTGTCAAGGTCTCTGCTGACTCCATCCTTCCCCAAGAGAACACTGCTTTTTCTCAATTTCTCTTGCTCCCTTTCTGTTTCTTCATTCCTACAGCCCTCCTTCCCACTTTGCCTCTCTCCACTCCCTCCTCCTTCCTTCCATTTCCTTCCTGACATTCTTCCCTCCTTCCTTCCTGTCTGAGAGTTGTTTTAGGTAAATCACTTAACCTTCTCAAGTTTTGTTTTTTCTCAGACAAAGATATCACATATGAGGGTTCAGAGTACCAAAATACTTTTTTCTTCCATAAAATACACTCCTATGCTTATTTCTGATTACCGTGTGTCTGCAATGGATCTCAGCATCATTTTAATTTAGAATGTGGCTGTTTTCCTTGCTATCTAGTTTTACTTCTCCCCATTTCCTTTAGTTTTCATGAGTGTCATTGTGGTCTAGATGAATCTGTCATGCTGGAGATTATTCTTTACACTTGTGATGTTAACCAAACTGGAGAAGTTGTCATCATTTCACATTCTTATTCTGCCCTGATTTATTTCTCCTTCCCTCTAATTCTTTTTATGTTGCCTCATAAGTTTCTAAGGTTCTGTTGTCATCCCAACACTACCTTTGCCTCTGCAGTCTTTAGTTTAGATAATGTTATGGATTCATCTTTATGTTCAATGACATTTTTCTCTGTCATCTGTATTCTGCTGTTTTGGACGTTGGATCATCTGGGCCATGGCTGTTATTGGAGATCTTTCAGGAAGTCTTGGTTGATCAAACCATATTAGCCTGGAAGAAATCCACAGGTTCTCATCTTCTGTGGAAACAAAAGCAGAACCTCTTTTCCAAAGCAACGTATCCTTAGACACAAATTTTGAAGTCAAGATACCTTTACAATATACATATTGGTTTAACTTAGTAGCCCCTACAATCAAATGTCTTTCTGTAGTTAAAAATCCCAAACACAACACAAAAAATGCAGTATCTAGACTCTGTGTAATTTCCATATTTACGTGGCTTACTGTATTTTTTATATTACTTTTACTCTCTCTTTAAAGACTTTATGTTTTAAAACTATCATTTTTTTATGTAACTTTTTATACTCCTTTTCCTCTCTCTTCCATTTTTACACATATTGTAAACTGTTTAGAGATTTATTCCATCTGAAACTGTCTTATTGTGTATCTATAATCCTTTTCTGGCCAGGAGAGATTTTAAGCTGTTAAACTGTTGGCTATTTGACTCTACTTCATTTGGTTTCCCAACATGGCAGAGGTACATTTACTGCCAGCTCTGGAAGCCATGCTCACCTCCAATTCTGGGAAGCAGTAGGTCTATGCCTCCATCAAACAGCATGTAGCCCAGAAACTTTTTTTTTGTCTGTACTAACAAAAGCTAAATCCTCCACACAGTCTGCACAGCTTGGAAACACCTCTGTGTACCACGGTGGGAATCCTCCATGCTGTGCTCAAGCTTGAATACCAGTGTCACAGTGTCTATATTATGGCCCACATAAGAGACACTAACTAGGAAGCTGCTCTTAGCTATATTTATAATCTCTTCTTAAGCTCTCTCAGGTTTTAGGTGGAAACTCCTGCCATCATGTCTGGGTGCCAATTGTAGGCAGAAGTTTCTCAGTCCTGCCTGGCTCTAGAGTCAGGACAAATCTTTGTTACCTGCAGTCACACAGTTGCTTATAAAATAATCACTCAGAGGCTTAATATTAATTACAAACTGTATGACCTAAGGCTCAAGCTTCTTTCTAGCTTGCTCCTATAATTTAACTCAACCCATTTCTATTAATCTATGTGTCGCCATGTGTTCCTTGGCTTACCTGTGTCCTGTTACATATTGCTTCTTGGACAGTGAGTTGGCATCTCCCAAACTGTCTTTCTTCTCTTACTATCTCTTTTGGATTTTCCCACAGGGCTCCATCCTGCCCTGCCATAGCCAATCCATCTTTATTTATTATCCAATGGGAGCCATACATATTCACAGCATACAGAAAGACATTCCACAGCAAATGTTTCAGCTTACAAATCCAAATCATAGTCCATCATCAAAGGAAGTCAGAGCAAGAAGTCAAAGTAGTGCAGGAACTGATGCAGAGGCCATGGAGGAATGCTGCTTACTGGCCTGCCTGCTTTTTCATACAGCTCAGGATCATCTTTCCCAAGTGTAGCATGTCCCCACTTAGTGGGCTAATCAACATCAATAACCAATCAAGAAAATGCACTGTGAATTTGCTTATAGGCCAATCTTTTTTTCTTTTTTTTTTTTAACTAAGAATTTTTTAAATTCATTTTATATACCAATCAAAGATCCCCATCTTCCCTCCTCCCACTCCCCCAGCCTCCCTCTCCCAACTCACCCCCCAATCCCTCCATGTAAGGTCTCCCATGGGGAGGTACATTTAGTAGAGGCAAGTCCAAGCTCCCCCTCCACCCCCACCTCAAGGCTATGTGAAGTGTTCCATCATAGATAGTGGGATCCAAAAAGCCCACTCATGCACCAGGGATGGATTCTGATCCTACTGCCAGGGGGCCCCTTAAGCAGATCAAGCTACACAGCTGTCTCACTATGCAGAGGACCTAGCCCAGTCCCATGCAGACTCCAAGCTGTTGATCCAAATTTCATGAGTTCCTGTTAGTTTGGTTTGGTTGTCTCTGCAGATTTCCTCATCATGATCTTGATGCACTTGCTCATAGCATCCCTCTTCTTTCTTCGACTGGACTCTTGGGGCTTGGCCTGGTGTTTAGCTGTGGATCTCTGCATCTGCTTCCATCCATTACTGGAGAAAGGCTCTATGATGACAGAGTATTCACCTATCTGATCACTGGGGTAAGCCAGTTCAGTTCAGGCACCTTCTCCACTATTTCTAGTAATCTAAGCTGGGGTCATCCTTGGGGATTCCTGGGAATTTCCCTAGCACCAGGATTCTCCTATCCCCACATTGTCTCTCTCTATCCAGAAATCTCTTTCATTGCTGTCCCACTCCATCCCTGTTCCAGCTTGACCATCCTGTTCCCTTACGTTCTTATCTCACATCTTCCAACATTCATTGCCCAACCCTCATCTCCAGTTTACTCATGGAGATATCATCTATTTCTCCTTCTCAGGGCTATCCATGCCTCCCTCTTTAGATCCTCCTTGTTAGCTAGCTTCTCTGGAGCTATGGGTTGTAGTCTAGTTATCCTTTGCTTTACATCTAGTATCCACTTATGAGTGAGTACATACCATGTTTGTCCTTCTGAGTCTGGGTTACCTCACTCAGGATGATATTTTCTAGTTCCATCCATTTTCTTGCAGATTTCATGATGTCATTGTTTTTCTCTGCTGAGTAGTACATATATATATATATATATATATATATATATATATATCATATTTTCTTAATTCATTCTTCAGTTGAGAGGCATCTAGGTTGTTTCCAGGTTCTGGCTTTTATGAATAATGCTGCTTTGAACACAGTTGAGCATGTGTCCTTGTGGTATGATTGAGCATTCCTTGGGTATATGCCCAAGAGTGATATAGCTGGGTCCTGAGGAAGATTGATCCCCAATTTTCTGAGAAACTGCCATGCTGATTTCCAAAGTGGCTGTATAAGTTTGTACTCCCACCAACAATGGAGGAGTGTTTCCCTTGCTCCACATTCTCTCCAACATAAGATGTTTTTAGTGTTTTTGATTTTAACCATTCTGACATGTATAAGATGGTATCTCAGAGTTCTTTTGATTTGCATTTCCCTGATGACTAAGGATGTTGAGCAATTCCTTAAATTACTTTCAGCCATTTGAGGTTCTTCCATTGAGAATTCTCTGTTTAGCTCTGTAGCCCATTTTTTAATTGGATTGTTCATTATTTTGATGTCTAGTTTCTTATTTTGGAGATCAGCCCTCTGTCAGATATGGGGATGGTGAAGATCTTTTCCCATTCTGTAGGCTGTTGTTTTGTCTTTTTTATGGTGTCCTTTGTCATAGACCAATCTTACAAGTCATTTCCTCAATTAATATTTTTTCTTCCCAGACCTGTCTAGGTTTGAGTCAAGTTAACAAAAACCAAGTAGCACAACAGGATCAGAATATAGAATGCCTAATTTGTTTTGAGAAGATGGAAGGGTGTGTAGATCTCAATGAATATTAAACATTCTTCCTCCAAGTTACGGATGCATGCCATCCTCATGCACATAACCAGGTACCCACTGTGTCTTTGGCATAGCTACAACAGCTCATCTTATTTATGGTCCAAGTTCTGCTGTTAATAATAAGACAAAATTACATAAAAGAGCATCCTGTCAGTTCCAAGATGGTAATGGCAATAATGGTAGGAGTCATAATATTTGTTTATTTGTAAATGTATGTTTATATGAACACATGAGTGTGTATTGTTATTTATATGTGTGTATTTGTGTTTATTTCTATGAGTACATGTACTGTATTTATGTAAGACCCTAAGTAATATTTAAGAAATTAAAATTTTTAACACCTACTTGGTAATTGAGCAAACACTAAGATTTTGGATAATTTGTTAGTATGTTAAAATTGAATACCATTTCTTACAATGTATTATAACATATATCCAATTTACTAAATTGGAGACAATAATGTCTTCAGGATTATAGAAAAAGATTTTGGGTAAATTAATTATGAAAACGCAGTTGTCTGGCCTCATTTTAAGTGCTTTTTACTGAATCTAATAAAACTCAGCATCTCCATAGACAGTAGAGTGCTGTGTGTGACTCTATCTTGATGTTGACTCTAATGTTCTTTTGGAATGCTATCTATAGACATAGATCTGTTGAAAAGATGCTTGTACTCTTTTTGTTGTTGTTGTTGTTGTTTGTTTTTTTGTTTTTTCGAGACAGGGTTTCTCTGTGTAGTTTTGGTGCCTGTCCTGGATCTCACTCTGTAGACCAGGCTGCCTTCGAACTCACAGAGATCCACCTGCCTCTGCCTCCCAAGTGCTGGGATTAAAGGTGTGTGCTACCACCGCGCAGCTATGCTTGTATTCTTATACTTCCATATTAAACTTACAGAGTACAGACTAGCATTTAGAAGTCTCCCTACCTGCTGTGGGGAAGAAAAACAGGTCTAACTCATAAGTCAAGGAATGAAATATTTTCCTCTGGGTAGATGTAGGAAGGTCACTGGAAGGTCATGTCAGACTGACTCTACTAACAATCCAACAGTTTTCTTGGAGTTTTCATATTTATGGTTGAGACACTGATTGATAATCATTTTTGATGTGTTGAACACTCCTAACTTATACAATTATTCTTTGCAGAGGGATACTGGTTAATCTATTAGCCTGCTTAGAAGGGAAAGGAGTCTTCTCATTGGTTTGCTTTTATAATGAGTCAAGCAAACACAAATTTTGAAAGGGGAGGTGCCTCTACATCCCAGACATAAGTGGAACACTTAATAAACTAGAGCCTATTTGGTTTAATGCCCAATTTGATGCAAGAATCGGATTATCATTCTCTTACAATAGAGATAACTGAAGTTCAATGAGTTAAAATAGTAAACTGAAATTTCAAAAGCTGGTTTTTCCTATCCAGTTCTAGGACAAGGTTATTGATTTGTTATCTTTTGTGACATAATGAACTACCTAAACTTATATTGGATTATAATTCATTTACTCATTGTCTTGTATTTTGAGCTAAGTTTAGCTAACTTCTTCCAGACTCTCCTGGGTATTTACATGCGAGTAGTTAACAGATGGCCCAAGGAAGACTACCTGATAAAAGAAGGAACTTGCTTTTCCATGCCTAGTAGGCTGGAGTAGGATAGTGAGGTTGCTCTCTTCACCATGCCCTTTCCAAGAGAATAGCCCTTGTTTCCTAGCATAAAGTGACAGAATTCTGAGTTCAAGTTTATCTGCAAGTCTTTCTGTGTCATTGACCAAAAGAAATTCACATTGTCAGCTGAGAGTTAATCCGTAGGGCAGAGATGTATGGAGAACGATTTTGATAAAGCACAGGTTTTAGGAAATATGATTTATTGAAGGTCATTAGTGCAATAATCTATAATAGTGGTTTTCAAGCCTAGGTTTGTCAGCTTCAAAGGAAAGGCCCTTTCTTCTGATCAAATCAGGTTGATAATCCATATAGCCTTATTTGCATCTTTATATATTTGGTGCTCTTGTTGTTAATCTTCTTTCCTGACCCCAATGCATAAATCAATCATGTAGTTTGAGCAAGAACAAATTTCTGGTTGTTTCCTTTCATTTTTGTTTTAACAACACCACCCCCGTTAAAAAAGTGAAGGAAAAATTTCAATACCACATAACAGTAAAAACCTGTTCCATCTCACTGGGAGGACTTTAATCATTGCATATTTTCATTTACCTATAGCAATCTCATTCTGTAGAGAGTAGTCAGCACAGTATAATTTAAACCATATAAACATTACTTAAGAAAATTAATACCCAAAGAAGTGATATATTTAATGAGCTCACCAGACCTGATTTGAACAGAAGATGAAAAGTTTCTACAAGTGAAGACATGAAGGGTTGAATACCTGTCAATTTGGTTTCCAATTAGTGCATCTGTGGATCAGAGATAGTGCATACAACATATAGAGAAAAATCTTGTAGCAGCCAATATATAATTTATTTATATCAGAAACATGTACATACAAAGATATGTATTTTCTTTATTACCATTTTAAGGAGCTTTTGGAATGTCAAAATTTCACTATTCACCATCTATATTTTTATAATTATCATAAAATAAAACATTATCCACTGACTTCTTGTTTTTTCTTTTGAAAATATTATTCAGCTGGCTTGTCCTCTGATAAATGTTGTGGCACTCACAGATGTTTCTTGGAACTAAATATGACCTCACGAATAGATCTTGAATATCTTAGCAGGTGCCCTTGCCTTGATGGATGGGTTGATTGATTAGATCTTGCTCACTCTGAAGGCAAAGGGCTGGACTCAATGCTCTGTGAAGAGAAGGCCTTCCAACCAAAGGGTTGCAACTGACGGTCAATCTTGATGCTGTCAGTGAGGTTCGCCAACCAAGGACTGTTATCCTCATTTAAGACATTGGTTGTCACCAGAACCAAGGAAGCAGCAGACAGTAGAAGCTGATAAACCTTCCTCCATTTCTGATAAGTTTTTCTTGATGCCCAGGAGGTTCTGCTCACACAGTGAAGGATTTTTCTAACTAGACACGCAAGCTGTTTCAAAGCACATAGTGTGCTGTAGCCTCAATTATCGGAGTCCATATTTAAACCATCTATGTGGAGAGGAATGAATTAGGGCCAACTGGTCCTTTGGGACAGAGGCCATTCTAGAAAACACAGAGCAGCCAGGAAAAGGATCTAATGGTTTTAAAATCATTTATCTATTTTTAAAAATATTACATGTATGTTTTGCCTGCATGTATGACTCTGTACTACATGCATGACTGGTGCCCTCAGAATCCAGAAGAGATCCCCTGGGACTAGAGTTTTAGAAAAGTTGTGGTTCTCCACATTGGTGCTCAGAATCAAATCCAAGTCCTGTAGAAGAATATCTTGTGCTTTTAATGGCTGAGCCATCTCTCCTGCCCACAAAGGATCTAACTTCAGTATTTTTGGAGGGATTAAATTAATCTGTTCTGACACTTGTCAAATAGAAATAACCATTTCTCTGTTTTTCTCCCCCCCCCTTTTTTTTTTTCAGGGTCTATTAGGTAGCCAGAGTTTTCTGGAACTCACTGATATACGGGTTTTATTTTCAAAGAGTAGAAAAAAAAACATGAACAGGAGTTTTTAATAAAATTCCTAACAAGTAAGTGCTCAGAATCATGAGGTGTTACTCAGACACTCAGGGCATAGCACAGCTTTGGCCCTGCTGAGAGTGAACTCTCTTTCTAGATTATCAGAAAGATTCTGTCGAGTTCAATCATCCTCAGAAAGCCCACACCCAAATCCTGTCCCCTTCCCCTATTTCATAAATGAGCATTTATTTTCTTATCTTGCTAATAAAATAATAACAAGGAAAAAGTATAAAGAAATGTTGAATAAACATTCTCCCCAGACCACCTGGATAATTTTTTTAAAAAGGAGGAAATATGGAAATGTCACATTTTCAACAGAGAACTGCACTGAACATCCCACATCTCTAACAGGGATCCTGCAGGGCTTTTTACCCCTGAACACTCTTCTAGCTGCTGCACTAAACCGAGCAGCAGAGAACAGGCTTCCTGCTGGCCCGTGAGCCCTCTGCTTCCTGCGTCTGAGTTTATGATCATGCTGCCACTCCCACCAAGAGGCTTTTCCTTGTCTCTTAGACTGCCCAACATCTACTCATTCTGCAGATTTCCCTTAAATATCAGTGTGTCAAGGGGTGGGGCTGACCTGCCATCTAATTTACTTCCCGTGCTGCTATGCACTCTTAGAGAACACTGTTATTTTCCTCCTTTATGCTTAGCACTTGTAACAAGTTTTAATTATGCAATTATCTGTGTGTTAAAAAGTCCCTTTCCACTGCTGGGCTGTCAGCTCCACATCAGCAACGCAATGTCTGTGGTGCCCAGCATCACACAAAGCCGGCCTGCTGGGAAGTACCTGACCCTCACCAGGTGTTCAAAAGTTATAGACAATTCAATGAATGAGTGAATGAAGGAATGAATAGCAATATTAGGGTCACAATAGTTTTAACATTAAGAATAATTTTATTCTCCATGGATATATTTTTGGCAGAGTGAAGTTTCTGTGCATTAATTAATTTTTTAATTGATTTTTGTAGCACTGAGGATGGAAGCCTGCAATCTGTCTCTCTTCTATCCATCTCATAAAGCTCGTGGCTTATCTTCTTCCACTAGAACTGGCTGAACTGGAGCCACAGTGCCTCTCAGCTCTTTAGTAAAATTCTTTGACCTTGTGATGAGTCATAGGAGAGGAACAGGAAAGTCTTCTCTTTCACCCTCATCCAAGGAATATCTGCCTAGTCTTTCCCTGACATCAGGAACTCAACAAGTGAGACATCTAAGTGTATGCTCTAGCCCTGTATCCTCTCCATCCTGGTGGGTTTCTCCTCTAAGGTTCTGAGAGTGGTGTTTCCAAGACTCCTTCATTCTCTTCAGCTGGCCTAGCCCAGGGAGTTCCCAGCCTTTCTTTACTATTTCCTTCCAGGGATACAGAAGCCATCTTACCTGACTCTCCCCTAGTCTGCACTGTCTGGAACACCCTGGATGTTGAGCAATAGATAACCAGAAGGTCAGGTCCTGATAAGGGTTTTTGTTAGGCCTCTAGCCCATCTATTTTTTGACCCACCCATCAACACAGGCTGACTCAACGGTGTAATTTCCGACATCAGTAAAAAGAATGTGCAGAGATAGTTGTTGAGGGAAGTGGATGAGAAGGAAGCTTTTTCCCTCCACCCTATGTCAACTGTGAAAAATTCACAAAGAATTTTATTATTAAAGTTAGAAACACGGATCTTCCAGGACAGCCAGTTCTAGCTTATGAGGATAGGCCCCCAAGACTCAGTGAAAGTGATAGAAAGGAAACAGCCTGATAGAATAATTCAATTAAGAGGATATTAGCAACTGGTCTTGGATGGCTCAAGACAGGTTAGACACTCCCCACACCCTAGTTTGGATCAGAAAGCAGAGTATATTTATGGATCACAAGGAAAAACCTATTCCATCCTTTTTGAAATATTCCTGGTTTATCATAAGACATTATGAAAGAATCAGGAAAGTCTAATAGGAACAATAAGGTTGTAAAGGCCCAAGTGACTTTGTTTTTTTTTTTAGCTATGTGTGATTTGTCAGTAGATCATGTTGGGAAAGCCAACTGAAGGGCCTAACAAGGAAGTCATGGCTGTTACGACTCAAGATGGCTACCATCAGGTTTTACTAATCTACAAACATGATCAAGTGCATTTAAACAAATGAGTAAATCAGAATAACTGATCTTACGAGCTGTGTGATCTTTTTCCAGTAACAAAGAAATCACAAGGAAATCACACTCTGACATAAATATCATCTCGAAGCGTATATCCCAGGGAGTTTAATTGGGCTTTTCTGTTCACTGTGGAATTGGGGCTTTCAAATGTGTGATATATTTATGTAATTATATCTTTCCACATATTGTACTATCAAAGTCTTCCACTGTGTTTTTATAAAATGAAAAAGATAAGAATTTAGAAGTAAGCTGAAAGAAGGAAAATTTAATAATAGGTCAGTTATAGATTGATTGAGCACAAGGTTTACTTCTTTCTTTCTGAACAAAAATACCTTCAAAGCACTGGTTCCTCCACCTTGGAGTCCAGCATCCTCTGTGACCCCAGCTTCTGGTTCCTTCCTTCCTTTTTGAATAGTCACACCCATTCAGGGTCATTCTCAGGGACTTAGGAAGATAGAGGGAAATGTGGACAGGGGTCCAGAAAAATCTGTGGATTATATAGCCCTGTTATTTCTCTTGAGCTAGGTGTCAGTTCCTGTGATAACTCCTCTTTCAGGACACCTGTGTTAGCTGGTATTTCTGGCTACACAGCCACATTGGAACCCTGGGAATGTTCTAAACCATATGTCCTGTGCCAACTTTATGGGCCAGCAAATGGTTATTCTAATGAAATTTTAATGTCCCAATGGGTTGAAATTGTTGATAAAACTCTGTAGTTTCACCTAGGCATCTTGAAAATGGCCTAGCTTTAAGTTCTAGAAGGAAGCCTGGAATCACAGGTAGCATAGTCATATAACTGGCCATGCACATTCAAATATTGTCCCTTAATAGATACGATCTATTAATAGACTGTCAATCATCTGGGACTTCCCTGGACATGGCTTGGTACTGTGAATGCAGATCCCCTGTGGCCTCTCACTGGAGTTGTGTGCTCAGTCACAGAGAGTAGCACCAATAGAGGATTGGATTATTCTAATCCTATGGCACCTTCCTTCAGAATGAGCAACTAAAATAGTTCTTAAAGCATGACAAAATGAAGGAGCTAAGATTTTTACCATGTGAAAACTTTCAAGTTGATCCCATATTATCTTAAATTTCATGTAGAATCTGTCAAATGGTTAAAATGAACCACATTGGGTGAGGCTCTTTCCTTTTAGTCAGTTTTATAGATGAAAAGTTCAAGGTTTATAAAAGCTATGTGGTATATGTCTGGAAAAATAAGTTATGGCTAATATCTATTTGCAACTTGATAGCATCTAGAATCACCCAGGACAAAAACATCTGGGCCTTTCTGTGGCAGATGTCTCTGGGTTGGGTTAATGGAGGTGGGAAAATTCCAAGCAGCACCAATTAATGGGCAGGGGTACTAGACTGAGTAAAAGCTAGGGTGCTAACTGAGCAGCAGCATTCACTTCCCTCTACTCCCCGATGGTAAATGCAAGGTGAGAAGCTGCCCTTTGCCCCGGATGCTATGCTTTCCTAACCAGGATGAATTGTGTCCCCTCAAACAGTCAGCAAAATAAACCCTTTTCCTTCAGTGGCTTTTGTTAGGAATTGGTCTCAGCAGTGAGAAAAGTAACACAGAAGGGAAGTTCCATACAAGCGATTATGTCTATTCTTTATTTCATTTACTTTACATTTTTCCAATGTAAATTAATTTTAACTTAATATATTTTTATGTTTGTGTGGATATCTACTTAATATTAAGATGATGTAATAGCTGTTAGTTACATTTATACTAGAATCCAGGACACTGATCTCCATGGCAGATCTTTTCTGCATCCTTTATCTCTGTGACAAAAAAATATAAGAACATCTCTCATTATTTCCCTCAAGACATATGACTCAAATATTACCTTTTTTGTACAACACACACACACACACACACACACACACACACACACACACACACACCATTTACAAACACAAAGAATATTCAGTACAGAACTCTCTATGACAAATGATTCTTTGGTCTCTAAAATAAGGTTCACTCCCTCTCTGCGAAAGAAAAATGCTGAATAATGTTTCCTGAAAAACTAATGCAAATGTTTCCCTGAGTGACACTTCTATTGTCTGGAACTTGCATGAGTTTAAGGGAAGTTTTTGTATCAGAAAAATGTAGCACGGGACACATAAGGTAGCCCAAATTTCTGTCTGCAAAAAACTTTGTAGTCACTGTAGCTGATTTTGCCAAAAAGGCTTGGCAAAGAGCAGCAATATTTGCAAATTGTTCAGTAGAATGACTCTTCCTTATTCAGTTTCATTGGGGTGTCCAGTGGGTCCCCTGCATAGGGGTATGTTCCTCAGACAGTGACAAGTTTTACACCGAATTAGGAACTGTAACTGAAAATAGTAAAAACTAAAATGCTGCTCTGGGTGTGTTTGCTGAGCTGGAGCCATGGTTAGAAATACAGAGGGGGTGATCCCTGGGATTGTAAATGTTCTCACTGTGGGGAGAAAAGACTGGAAATGGCTGTGAAACTGGGCACCAAAGCAGTGGAGCATGGCCAGACGTAATGTGGCTTGCTCCAGGAATGGGAAGAGAGACAGTCCCCTGTGCCAGCTGGCAGCTGACCAGTGAACTTCCCCTCACTCCCCAGCAGTTGCCTATGCATTCAGATCTAGCTTTGCAAGTGAAAGCAAAGCACAGATGGGATACCTCCCTAAGGGCTAGATAACTCTTCAGGACTTAGGCTTATTTTTCAAGTGATGGCCATTCTGTATTGACCTAGTAGCTGGAAGGCCTTAAGTTCTTCAAGGTCACGTGAAGAAAGACCAGTGTTATGATGATAAAACTTTGGAGTCAGGTGAGCTTGTTCAGAGCCAGAGGGGGTAGATTCAACTTGGAATGTGGCAATGGAGTATTGCCTCCTCTGATTCTCTCACTTTGATCATCTGTAAAATGAGAAACCCATTTGCCTTACTAGGTTACTCTGAGATATATCTTATCTTATACCTATAGAGCTAGTAACTGCTAGAAATACCCCTCCTCCTGCACTAGTTTGAGTATAGAAGTGAAGCTGTCCTTTACTCAATGTAAAGCTGTCCACTAAGAGGGACATAAAGGATACCCAGAGCCAAAATAGCTAAATACCCAGGAAAGTTGCTAGTTGACCAGAGTCATCAGCACGAAAATTTTAAGTAAAGGGACCATTCAAAGAGTGGCAGGAAATATATATTTTAAAACATCATTGATAGGAAATGGATCAGTTGGTGAAGGGCTTGATGCTCAAGAATAAGAGCTTGAGTTTGATCCCAGAACCTATGGGGAAAGTTGGACATGGTGGTATGGTGTGTGCCTATAATCCCTGAGGCTCCCTGGCCGGTGAGCAAACTGCTGAGTCCCAGTTTCCAGTGAGGAGCCCTATTTCAAAAGACAAGGTGAACAATACTTGAAGAAGGACACTTGAAGATGACTTCCAGCTTCCACATGAGTATGTGTGTGTGGTGTGTGTTCATGTGCATCTATCCACATGTGGACACACACACACACACACACACACACACACTCACAGGTTCAGAATTCAGGTTATTGGCTTGGCTAGACTTACAGGTTCATCTTCTGAAGTAGGCTCAGGGCCTCCAGGTCTTTCCAACATAAAGAAGCTCAACTAGCAAACATCCTTCCTCTAATCAGTTTTCTATTTGCAAGAACTGGATTTGATTCTGCCATGCCGGCTTCATCTGGCTCCTTGAGAGTGAATGGAATACATGACTGATGCTAGATCAAATTGCCTCCTCATGATGAACTTTCATGCAGGCTAGCACTAGATATGTGCTGAGCAGGGAGGATAGAGAGGGGAGACAGTTCTGCTCAAACTATGAGAAACTATTTGGCATCAGATTAATTGGACTTATGCAAAAGGCTGACCTTAGCAAGTTCTTCAGCCCACAACCCTCAGTTTGCCTATCTAGAAAGTGGGCAAATTATTCTCTCACATATTATTTTAGAAATAAGGAATACAAGATGCTTAGCACAGAACAAACCTTCCATAAAATGTTATAAATATTCCTACTATAAATACTTCAACTTTGGGAATGTGCCAGCCAGCATTCCTTTCAGTATACTTAATTTAACCCCATACACATAATTTTTGAAAGATGGTTTTTACACTTAAAAATTGTGAGGAATAGAACAACTTTTGCATTATATTAAAGATAGAAAACAAATAATCTTCTACAACTCTCCACATTCCCAGGACCTTGGACCACACAGCTATTTTTATAGAAAAGAAAGGGAGATGAAGAGATGAAGGAGAGCATTCTGCCCATGTCAGACACAAAACTCATGAATATTTTCAGAAATGCATGGTCATATGCTCTCCTAGTTAAATGAGGCTGTTTTCCAGCCTATATCCCACCATGTGAAGTGGGATGCTCCCACTGATGTCTTTTGAAATTAACCCACAGGTACCTTTCAGGTTGTCAGTGTGGTGCTGACTGAGCAGTAATTGTGTTGATTGGAAGTTCATCATTTTATTTCAGGGTGATGGGAAATTCATCCATCTGGCCTAGTTTGCTCTATTCTCTCTGCACTACAAATTTAAAAGCAAAGTCTGCTCTTAGAACATTTATATATGAGGAGATATATCTATATTATACTTAGGGGATCATCAGAGGGGCTCTTTCTCTTTGGTTCTTATGATATTTTCCTATTCTATCCTGAAAGATCACATCATGGACTGGAAAACCGCCTGGGTGTGGTTGTATAGGACTGCACACCCCTTTCCCCAGCCTTGATCATTACTGGCTTTGTAGCCTTGGGAACACTATTTAACCTTGTTGAGCTATGATTACCCTCATTAGGACACCCTGAGGTAGTGATCTATACCTGATAGAGCTGCAGTGATGGTCAAAGGAGACTGTATGAATTGCTTAACAAGGTGCCCAGCACACAGTGAGGCTTGACAAATAACAACCACGGCGATTAGCATTATGAATTTCTCAAGAAATGCTTGGTGCCTTTCTGATTCTAAAATGCTGTCAGGGATAACTGATGGAACAAAGTGAAATCATTTGGTGATTTCGATATCTAGGAAACCATTTAATGCCAGGAAAATTGGCTTGCTGTTGATGCCTGTGTGAAACATGATTCATTTTCAAAACTTTGAACTATTTTGAGAAGTTAGCTATATCAGGCATTTGAAATCAACTATAGCAACACAGCTTTTTTTCCAAAGAAGGACATAATTTGACCTTGAATAAAAGATAGAGATGTATTTCCATTCGTTTGACTATTTGTCCCTGTGCTTTATCCAACCTTGGTCTCAACAATTCTCGCTCATACAAACCCTCCTCTTTCTCGCTAATTGGACTCCCGGAGCTCCACCCGGGGGGCCTAGCTGTGGATCTCTGCATCCAGATCCCTCAGCCATTGGATGGGGTTTCTAGCACGACAATTAGGGTGTTTGGCCATCCCATCACCAGAGTAGGTCAGTTCAGGCTGTCTCTCGACCATTGCCAGTAGTCTTTTGTGGAGGTATCTTTGTGGATTTCTGTGGGCCTCTCTAGCACTTTGCTTCTTCCTATTCTCATGTGGTCTTCATTTACCATGGTCTCCTATTCCTTGTTCTCCCTCTCTGTTCTTGATCCAGCTGGCTATGAACCAATGGCTGAGGGGCCCCCAACTGGATCAGGCCCTCTGAATGGGTGAGACAGTTGATTGGCTTGAACTGTTTGGGAGGCATCCAGGCAGTGGGACCGGGTCCTGTGCTCATTGCATGAGTGGGCTGTTTGAAACCTGGGGCCTATGCAGGGTCGCTTGGCTCGGCCTGGGAGGAGGGGACTGGACCTGCCTGGACTGAGTCTACCAGGTTGATCTAGTCCTCGGGGGAGGCTTTGCCCTGGAGGAGGTGGGAATGGGGGGTGGGCTGGGGGGAAAGGGAGGGGGCGGGAGGGGGGAGAACAAGGGAATCCATGGCTGATATGTAGAACTGAATTGTATTGTAAAATAAAATAAAATTTTAAAAAAAGATAGAGATGTAAAGAGAGCAATGAAGAAGTGAAGGAAGGGAAATGTTATGCCAAGAAGGCAAACGAAAAGTTCCACTTCTTTTAAGTTCAAATTCTCTTTTCTTTTATTAATTTTATGAAATTATCATACAAATTTGTATGTTTCATTCTGACATTTTCATGCATTCTGCGTTTCTATAATTTGTCTTTCTTCAGCCTGCCCTGCTCCCCTGCCTCTTCCCACAGGTCTCTTTCTTCCCTGCAATAGTAGCCTTGAGCTCTTCCTGTCACATCTATTCTTTCATCCTCTAGGTTTTTTTCACTCTCTCTCTGCCTTGCTTAACATCTCTTTGTTACCCTGTCATGGCCACCTTTCTAATTTCATTTCACACACACACACACACACACACACACACACACACACACACACACAGATAGATAGAGAGAGAGAGAGAGAGAGAGAGAGAGAGAGAGAGAGAGAGAGAGAGAGAGAGGGAGGGAGAGAGAGAAAGGCGTATGTGTACATGTACATGCGCGCGCACACACACACAGGATTCAGAATCTACAATCTACATATAGAAGAAAACATGTAGTATTCCTCTTTCTGAGTCTGGCCTGTGTAACATGAATCTTAAAAGGTCTTATTAAGCCGGGCGGTGGTGGCGCACGCCTTTAATCCCAGCACTCGGGAGGCAGAGCCAGGTGGATCTCTGTGAGTTCGAGGCCAGCCTGGGCTACAGAGTGAGTCCCAGGAAAAGGCGCAAAGCTACACAGAGAAACCCTGTCTTGAAAAACCAAAAAAAAAAAAAAAAAAAAAAAAAAAAAGGTCTTATTAATAAAATTAAACTTGAAGCCAGGTATTGGGGTGAATGCTGGAAGATCAGAGAAGCAGAATAAGCCACAGCCACCTCACCTCGTCAGTTCTTCAGCTGATCCTGTTTCCTCAGACTGGAAGCCTCTGAGTCCTCATCCAAACGGATCTCAGCTGAACTGCTGCTCAAAAGCCTAAAAGCTTAATCAGCTCCAGTTCCGGGTCCTCATGCCTTACATACCTTTCTGCTTCTTGACATCACTTCCTGGGATTAAAGGCGTGTGTCACCATGCCTAGCTGTTTCCAGTGTGGCTTTGAACTCACAGAGATCCAGATGGATCTCTGCTTCCAGAATGCTAGGATTAAAGGTGTGTGTGCCACCATTTTCTGGCCTCTATATCTAGTGGCTATTCTGTCCTCTGATCCCAGATAAGTTTATTAGTGTTCACAATATATTGGGGAACACAATATCACCACAGGCTTGACTTACTTTGCTTAATGTGATTTCCAGTGCTATTAAGTTCAAACTCTAACAAGTCTATGGCTTTTAAAACCAGGCTTGTTTTCTCATACTTTCATCTCCATTTCTCTCCATTTCCCACATCCAGCAATGAAGTCTATAAGAGCTGGACTTCCTGTTAGCTGCTTAATATGTAAACCATTTAGTAGTTCTATACCTTCACCTCCACATCTATAATTAGAATAAAATTTTGTTTACTTGTGTAGTGCTTAGTAACATTTTGTAAAACTGTTTATAAAAAGACTTAGCAGTGAGTGGTTTTAAGTCATATTTGGAAAAAAATTAAGACAAATTAGTAGTTGTTATTTTTTTTCTCCTAAGCTTTTAAATTTAAAGGCGAACTTAGGAAAACTCAGTCTGCCCCATTGACTTGATCTGGAAACTCAAGGCCCAAGGCAGATGGCAGCAAAGTTGGCCTTGAACATCTGGGGAATATGGGGAGTGAATATGCAAGATGGGAGGAGACTGGAGGCTAGTTTTGTGGATCTGAAAGACCCATGTGCAGAGAGGAAAGGACCCAAACTGTAGCCAAACTCTGCATGAAATTCACTGGCAGTTTCTTCAGCCATTGCCTGCCACAGGTAACAATGTTAGTTTGTTTTGTATTGCTGTCACAGGACACTCTACCTGAGACCAGCTGAACAGAATTTTATTGGCTTACCATTGCAGGTAACAGGTAGTCTTATATTAAGGTTCAGGCATCTAAACAGGGCGGGGAAAATTAAGGGGCAGAAATAGTTTTTCTATAAGGGTGGAGTCCTCATGGCCTAATCATTTCTTAAAATATATCTCTTAATATTGTTGAGATGGCAATTAAATTTCAATATTAGTAGTCTTCAATGAGAGAAGTTTTCAAAACACATCAACAAACACTTGATGTGTTAATTCACAAGAGAGCACAAAGTTGTGATTGGCTAGGTAACATAATAGAGGGAGTTCTTAGAAGTATGTCCCAGAGAGAATCCTCATGGAGAATAAATCTGCATCTCCACCATACAAACCAGCATTTCTGCATGTCTATGTACACACATGTGCAGAAAGTGATTCTTAGGAGAATCTGGATCTGGTCTGATCATTTTCTCTAAAGGCATCAGGCTTCCAGATAAGAGAATTTCACTCATAAAGTTATCAATAGATAACAAATGTGCTCAACCATTCCAATCTATCTACACACAAGTCAGCTACAAGTTCCTGTCTCAGAGTGTTGAATCACAAAGGTCATGGCCTCCTATTATGCTATTGAAGATGTCAATGTTTCAGATAAGTCTTTGCATGTCACTTCCTCTTCAAGCATCCCCTGGGTAGATCCTGTTTTTCTCCTTATAGATAATGAACTTAGAGATTAAATCATCTTGGGAGCTTTGAAAATGCTGAGAGTGAAGCCATCCACTGAATGTTTAGGAGTAGATGGGAAGTAAAGATGGTAGAAGAGGAGAGAGGACAATTAATGATAGCAGCCTGAATTTTTTTTAATGCTAATAGCTGAAAAATTATACCCAAATTCTTCTCTCTAATTAACTCCTGTTAGGATCTGCTACAGAATTAGATCATGTCTGTAGTAATCATTAAATTCTACCAAGTGTAGAGGTGTATTATGATGTAGGGGTGTGTCATGGTGTAGTGTATATCATGGTGTGGAGGTATATCATTGTGTAAGGTACATCATGGTGTGGAAGTGTGTCATGGTGTAGAGTTGTATCATGGTATAGGGGTGTATCATAGTATAGAAGTGTATCCTGGTGTAGGGTATATCATGGTGTGTAGGAGTGTATTATGGTGTAGGAGTGTATCATGGTGTAGAGTGTATCATGGTGTAGAGTGTATCATGATGTAAGAATGTGTTGTATTGCTTACTAGCCTTACTAAGACTGTCTCTGAAGGTGATGATCTTTTCTTTACCACACTGATGTAATCTCAGATGGCCACTGAAAATGAAAAACCAGAGTCCCAGAAAATGATCAGATCAGATCCAGTAGAATCTGATGCCCTAGAATATATTTTATCACAATTTATATAGATTGCAGCAAATAAATGCATCTATGCCTGTCTTGAGTTTCCTATAAATAGTTGATTGAATCATGGTAGCAAAAGTAACTCTAAGACTGGAAAAGCTATTGTTATGACATGTTTATCCTGTAAAGGCATCCAAGGGGTAGCTGCATTCTCCATGATGACAGTGAAGTAGAAACTAGCTAGGTGGCAAGTGCAGAGCTATTTCTACCACATCAGTCTGTTCAGAGGTAGGCAAAAGAATGTGTCAGCCTGTGACTGATGCTGTAACCTAGGATATCAAGTACAGGAGAGTTAGTATGGACTGGGAGCTGTGGCTTAGATCATACTTTCAAGATCTCACATTGCATATTCATCAAGTGAAGTCTTGGTCTAGCCCTAATAAATATGAGTACATGGCAGCAAACCCCAAAGCTCTTATTTTTTCCTGTTTTTAATTGATGGTGTCACCTTTAGCACGGCCCTTCACCTTTTCATTTCCGTAAAATAGGACTAGTGGGAACTAGTGATCTCTTTAATCTCTTAGTTACTCCAGAACTCTGACTCCAAAGTCCAACTCCATATTTTCATCTTCTGTGATCATCTCTGCCTGTGCTGCTTCAGAAACAACCAATCTTTACTCAGAACAAGTATTTCACCACATTACACAGAAAGTATTGATATTACTGGTGTGCTGTTTGTATTTAAACCATTGTAAAGCAACCAAGAAGACAGAGATGTTCAGCAAATAGCCAGGGTGGTCTCAGTGCCAGCAAAAACTTCTAACAAAGAATGGAGTAAAATCAAAGCAAGAGATTCATGATGCTGGTGGCGCGAAAGAGTGGAAGAAAGCCTTTTAGTAATCCCAAACAAAACACTGTGGACTAGAAAACTGGTGCTTAGATTTTTGTTGTTGTTATTGTTCACTCCTGTGGAGTTTTCTGCTCTGGCTTGATGTGGTTGTTTTTCCCGGAAGAGAGTACAGCTGTCGCTAAATATCTGGGGGGTAGATATCCATCACCTAGAACGTATCACAAACTATTAATAATGCATCACCACAGATCTACCTTGTCTCAATAAACACCCTGTCTCTAAGTACAGATAAAAGGTCCAGCAGGCAGATGTTGGAATTTATTATCCCTACATTTCCCATTTTCCTTTACTCTAAGGGGATACCCAGTGCCTGAGCTCTCCTGTGAGTGGTATCGGATGGTACTAGCATTTACTGAGCAGCTTCTATGTGTCAGTTGATTACAGCAAGTCACAGCAACAGCCCTAAGAGAAGGACCTTTTTGATGTCATTTTGTAAACTGAGAAACTGAAGCAGGGATGTCAGGGGATGCTCAGATTTTAAGGGGCGGGGTGAAGGTAAATCCACCTTCTGAAGGTCTTCCTGCAGAGACTTTTCCTTACCTTCTGTAACGTGTATGAGTTGGGGCTCCTGGATTCTGCTGTTTATTTCCTATTACATTCAGTATAGTCCTGGATACTATAGATATCAGGACAAATGTATCACAGCAGAATGTTTGAGATGTGATTTTGGGAAAATATCTACAGGGCTGCCATGTGAACAGATTCCTACACAGGAGCAGGAATATGAGCCTCCAGAGTGCAGAGTAATCTCACTGAGAGCTGGTTTATTTCTAAGGCTGCTCCATCATTTTTCTTCCTGATTCTCAGATCACGTAGAGCATCTGTGATTGAGTGGGTTAAAAAGTGCCCTTTCTCCCCCTTGATTACACAACTGAGCAAGGTGCTCTCACACTTGCCTGCGTTGATCTGTATAATTCTTCTACCTGGTCTGGGACGGGGTGCATTTTAGCCTTGCATATAAGTGATGGAAAAAAGACAAACAAATCAATATTTTTAATGCACAGAGGTCTCTTACTTCTTTTTTTATCATGGTATCTGCAACTTTGAGTGCAAACAGTGCAGTTGCTGACATGTCCGTGGAACACACCATGTTGAAAAGTAAGGAATGTTAGTCCACTGTTTAGAATGGGGGGAGGGGGTCATGTGACTAGAGTTATCCATGTTGTTAATCTGGGGAACTACCTAGTATCCACATCATCGATTCAACCCTAATGGACTCTATGAGGAATGATGTAAGAGTCATACTGAATCAAGAGTGTCTTCCTAAGATATTCTTGACTAGCAGTTACAGAGTGGTTCCTGAGCTAATATTATAAATGGCATTACAGTTTCTCTATTATTATTGCTTCAACTTCATAGGTTTGAAATTCCAGAATGCAAGTTTTTGGGAGGTGGATTTGTACATAAGAAAATCTATTTCAGTCTTTAGCTGTGATCACAGGCTTCTACCCCCTTAAAGGTAATGAGAATGCTAATATTAATACCATAGCTATCTTTTCCATTATATATAAGGTCTAGAATATGTGGTTATGTACAAAACTGAAATCTTCTCTGATGCTAAAAATTACATCTGCTATTACACTTATACCTTTAGCATGATAGTTTGGGTGATTATTATTATTTTTTCTTTCAGATTATCCCTAATCTTATATTTTAGCCCCATTTTATAGGCAGGAAAGCTAAGGCTTGAAAAGCAATCAGATAACTTCCCAAGTTGTACAACTGAGAGCATTTGACAACAGCCATGAGAAAAATTAACAGTGAGATTTAGCTGTAGATGTTTAGGAGAAAGTAGCATATATCCTCATCCCTAGATGAAATAGAGCTGAAACTCAAATCCCCAGGTACCCAGAGGTGTCCTTGAAGGAAATCACTTATCTATTTTCCCTTGCAGGAGCTCCCAGAGATAGCCTGAGTTTTGTGCAAGGGAGTTTTGTAAAAATAGGCATTGCTCACCAGGTTCCGTTTCAGCAGCTGCTGGAGAATGAAAAACCCAAGTAGTCATAAGTAAACTGAACCATTTTCCTGACAAATTAAAGGTTTGGGAGGCAGCAGGAGAAGCTGGCTAGCTTTAACTTCAGAGAAAAGCCCCACGAACATTTCAAAGACTCCACTTCAATTATGAAGGGAGAAGCTGAGGTCTGCGAAGTGGTCCCTGATGGATGTGCGCCCAGCATTAAACATGCCCTCTTATACTCAGCAGGGCTTCAGGCCTTTTAAGGCAGAGGCATGGACAGCAAGACACGGAGGGGTGGGGAAGAGGAAAAGAGTGAGGGAGCAGTGCCAGAGAAGCCTTGCCCTGCTCATCAAATTGTAGAGCCAGAGAATGGGATTTTAGAGAGTAACAGACTGCAATGCAAAGACCAGAGCTAGTGAGGAACTGGCAATAACTGCTTGGCAATAAAGCCTGGCATCGGCTGAAAAAGGTAATGAGTGATAAACTTTGATGAAGCATCTTTATATTTCATAAGCACAGTTGTCCCTTGGTATCCTGAGGGCACTCATTCCAGGATGATCCTTAGATATCAAGACCCAAGACTACTCAAGTTGGTCACAGAAAGTAACAGTAGTTCCATATATCATACGTGGTCCTCTTGTACAGTTCTTTAAATCATTTCTAGATTGCTTATAACACTGGATATAATGATGCTATCATAATAGCTCTTGGACTGTATTATTTGGGGAGTAATAAAAACAAAAACTCCATGCAAGTTCAATATAGATGCATTTTAAAAATTTGTATTGTTACTTGTATGTGTGCATTATGTGTAGGGAGAAGGGGGCACATGCCACAGTGCATGTATAGAGGCCAGAGGACAACCCTATGGAGTCAGTTCTTCTTTTCTACCTTTATGTGGGTTCTAGGAATCAAACTCTGATTGCCAGATTTGCAGAACCATCTCACAGCTGCGAAATGCAAATATTTTTTAATGTTTTTAATTGCAGTTGGCTAAATTCATGCATGTAGAGGCTACAGATAGGGAAAGACCACCCATGTACTCTAAACACTGTATATCAACACATCACTTGCTCTATTTTCTACATGTTCCAGAAAGAAAGACCAAAGCTCAGAGCATTTAAGGAAGATGGACCACAGATCAAGAATGGCAGCAACTGACATCATTCTAAGTCTCTCATATTCTTTGAGAACCCAGAAGATATGTTTCCTACCAAAAAGTCCTCCTTTTGTTGTCTCATGGTACGGTGAAGTTCCACCATCTCTGAGCTGCTGTCCTATCTGGTTAGTCCTGGTTTCACAAATTGAAATAGTCAATTTCATGCTTTTCTCCTTGTTTAGTCCTTGAGGTCCCTATGGCAGCTCCCAGCTAAAGTTTATTTACGGTTTCACTCTATCCACAGCATAGATCAATGGTTGCACGAAGGTGAAGTCCTGGCCCTCCTGGGTCTTCTTTTCCATTTTTTTTTTCAGAGAATGGACACTGCTCAGATTTGCTTTCTCACAGAGTCTGAACTCTGAATATTTATCTCCAGCTTCTTCCTTCTTATCATCTTTCCTGTCTCCTTCCCCACAAACTCTGCTGTCAGCTCCGAATTAACATTACTCAATACATGGTATACTCCAAGGCATAAGAGATGGTAAGAGGATGGCTTATTTTCAACCCCAGGGATGCCAGTAGTTTCAATAACAGAAACCATTGCCATCTATCGAGATGCAAATGGTAATCGCAGCAGTGCTGAGACCAATAGTTAGTGTCACTGGGAACTTACTATGTCCCTCTCCTTGCATGGAGATTTCCTCAAATAATCTCCACCAGTCATGAAATCCAAGAAGTGTCCCTATCTGTGTTTTATAAAGGAGTGACAGAAGCCATATAGTTATCATCTACTAAGTGCCACCACTATCATACACACTGTGCAGGCAAAATCTCTTCCAGGTTCATGTAGGGAAGACCCAACCTCACTGTCTTTTCTACAGATTCATATGAAAGGGCCTTATGGAGCTTTGCCTACTTAGGCTAAGGCAAGTGACTGGACTAAATGACCTTTGAATTTCATTGCCTGACTTACAGACAAAATTCTAAAGATGAGCAAGGACAAATGGCAAACCAGCAAGGAAAATAGACAGGTCTTCAAGAGCCATGTGATAACACAGTGAAAGCAAGGACTCTTCAGCCTTTGCCTTCAACCCCAGAGGCCTCTGGGGAGCATGACCCCTCTGTAGCAACACCGTGCTTCTTGTAGCTGATGAGCCATGACTCAACACAATCTCTTTGTGTTCAGGATAGGATAGTAATTATTTAAAATCGGCTCAGGTCTGCATACTCCACTGGACTCTTTTTTTAATCCCACTTTAACTATTTCCCTTGGGAGAGCTTAAACAGCTCTATCTTTTTAATGACAAACTATCCATCCATAGGACCAGAAACAAAATCAAGCTTTTGTCTAGCAACCAGTCTGTTTATTTATTTTCAAGTTCATGAGTTTATATGCATACTGCTTTTAATGGGCAGTACATAAAAATGTCTCCTTTTATTTTCTTTTCATTTACATTGTGCTGATAATGGCTATTATCAAGCCATTAGAAGCAAGAAAGTACTTTTTTTTTCCTTCCAAGATGGGCTGCAATTGTGTATGTGTGCTCTATGCAGATTGGACAAAAATGTTAAACTTGCTTTTATGCTTCTTCTGATATAGATGGCTGCATATCAGATACATTTCTCATTGATCCATATAATTATGTACATAGATATATGTACATATGTAAATACTGACATCATATGTGTATGCACACTACCAAGGAGAACATATATTTGTAAACATATGTGCACATACACATTCATCTTTTGAAAATCAAAATGGAAAGTCTATTTCAGAAATGTGAAATGAATTCTATTTCACATCAAATTCTGAGGCATTATTATGCAAATCTGTGACATCATAGTCTTGTTTAGAACAAAAGAATTGATGGACTCAGTCCACACAGAGCCTATTCAAACTGTCATAGTCAACAAAATCATTTTTAGGTTGTATCTGAGAGGCACAAACCATATGGACAAAAATAAAGAGACATAATTCTTGGTCCAGTTGTTCCCAAATGTCTACTTAATATATTCAGGCAAAATTGTCCCATTCTGGAACAGCCTCCTTTTAGGTTTTTAATCAGTATGTGGGAGGAATCTGTACAGAGTAGTGGGATGCCCTTATTCCTCTAGGAAGAACCAAGAAAGAGTTCAGTTGGGATCATTCTTGTCTTATATGGGCAAAATGAGAGAGACTTAGATTTCTTGAGTGTCAATATGTTCTTAGTCTCTTAGTCCATTTTATTTGGGGTTGTTGTGTATAAAGCAATCATGTTTGAAAAATCTCATTATTTCTGTGAAGCATCCTCTTTGTTTTGTTGCTGATCTAGTTGTGACACAGAGTGATCACTGACATCTAACAAAGGTCAAATTGAAAAGGATGCAGGGACAGAAAGGTGAACTAGCTAATGGAAGGTTAACTTCAGTCATAAATTGAAATCAGGGTCTGGGGTGACAGGGTTCATACAAGTCATGGTGCCTCAATATGGAGCTTTTGTCTCTAGGGGACGGTTAGCAAGGTCTGGGGACATTTTGAGCATCACTCTACAAAAGTGAGAGTGCTGTTGACATGTAGAAAGTATGGCTGGTATTCTTGAAAACTTCCTACTGTGTACAGAAAACTCTCCTCAGCACAAAAGCATTTGGCTGACTGTGCCAGCCGTTCAGAGCTGGAGGAATACCCTGTTTTCCACTGAAGAATCTGAGTATTGTTCTGCACGCTACTGTTCCAGCCACTTCTGTGGATCAGTATTCAAACCAAGGTCCAGGAAACAGATAAACATTACCTTGTGTTTGGGAATAAAGCACCAGGTAGAGAAGCTGAGTACTGAATGTGCAATTCCTGCATCTTGGCAGAGCAACTTCTCCTTCAGAGACTCTGACTGTCCTTCTGCAAGTGTTTGTGGGGCATGAGAGGCAAAGTGAATATCCCACTACTGAGTTATTATTATTCTTGAATATGTATGTGGTAAGCATATGTGTGAGTATGTATGCACTGGTGAATGCACCGTGCACGCTTACTGAGACTAGAGATAGGTATTGGGTGTTTTCTTCTATCACATTCTACCTTGTTCCTCTGCAAAAATTGTTAATTAAAAGGTATTATTTTAGAGCAGTTCTAGGCTCTTAGAATGACTGAATATTAAGCACACAGAGTCTTACATAGTTTTTGACTTTATGCATGCATAATTTGCCCTCCCCTACCACGGCTACTTATGGTCCACAAGGTTATGAATGTGTAACAGCTGATGAAACCACCTTGACAACCTTACTGAAGTTCACTGTTAGTGTTGTACCTTCCTGGCATTTGTCTTGTTTGTTTTAGCTTAACTTGGATAAAGACTTTTCAATTTTGCTGCTGCTTTCAGCTTCTAGTTCTATTGATTTTTGCATTTTAGATTTCATTGGTTTCTCCTGTATTTAATACTTCTTTTCTTTGAATTTTAATTTGCTTTTGTTTTTCTAGTCTTTTAAGATAGAAATTTAGATGATTGATTTTTCAATCTTTCTCATTTTCTGTAAGCATTCAGTGTGCACATTTCACTCTAAGCACTCATTGTTTTAGAGATAAGTTCTGATATTATATTTCATTTTAGTTTAATTCAAATATTTTTTGTTTCCCTTGAGACTTTGTTGATCCATGTGTTCATAGAAATGTTTTATTTAATTTTTAAATGTTTTGGAGTTTTTCTACTTTCTTTTTGTTTTCTATTTATAACTTAATTCCTTTGTACTGTGAGTGTGGGTGTTATACAGTTATTATTCTTTTGGATTTGTTAAAGACTTCTTATAGCACATAATGTGGTTTGTATAGAATGTTCCAGATGAGCTTCAAGGCACGAAGAACTTTTCCTTTTGAATGGAGTGGTCTATAGGCATCAATTATACATGACTGATGCTGCTGAGTTCCACTATATCCTTATGGTTTTATGACCACAAGATCTCTTCTGTTTTTGATAGAAGAGAATTACAGTGTCTGATTTTAACAGTAAATCTATCTACTTGCTCTGAAAGTTCTGTCAGTATCTGTCTCATTTATTTTTGACACTACATAGTTAGGCACATATACAGTAAGGGGTTTTGTTTCTTTTTGGAGTATTGACTTCTTTATTTTTAGGTAATGCTCTTCCTCTTTGTTACTACTTTCTTCTGAAGTCTTCATTTTTCCAAGATGAATGTAGATACCCATATATGCCTTTATATTTTATTTCTTATTTGAAGTGGACTTTTATAGACAACATATATTTGAGTTCTGGTTTTGATCCACTCTTTACATTTTCATTAGACTATTTATACCATTAACATTTAACATGCTTATTGCTATATCTAAATTCTTATTTACTATATTTATTATTTCCATATTTGTTGGTTAAGAACTTTCTGATTTTATCTTCCACAATGTCATTAACAATGGTTCTAACTGAACGTTTTGTAACTCCACCTTTTCTTTTTTTTATTGTGTCTATTTTGTTTGATTTTTGTCTTGCTTAGTAATTGCCTTAGAGTTTGAAATATATATACACTAACAACTAGAGCAACTCAACTTTCAGAAAATACTATACAACATCACAGGCAGTGAAAGTCTCTTATAATTACAAACAACCCTAATACTTCCTTAGTATCATTTGTGTCATAATTTCCACTCATTTCAATTACATATAGTGCATTATGTATATAAACCAGAATTATTCCTATTATGCTTAGTTTTTTTTTCTTTGTTAGATCTCTTAAGAATAAGAAAAATCCAGTCAGGTGTGATAGCACACACCTTTAATTCCAGAACTTGAGAGGCAGAGGCAGGCAGATCTGTGAGTTCATGGCCTGCCTGGTCTACAAAGTGAGTTCCTGGACAGCCAGGGCTACACGGAGAAACCCTGTCTAAAACAACAACAACCAATGAAATAAAAGGAGTAAGAAAAACTAGGGATCAGGGAAAGGCTCAGTTGATCAAGTACGTGTTGTACAAGCATACGTGTTTGAGTTTGTATCCCCAATACTCATATAAGAAGCCAGCTGCAGTCTATGCCTGCTACCTCAGTCTGGTGAAAAGTCAGAGAGGCACGTCACTAAAACTCATTTGGCCAGCCAGCATAGTTGAGTCATGAACTTCAGGTTCTTTGAGGTACCCTTTCTCAAAAAAAAAAAGAAAAGAAAAAAGAAAAAAGAAGAAGACGAAGAAGAAGAAGAAGAAGAAGAAGAAGAAGAAGAAGAAGAAGAAGAAGAAAAGAAAGAAAGAAAGAAAGAAAGGAAGAAAGGAAGAAAGAAAGGAAGGAAGGAAGGAAGGAAGGAAGGAAGGAAGGAAGGAAGGGAGAGAGAGAGAGGGAGGGAGGGAGGGAGGGAGGAAGGAAGGAAGGAAGGAAGGAAGGAAGAAAGGAAGAAAGGAAGGAAGAAAGGAAGAAAGGAAGGAAGAAAAGGTAGAAAGCAGTCGATAAAGAAGTCCTACCTTGACCTCTGGCCCCTACACATGCTTGCATACACATGTACTTGCACAACCAGGTGTACATACACACCCTAACAAATACATGTACCACACAAAAACATACACTGTGTATACACAAGTTTTTTTTTCCGATAGTAGAAACCAGAGGCCTTGTACCAGGCAGTAAAACACTTTGCCATGAACTCTTTGCAATGAACATTTGCAAGTAAAGATAAATGTCAAAGTGACTCACTGTGGCACACTGCAGCTTCCATAATGAGATTTTTAACTTTTTCCTTTTTTTAAATTTCTTTTCCTTTTTTCTCTTAAATTTGTTTTATTTTTGGAGGGGTGCAGGGGCAGAGGCCTGATATGAGGGGACAGGGAAGTGAATGGGATCAAGATACATGATGTAAAAGACACATAGAATAAATAAAGAGAAAGAAAATATAGGCGAAAAACTATTTTTATTATGTTTTTATATTTCTTTTCTGAAGCTCTTAATTTTTTCCAAGTAAGTCTGCCTGTGATCAATCTCATAATCTCTAATCTCACACCTTTGTCTGAGTGTATGAGCTATCTCATGCTATCTTTCTCTGAGTGTGTGAGCTATCTCATGCTACCTTTCTCAGAGTGTGTGAGTTATCTCATGTTATCTTTCTCTGAAGAGCTTTATCATTCTTTACAAGATATACTCCTGGAAATGAATCCCAGCAAGTTTCATTTGTCTGGCAAACTTAGTTTCCTTTCAAACAGTGGTGCCATTTCTGTAAATATTTCATTTTCTTCTTGTTTATATAATTTCTGAGGGGAAATGGATGCCTTTTTGTTAATTTGCTCCTTTATATGTGCAGTATATTATTTTCCTTCCTTTTTTCTATATTCTTATTTTATCTTTTATTTTTAGAAGTTTTAATATGATGTACCTAAGTGTAGTTGTTTTGGCATGTTTTTCTGCTATTTGGTGTCCTAGTTCTCTGGTTTGCTAACAGATTAATTCAGGGAAATTTTGGTCATCAGTGGTCCACCAGTAGCTTTATGCCTCTCCTCTATTTCTGAGGTTCCTATTATGCATATATTGCTGCTTTGAAATTGCAACAAAGTGTATTTTTTCAATTTCTTTCCTCTTTGCTGTTAAGTTTGGAACTTTCTGTTGTTACAATCTCAGCTTCTGTGAGTCTTCCCTCAGCCACTTCCAACCTGTACACGACCCTTTCAAAGTTCTTCTTTACTTCTTTTTCATATTTCTGTGACTTTTCTTGGAACCTTTATCATCCCACTTGCACTCCTTATGTGTTCCTGCATGAGGTTTACCTCTTCCATTAGAGCCCTAAGTATATTCATCAGAGTTATTTAAAATTCTAGGTCAGATAATTCAAATCTTTATCACCTTGGAATTTATTTCAATGCTGGTTGAGTCCCTTCAAACTGTGATTTTTGCCTCATAATTTATCTAAAATATTTTGGTTTCAGTTGTACATGACACACTATGTTAAAGGAAATGCTAACAGTAGGTGTTGTGATGTAGTGAAGAGGGAGGGGAGGCACTCTTTGGTCCTGTAATCAGTCTTTGGACCATGGAGTTCACCAGTGCATCTCCATTTTTAGATCTTTCTTCCTTGAGTGCATCAGTATGGTTAAAGAGGACTGGAGTTGTACCCCCTCACCTAGATCACTCACCTCTGATAAAATGTCATCAGAGTAGGTTCTGAGTAAACAGTTTCTCCAAGGCTCAGACTTTGTTAAAAAGAGCAGACAATCTGACATATTTCAAATTGGATGCTTTCTCTTCCTGATGCTGGAAGCATAAAAGAATAATTATTCTGTATCCACCATAAGGACTTGGTAGAGATCCAGAAAATAAAACTATCAAAAGAATGGAACCTTCCTATGACCTCCTTACACCAGAGAGATTGACTCACAGTAATGGACACTAAGCCTCCATTAACTCATTAGCTGTAGTTTGGGATGTTGTCTACTAACACTGGTTTCTCCAGAGAATTCTGCTACTAAATTTTTATTCTGATATGTATTTCTACCTGTCTCCCCAAGCTTAGAGGTCATGCTTTTCCTTGTGATCTCATTTCTTTGATGGAACTGAAAAAATTATTCATTTTACAATCTGTTCAGCTTTTAAAAGGGATTTTCATTTATTCATTTGTTTTTATGTATGTATGTATGTATATTTTCATATATGTACATAATGTAGGTATACATGTGTGTATGTGTGTGTGTGTTTGTGTGTGTGTATGTGTGTGTGTGTGTGTGTGTGTGTGTGTGTGTGTGTGTATGCTCCTGTGCCCACAAGGATGTTGGTCGCAAGACAACTTGAGGAAGTCTGTTCTCTCTTTCCGCCATGTTGTTCCTGGAGGTTGAACTCAGATTCTTAGACTTCATGGTAAATGCCTTTGTTCAGGAGTTCCACCAGCATTTTTTCAGATTTGTGGTTATGATGGAGTTGAGACTTATAAATCCCTTATATGCCATATAGGAAGCCTCTTGACTCTTCTTTTTAAAGAATACCTTTATCTCATGGCTGAGACGTGCTTTCCTTCTTATTTGGTTATAGACTACAAAACAATCACAATTCAAGGTGGGATAGCAATCTTCAAGCTCTTCTCTCAACAGGCTCCAGAGAACACCACATAGACCGGGGAAGCTACAACAATCTTATGTAACTTAAAATCCTTGTCATCATGCAGGAGAAACACTGGATCATAAGGAAAGAAATGAAGATAGAGGACAGGGGTACATGTCCCAAAATGGGCGTTATTGAACTCAGATGGCTCAAGAAAATTGCCCAAGGCCACACCGAAAATCTGTGGGGAAGGCAACACTTAAGCTTCAGCAATCTCTCTTTCAAGCTTTTTGCTATTTTTTTTTTAGACAGAAAGGAATCCCCTGACTATAGAAGCTATAAACAGGATCCTGATCTCAGGTACTTACAAGAAAGCAGAGAGAGGCAATCTTGTTATTGATAAGACATAGAAAAGAATGAAATGGAATGTGTTGTTTACTGCCTACTACAGAAAACAAAGAAATAAGAAACATCCATCAATTCTTTCACATTGGAAATAAACTTTCTGTTGAAAAATAGGAAAGAATTCTTGTGTTGTATATCCAGCCCATTTTGTAAGTGGTTCCTCCCTACCATCACCCATGGGCATTTAGGTGGCTCTTTCTCCAGCAGGACTGGTACATAACATTCTCATCATTTTGGCAATTTTATTCCGGCCTTTGGGCTCTTATGAGAAACTGGACAATTTCTTGGACAATTTGCCATTATAATCAATATACTTAATTTTCTGCAAAGGAAGAGTTGGATAAGTAAAAACATATTATGATTGTTAAAGGTTATTGATGAAATGTCAAAGTTTACCACCCAATGTTCATTAAAGATTATCTTTATCACCACTACTGCCAAAAATCATTTTTATACTACTTAGTACCATCACAATCATCATCTCCATAATACCAACACCAATAACACCAACACTATCACCTTCATCATCATTATTCTCACAGCCAATATCATTGTTTTCATCATCATTAATAACACCACTACCATAATTATTATTGCCATAGTTACTACCTCATTGTCATCATCACTACATGTCTTAGTCATTGTACTATTGCTATGAAAACACACCATGATCATGACAACCCTCACAGAAGAGAACATTTAATTGGGACTTGCTTACAATTTCAGAGGTGTAGTCTATTATGATGGCAAGAAGCATGGCGGCATACAGACAGACATGATGCCTGGGAAGTAGCTCACAGTTCTATATCTGGATCCACAGGCAGTAGGAAAGGAGAAACATTGGGCCTGGCTTGGCCATTTGAGATCTCAAAGCCTACCCCCAGTGATGTACTTCCTCCAGCAAGGCCCTACTCCTGATCCTTATCAAGTAGTGCAACTCACTCCCTGATGACTAAGCATTCAAATATATGAGCCTATGGGGGCCATTCTTATTTAAAGCATCACATTGCCACATCATCATCATCATCATCATCATCACCGTCATCACACTTGTTATCATGTCTTCACTATCATCACTAACACCACTGCTATGACCATTATCACTATATAGTATAGCCCAGCTTTATTAAACATTTTGATTAGTACCAACTTCATGAAGCTCAGAGATAGTACAAAATGTTCCTTCCTTTTTCAGTGGGCAAACTCCAGCTTAGATCTATGAACTAGTATGCCCAGGACCATAGTTGACAGGGCAGTCCCAGTATGCAGCCTGTATTGACATCCTGCCCATTTATTCAGATCTGCTCATTGAAGCAAATGTGTGTCCTTCAGAAGACTCCTAAACTTTCACTGTCAGCACGTTTCTTTGTGATACCATTTTCTAAGTTGTTTTGTATCCAATAATATGAATTAATTGGACACTGAATCTTACCAAAAATGGGAGAGTAGTGGAGATTATTATTTCTCAGCACTATGCACTCAACATATTAAAGCAAAAGAAGAGCATTGTAAGAATTTCCACAGACTTGTGTATCTTTCTTACTGGACCCAAATTAAAGTAGTAGAATATACATTTACCTATCTAATAAGGTTGTAATTGAGAAAAACCCAAGTTTCTCAATTACATAAGATAAGGAAATGTGTTTAACTCCAACACTGAAAAAGCTGGGTGTTTCTACAACAACTGCACATTCTATCAAAGATAAATCATTTGATTTAGCCTTGAAAGGGACATTGACTCAAGAAAAATGACACTCTGGCCTACCTTCATCTGAACTATTAGACTCATGCAATATTAGAACTCCTCAAGGCTACGGTTAACTCACTCATTTACCAGGCAGGCAGTGAGCCCCAACATAAAGCTCTTTACTAATTTTTATGTATGGTCTCCTTTCTTAGTTTAAAGCTTAGTACACAATGGGTGCTTTGCAAGAACTTTTTTGATGAAGGAAAGAACTTGTTTTCTTTATCAATTTTGCAAGTGCAAGATGTAACGCTTTACACTAGCTGAGCTTCAGGGTACACTAGAGAAGGGTCATGGGGATTTAATGTGACTAGTTCTGGATCAGAGGAAGGGCTTCTGAAGCGGGTTTTGCTCATTTAGTTTTACAAAAGATAGAAGGAAAAGGAAATGCAAGAGAAAGAGGAGGAATGTGGCTTAATCAGACTGACAGAGAGACGCATGAATTTCTTGTTTCTATAAATAGAATCAATACTACTAAGTAGAAAAGAATTCAGTGAAGTCTCTACTTCCCATTTCCATACACTTCAATTCTAATGTTACAGGTCAAGGTCAACTGCATTAATCGCCATGCTAACACCAACCCTGTAGTTCACTGCTATAGAAGAGAAAGGGGAGAAAAGAATGCTAAAGAAATGAGCAGGGATTAAGAGGGAGAAAGGGAAAGAGATACGGAAGAGAAAGAGGAGGAGGGGAAAGAATAAGGAAGAGAAGGGAACATTGTTAAGCTCTATCACTCAGTTCTGAATATGAGAGCAAACCAGACAAAACAAAGGGGAGACTGGCATTGAAGAAATGCTGCCCTCTATATGAGACATAGAGAAGGTGGGAAATTTTGCCTCCAGTGGGCAAAGTCCATGGATAGACCTTCGTCCTCCAGGCCTGGACAGTCATTCTTTAAGTTGTTAACTGAGAATGAGATATGAAAAAGTACACAAGCAGGTTGTTACTGATTGGTGTCTTCTAGGTATAGCATGGAATAATGTCTTATTAGATACTAACACCCCGACCCCGTTTTTGTCAGTTTTCACTGGAAATAGTCATGGATCTGAAAATACAAGCACATCTTTCCTCCACATTAGGTGTCTTTGAAAGACAATTGATAAAACTGTGTAGCATAAAGTTAAGATCTATTTCTTGAAATTTATCTGTTTATGACCCAAATTGGACGACAGAACTTTTTTATTTGCATGTATAGAGATCAGAGTAGATATCTTTGACAGTTCACAGATTATTCTCATAAGTTTTAATCACCTTCCTGGATTACTCTTGTACTTTATTACAACTCTAACCAAACTTGTCTTTACTCCTTTCTAAATTATTCTTCTCATATCCCACAAAGGGCTTTATATGCTCAAGTCCTTAGGTGGAATTAGATTCTGATTCTAAAGTGAGCAATTCGGTTATTGTTTATGACATAATCTCTCTGTGTTGTCTATTCCTCACTTTATAATTGACATTGATATAATAAACTGATTTTATGGAGTCCTACTGTGTGAAGCTAGCTTAGATGTTTGATAAAGGTGAAAGGTAAGAGGCTCCATACCAGCACAGAGGAACCTTAACAGGCATCTACAGTCTTTACAATTTACAAGACAAATGTAATTTGTAAGATATGAATAACAATTCTGGGAACAAGAAAAGGAAAGAACTTGACAGTATTGTTGAGATGTGTCAAGAATAGCTCTTCTGACTAGGCTGCTTGGAGAATTAAGTTAAAGAATGAACTCACCTCCCACATACAGTATGGTAATGGACACCAGTCCTGGGTCCAGAAAGTATTGACTGGAAATCCTCCTCTGCCTCTCATCACCTACAGTGAGATGTCAAACCAACCTCTGGGGTCATTTTTCTCATCTACAGAATTGAGATGATAACTTGTCCTTTGAGACTTGAGGGTGAGACTGAGATATAATATGAAAGTTTCCTCTTATGGGGCGGTCTGACTCAAAGGCGGTGCTCAGTTCACATCTGTTGACTGCATCCTCCTCACCCGGTTTTATCTTAGCTTTTGTCTGCTCAGAACACTTGGTTTTCATGGATTATTATATTTCTATGGGGAATGATTTAACTAACATGCAGGGCAAGGCAAGACAGATAAGTGCTGCCTTTTGATAAGGTTTCTGCTAAGGCATTGTCAAAGGGTCCCTGGATTTTATCTTTCTTGCAATTTCAGGAAATTACAGAATGCCCAGAGGACAGCAGAGTGTAAACTGGCCTCCGACAGTAGATGAAGAAGATTGGTAAGGTGAAGATTCGGGGTGTAGGAAGGCAGTGTGCTAGGCCTTGGGTCATTAATTTCGGGAGCTCTCATGAACTGTCTTGACCATTTGGGACAAAAGGATGACAAATAATGCAGAAACTATGAAATATTTAGATGAAGAAACAAGAAATACCCCACTGTTAATCACCAGATAATGCATATCAAGATTTCAAATAAATTTACATGTTTAGGCTTAAATTTCTGAATGATCCTATGAGATGGGGATATGGGCTTGGGGATGCTTGTTTTAAAGTATCTCACACTCGGTCAGCTCTGACGCAGAGCTCCAGTGTGATGATATATTGTGTACCCTAATAAAATTTGTCTGAAGATCAGAGAACAGAACAAGCCACTAGATTAAACATAGATGCCAGGCAGTGGTGGCACATATCTTTAATCCCAGTACTGGGATTTAATTTCGGCACTTGAGATCTCATGCCTTTGCTACCAGTATTGTGGGAAGCACACATGCCTTTAATCTCAGCACTAAGAAGGAAGTGATATGGCTGGGTGGAGAAAGGTATATAAGGTGTGAGGAGAGAGGAACTGAAGCCCTTTCCTCTAGAGGCTTTTCAGCTGGAAAGCTTTTGGCTGAGGACTCAGAGGTGTTCAGTCAGACAATTCATGGAGTTGGTGAGGTGAGACAAGGCAGTGGCTTGTTCCTTTGTCTATCTGATCTTTCAGCATTTACCCCAATATCTGGCTCCGATTTTTTTTTTTTATTAAAAGACCGTTTAGATTTTGTGTAACACTCCAGACTCATCACAACATCTGTAAAATATTTTCTCTGTCCCCCTTGAGTTATATGAGCCTATTTTTTTTCCCATCTGATCTCGTACATTGGTAATCATTACACTGAATAAAGACTCATAACACATCATGCTCCCATTTATGTGTGGTCTTTCCATTTGTACCCAAAATCGAAATACTTGCCTTGCCATGAGAGATACGTGTCTATTATTCAAGTCTTCCTTTTCAGTCTTAAACCCTGTGAATAGTTCTGAGGTCATGTCATAAAACTCTAGAAACCCCATCCAATGACTGAGGGATCTGGATGCAGAGATCCATGACTAGGCCCCGGGTGGAGCTCTGGGAGTCCAGTTAGCGAGAAAGAGGAGGGTTTATATGAGCGAGAATTGTTGAGACCAAGGTTGGATTAAAGCATAGGGACAAATAGCCAAACAATGGAAACACATGAACTATGAACCAATGGCTGAGGGGTCCCCAACTGGATCAGGCCCTCTGAATGGGTGAGACAGTTGATTGGCTTGATCTGTTTGGGAGGTATCCAGGCAGTGGGACCGGGTCCTGTGCTTATTGCATGAGTCGGCTGTTTGAAACCTGGGGCCTATGCAGGATCGCTTGGCTCGGCCTGGGAGGAGGGGACTGGACCTGCCTGGACTGAGTCTACCAGTTTGATCTCAGTCCTCGGGGGAGGCTTTGCCCTGGAGGAGGTGGGAATGGGGGGTGGGCTGGGGGGAAGGTGAGGGGGGCAGGAGGGGGGAGAACAAGGAAATCCATGGCTGATATGTAGAACTGAATTGTATTGCAAAATAAAAAAACAAAAAACAAAACTCAATCTTCCTTTAGAATCTGAATGTAACAGACCAATTCTAATTATTAAGGTTGAAATATCTTTTTTTTCCCTTAAGTTAGTTAAAATATTTTTCAGTTTCAGAAAATCATATAACCAAATGTCTTCTTTCCTGGGCCCTGAATGTTTACCCTTAATTTGTTAACTGGGGGTAGGGTATGGAAAAACACATAAGGAAGTTGTCATTAGTTGGTATTTTCTAGGTATGTCATGGGATATCTTATTAGAAATTCAGTTTCACTACTTTTCCTTGGCCCAATGGACTGCGTCTCTGTTTTGGTTGGAAACAGGCTTGTTCTCCAGCTTAAAATGGCTACCTTTCTGCTCAGCATTCCCAGCAACTCCAGTTAGAAATCAAATGATTTATTCCAGGTCTTTCTTCAGTACTATGACTATGCAAAAACCTTTTCTTTCTTTCTTTCTTTCTTTCTTTCTTTCTTTCTTCCTTCCTTCCTTTCTTTCTTTCTTTCTTTCTTTCTTCCCTTCCTTCCTTCCCTTCCTTCCTTCCTTCCTTCCTTCCTTCCTTCCTTCCTTCCTTCCTTTCTTTTTGTATTATTTTTGGCCTCATATACATTAGAGAAATCCTCTACTGCAATGCTAACACCTCAGTATTCCGTCCCCTACTTTTTATTTATATTTTGAGTCAGAGTATGATTAAGTTGCCTACAGTGGCCCTGAACTCACTCTGTAGTTCTGGAAGGCCTTGAACTTATAATCTTCCTGCCTCTACCTCCCAAATAGCTGACATCATAGGCCTGTGCTATAGGCCTAGCACGTGCAACTCTTCAGAGATGGCTCTAAGAGCCTGAGGAAAGCAACATTCAGTTCTCACTCTTGTTCCACTAGTAAGCCATAGAGCTAGTTTTTCTCTTGTAGATTCTACTGTTCCTTTTGAGAGGAATGTCAGAAGCCTTAATATTATGCCATCTAAACCTTAAGAGATTTATAGCAAATTTCAGACAAATTCTACCAAGTTTCCTACACTTGCAAGAAGAAAATCCCCTCTATATTCCTACCTTAGACGGTTTGGCAGACTCAAAGTACACTATTAACTTTTATCCAAAACTAGCCTCCTTTAATTTCTCATAGCTTTATGTAGGATGAGGTCATTTAACAATTTCCATCACAATTTCTGAACTCTGCCGTATCTTGAATCTTCAGGGAACCTTCCATTTCAACATTCCCTTTTGACATGATTAACGACTGACTTGCAATTACTCAACACCAACCGGGACCCCATTATGATGGCCTGAAGTATCTGAGTTTGCACTTAGTAAACAATATCCTTATTTCTCAAGCTAGAGAATGGAATGCACAGAATTTTACTTCTTCAGAGGAGGAAAAAATAAAAGAGAGAGAAAGCCCAGGGACTAGAGTTTGAAATAAATAAAACTCTATGAACAGATTTGAGAAATACCCTCAGAAAAATTTGTTAAATGTGCATTTGAAAGTGTCCTAATTACCCTGTAGCTCTGAGACCCTAATTGTGCAAGCCTGTAATAATCAACTGTGTTCCATATAATCAAAGTGAAACAGACACTTGTCTGGTGGACGACATACTCTCTTTAATCTTCTTCCTAAGCATGCCATCAGGAGTAAAGCAACATCAATTTTAAAGCATCTTAATAGCTGTGTAAGTGGAAAATAAATGCCCAGTTAAGTCCTTAAGAGGCAAAAATAATGTTGATACCACCTTTTCTGTTTAGTTTTCTATCTTAAATGGGAGGCCTCACACATGAAATACCAGTAATTAACCTACCGGTATGAACAATGGGAATCTCAGGGACATGAGATTTATTTGTAGCATCCTCTGTTGGCTCTTACTTAGTTGAGCACCACTACCTTTGTATCACAGCCATGGTGACACATTCTACAACTGTGAAATTGCTGGGTAAGTGAATAAAGGACACATGAGTGAATGGATCTCCATGCTGGGCACAATGATTCATGCTCACGATATCAGCTCATGTTACTGTAACAGAATGCAACAGGACACAGAAGTTTTTCTTTCTTTCTGGAATTTAGAAGTTGAGATCTGAAAGCACAGTCAGGTTGTTGGTGAGGATTTTCTTTTTGGTTGTTAGACAGCTACCTGGTTTTACTTTATCTTTTATACAGAGTTTTACTATGTACCCCTGACTGGACCAACAGCTGGCTGTGTAAACCAGGCTGGCTTTGAACTCACAGAAATCTAACTCCCTCTATCTCCATAGTGCTAGAATTAAAGGCATACATGACTGCACCTTGTGACAGCTGACTTCTTAAAGTGTCTTCTTTTTTGTGATGGATAAGACTTTATTTTCTTTTTTTCATTTTACATACTAACCACAGATCCACCTGTCTTCTCTCCTCCCACCACCAGCCTTCTCCTCCAACCCACCCCCCATTTCCTCCTCCAACAAGGTAAAGTCTCCCGTGGAGAGTCAGCAGAGCCTGATACATTCAGTTGAGGCAGATCCAAGCCCTTTTTCCTGCATCAAGGCTGTGCAAGGTGTCCCATCACAGGCAGTGGGCTCCAAAAACCCAGCTCATGCAGCAAGGATGGATCATGATCCTACTGCTTCAAGGAATGCTAAATCATACCACAAGGACACATGTTCAATTATGTTCATATAGCAGCATTATTCATAATAGCCAGGACCTGGAAACAACCTAGATGCCTTCAAACAAAGAATGGATAAAGAAAAATGTGGTATGTATACACAATGGAGTACTACTCACCAGTAAAAAACAAGGACATCATGAAATTTGCAGGAAAATGGATGGAACTAGAAAATATCATCCTGAGTGAGGTAACCCAGAGTCAGAAGGACAAACATGGTATGTACTCATTCATAAGTGGATACTAGACGTAAAGTAAAGAATAACTAGACTACAACCCACAGCTCCAGAGAAGCTAGCTACAAGGAGAACCCTAAGATGGATCGCCCTGGGAAGGGGAAATAGGCGATATCTCCATGAGTAAACTGGGGGTTAGGAGGGGCAATAGAGGGTAAGCGATTGGGGATGAGAACATAAGGGAACGGTATGTTTGAGCTGGAACAAGGACAGAGTGGGAGAGCAATGAAAGAGATACCATGACAGAGGGAGACATCATGGGGACAGGGAGAAATCAGGTGCTAGGGAAGTTCCCAGGAATCCACAAGGATGACCCCAGCTTAGACTACTAGCAATAGTAGAGATGGTGCCTGAACTGTCTTACCCCAGTAATCAGATTAGTTAGTGTCTTCTAATGATAGAAAAAGAGTTTAGGACTTCTCATTCCTTTATGAAGACACTGATCTCATACTGCTAGATCTAAACCTAAGCACTCCCAGAGGACTCACATTCAAATAACATCACATTGCTATTTATGGATTCAGTGTATGATTGGGGAAGGGACACAAACGTTCAAGCTGTAGCAATTATAGACCCCAGATACAAGAATTCAGTGTGAGGAAATAAAACAAAGAGAGATATAAAAGATTTAGAATGGTTCAAAGACAGTTACATGAAAAGTAAGGCCTTGCTGAAGGGTTCTCTCTCCCTCTCCTCTTCTCTCCCCTTCCATCCCTCTCTCTCATCCTCTCCATTCACTCTTTATCTTCCTATCCCCATTTATGTCTCCCTCCATCTTCTCCCTCCATTTCTCTTATTCTCTCTCTTCTTCCTCTTCCTCCTCCTCCTCTTCTTCCTCTTCTTCCTCTTCTTCTTCTTCTTCTTCTTCTTCTTCTTCTTCTTCTTCTTCTTCTTCTTCTTCTTCTTGTTTCTTTATTTATTGGTAAGTACTTAGGTTTGTGGAGTAATTTTTCCCTTTTCACCTGGATTTGTTCTGGAGATTATATCTGGTCATTGACCTACAGCTTCTGAGCAAAAGAAAGAGACTGGCCCAAGTGCAGGTGAAGACCCTAGTAAGTCTCATGCCATTGAGTTTATCTTGAAAATACTGAAAGGCTGTGAAAGCGTAGTCAGATACTGAGCGGATCAGCATACCCAAGGGAAGAAATAAAGACATCAGCATAGGCATACTGACATCAGGACAGATGACTCGGCCTTTCAAATAGTGGGTGAGCCTCTTTTATGTGCCATACACAATTCTAACTTACAGGGGTAAAAAATAAATGCCCTCAATCTAGTGAAAGAGCAGATACTAATTAAATATAAATTTAAAAGTAAAATTGCCAATAGATAAATGTTGTAAAATAAGTTGTCAGAGGACCAAAGGGAATGTCTAAGTGAGTACCTTGGAATTAGCCAGAGATGACAGGCAGGGGCACCAGATGGGGATCAATTTTATGGCTCCAAACCTGAACTTTACATCTAAAGATTAACATGGCAAAATGGTTGCAGTTACTCTCAAAGAGTATGGAAGATGATATCCAATGTTAGCTTAGGAGAGGATGTAGTCTAAAGAAGAACAGAGAATGGAGACCAGAAGTTAGGCCTGGCAGCACATTTCCAAATCACCTTATGATCCATCCTGATTCTGCCTCCTTCTGTGAGAAAGGAAGAAGTGTAGAGAGAAAGGAGGGGGAGAGCCTGGAGTGGAGAAAATAAAAATTAATATTACTTTTTTTGGGTAAGGAATGAATAGTCTTACAACATTGGGGACTGGAGATGAGCAGATAATGTGATTAGGAGAATTTGAGGGCTAGCCTACCAACATGGGCTAATTTGTGACCTCCCTGGGCTAATAATTTCAGGCCTTTCATCAGCTGAGAGTTGATTCAATCAATGAAAAGAAATTCTGCAGTTAGCTTTTCAGGTTTCTTAATAATACATCCAGTATACTTGTTTGGAAGCACAATATAAATATTGGCAAATAGAATTTAACTTTGAATAATAATTACACACTTTCAAAGATAATGTATTGTTATTAAGAACAATATGAAAACATCAAAAAGTACTGATAGAAAAGGAATTACGTTTATAACTATACCCACATATATGAAATGTGAAAATAATGCTATTTTTATTGTATTATGAGACAGTAAAAATTTACTTCTGTATGTATATAGCTTTGATACAGTCATAGTAGATAAACATGGTTTTGAAAAATCAGGAAGTACATTATTTATAGTTTATCATTTTGTTTATTCCCATTTAAAAATATATTGAGAATATTCTCTCTGTATAAGGAATTTTCTTAGACTATAATGTTGTTGATTAATGGTAGTATTTTTTATTGAAATCACCATAGTTAACAAAGATTTAGGTTATTACTGGAAATTTTCTGCTGTAAACAACCTCATGTTGAAGTAACTATCTTGTAGATGGGTCTCTCTCTGTCTGCACTTCATTCCTTAGGTAGATACCAAATAGATTAAGCAATCAAAATATATAGACATTTTACAGATTTTGACACTTGTTGCCAAATTAAATTTTGGAAATTTCTGTTTTTTTTTTTTTTTTTTTTTTTTTTGGTTTTTCGAGACAGGGTTTCTCTGTGTAGCTTTGCGCCTTTCCTGGAACTCGCTTTGGAGACCAGGCTGGCCTCGAACTCACAGAGATCCGCCTGACTCTGCCTCCCGAGTGCTGGGATTAAAGGCGTGCGCCACCACCGCCCGGCGGAAATTTCTGTTTTCAATGTGAGCATTAGAATCTTCTCATCAAACCCTTTTCCAAACTTCGTGTGTGTGTATGTGTATCTAAGTGATTACTAAACACCTTTAGTTAATGATCCAAATGCTCAGTTGTTCTCATGAACTTTTCTATTTGTATTGATTCTGTCTCTTTTGAATTTTCTTTTAACCATCCATGTTCATTTGTGAAGTATTCTTAACCACTTAGTTTTTCCAACATGTATCCCTTATTTTCTATGTAATGTCAGAAGAATTTTAAGTACCTTACAGCAAAATAAAATAACAGAGAAAGGGAATCAAAGCTAAAAAGAAAAATAAAGAAGAATGTGAGATAAAGGATGGTAGAAATACAGGCATTTCTGTTCTTATCCTTCCCTCTGGTACACACAGGAAGGTTCTCCTGTGAAACCAGGAAGGAGCTGCTGAATGAAGACAGGGGGTGAATTAGATAGATTCAAACTACCGCTGGCTCACTACTCCATGGTGTCGTGCAGTCAAAAGGTATTTAGAAGTCAAAAGTGAAATCGTACAAATCCATCATGAGCACTGCCTTCAAGGTCACCTCAGGAGGCAAGGAATGCAAGCTGGATGTCTGATAGTGGGGACAGAAATTCTAGGGGGAGTTGCAAGTAACAGTGATTGCCTCTGTAGGAAGCTTGGGAGGAATACAGCAGAGGAAGAGCCAGCAGAGGAACCTCTACCCTTTCCGAGAGTTCAATGTCATTTCACAAACACAGGTAATATCTCCCATTGCTCTGTATGAAATGGTAGCTTTTCCCTGTGCTTTGTCCTTAATGTGTGACTTTGATTAGATACATGACCAAAGGAGACCCAAGGAGTCACTGCAGAGCTCAGGAGTCAAGGTAAAACCAAGCACTAGCACCACCAAAATAATTCATTAACTTAGTATGAAAGAAGAGTACAAAGAGATGCAGAAAAGATTTGATCGTCTGTGTCTGTATCTGGAATCCAGAGCTAAAGGCTATTAGATGACATCTGGACATGGTGACTGACTTCACAGCAATGTCTTGGTTATGGGATACAGCGAAGGCTGATCCCTCTGGTGAAAGATGGAGATATCCCCAAGGAGTCCAACACAGTTGACTGGAATCCTTTCAGAACACTGGTTTGGCATCTGGTCCCTACTGTGCAAACTGCAAAACTTCTCTGGGTCTGAATCACGCAAGGACAGAAAGTTTAGTTTTATTTTTAAGGGTGAACTGGTTTATGAACTTTATGGATGGTAGCCTCTAAATCATCATTATAAACTTATAAACTCTAATATTGTAAGATGTTGTTCACATTAGCTGAGTCCATATTAGATAATGTGTATTGTGCAGAACACTGCAGATTAAAAAGTGCATATCACAGGTTAATGAGAAAAGTGACTTCAGCAGGGCATCATTATAACTATGGTCATGGTTATTAAGTTCACATGTCTCTATCTGCATGTATACAGAGAGAGAGAGAGAGAGAGAGAGAGAGAGAGAGAGAGAGAGAGAGTCAAGGCCTATGACTAGAAGGTCACAAGGCCTGGGGGGAACTATTGCTGTTTTTGCTAAATGGACATATTGTCAAATGGCTTCTAAATATTTATGTGTATAGCCGCAGACATAAATTCATGATGTACCCAGCCTGAGTTGGAGAAGCTCCTCTTTAGAGTGGATGAGGGTTAATGCAGAGACTTTGAGTTGATGAAAGTGCTGCAAATAAGTGACTATTGAGTGTCCCTGCCCAAATGGGACTTCTATGTCTCATTCTCAAGCCCAAGGAACACAGAGGAGTCCTGTGTCTGAGGAGGGGGGGAGTTGTAAAGCAGGAGGGCTGGAAGGAGTGCCGTAAAATGCACATTTCTGGATATACTGTATCTGCTGTGACCATGAACACACAGTAGCTGTCTACCTGCACAGGACTGTCACAGACACAGACATAAAGTGGCACATACAGACACACATACACACACAGAGGCACACACACAAACATGCACACACAGACATGTACATGCACATATATGCACATGCCCCAAAACACAGACACACAACCACAATACACACATGCATTCACAGGTACACACACATGCACTCACACAGAGACACACACAGGCAGGAAAGTGGAAGGAGGGCTAATTGGGAAAAGAAGGGGTCAACAGGAGCTGGAGGGGCAGATATAATCACAATACATTGTCTACGGTTAGGAAATTGTCAAAAATGCCGGGCGGTGGTGGCCCACGCCTTTAATCCCAGCACTCAGGAGGCAGAGCCAGGCGGATCTCTGTGAGTTCGAGGCCAGCCTGGGTTACCAAGTGAGTTCCAGGAAAGGCGCAAAGCTACACAGAGAAACCCTGTCTCGGAAAACAAACAAACAAACAAACAAAAAAAAAAAAAAAAAAAAAGGAAATTGTCAAAAATGCTCTAAAGTTGAAAGTGGAGATGGCTTCACAATCCTATGAATGTGCTTCCCTAGCAGCCACTGAATTGTGCAAATGGGCAAGTCATGTGCTTTGTGATTTATCAATGAACCTTTCACTTTCTTTTGTAGAGTCAGAGACTTGGATTTGCACACTTTCTTTTTGTTCATATTTACATACCAACCAGAGAATGTCCTCTCTTCCCTCCTCCTGCTCCCCAGCCTTTCCCCCCAACCTACCGCCCATTCCCTTCTCCACAAGGTAAGGCCTCCCCTGGTACACTCCCCTGGTACATTCAGTTGAGGCAGGTCCGAGACCCTCCCCCTGCATCAAGGCTGTGCAAGGTGTCCCACCGTAGGTAGTAGCCTTCAAAAAGCCAACTCATATATCAGGGATGGATCCTGATCCTTTTGCTCAGGCTATACAACTATCTTGCTTATGCAGAGGGGATTTGCACACTTCTTAGGAAGCTGGAAAGAATAGATGGATCTAGAGCACTTGGAACTTTACAGCCATGCCTGTCCTATCGAATATGATTGCCTTAACCACCAACTACAACTCACTTCTCCCAAGATATCCGATTCAGGCTCTTAACTGCCGTTGGCTCTTCTGGAGCAGGCCACTCACTAACTTCATTTGTGGGCATATCAAATGCTGTGATCCTACATATCATGCTGGGAATACAGTGTCATACCAGTTAGATAAAGTCTCTGGCAAGATGAGAAAGTCAATGTTGTAGGAGTCATTTTATATAATTCTCACCTCTGCACTACAGAAGAGCATGGTGACCACAGGAGTTCCTGGGAGTGACAGATACCTGAAAATGTCTCTGAGCATATAAGCAAGCTAACAGAGAGAGTAAGAATGAGCTGAGAGGAGAGGGAACTCACGGGCCTCCACTTGGATGTCCATTAAAATGAAGCCAGAACACAGACCATTATTTCCAATGCAAAATTCCTGGCTCTGGCCCAGTCCACTGAGCTTTTTGCTTTACAGGCCAGAATGCCTCCAGCCCTCTTCCAAGTGTTGCTGCCCCCAATGGTTTCCTCCCCAGCCTGGCAGATGATTTTTTTTAATGCATATGGGAGGCTGGCTTCTAAATCTCACCACAGAAAAGCATGTGGCTACTTCAGCCTGATTTCTACCTACATCAGAGAGAAAAGGCTGATAATGGAACCTGAGCCATAAAAACAGCAGAAGTGGGTGGTGAATGGAAAGCAGATGGTCCCTGTGGAGCTTCACTGTGGGGCCCTTTGTTTGTTTGTGAACAATGATAAGGGAAGGCTCAGGGCTGCCAGGCCCCCAGCAGCAGCTGACAAGGCTGAGTCCCAGTCTCCCAGTCAACCTACTTCTGCTCTCTCTGCTGGGCTTCTGCTCTCCAAATCCCAATTCCCACTTTGCTTTTCACAAAAAAGACACAATAAGCTATACCATTATATATTCTTGCTAAACATTATTTGTTTCAACCTTCAATTCCCATCATGGAGACATTATCGGTATATTTATTTTTACATGGGAGGAATTTCAGAGTTGGAAAACAGCACCTTAAGCCGCAAGCACAGAAGAGCTCTTGCCTCAGAAAGGAAAAGACAACATATTCTACAGCTAAATATGAGTGGCCATGTACCAGGAGCAGAGTTTCAGGTTGCCCAAATACCATGTTCCAATGTGGTAACAACTTTATGGCATTTTTATAGTTACAGAACAAAAGAAAGTCATAAATCCACTCACTTTTCAAATATATTGGTGGGAATATCAGGCAGGCAAATTACAATAAGGTGGAAAAATTCTTGCTATTGGTTTTACATACTGTTTGATAATATTCTGACTTTGGGGGTTGGTTGAAGCTAGTGTTCTGTTAATACATTTCAAAAGGCTCTTCTGATAGTCTAAGGACATTAGGTCAGATAGTGAGATGAGCAATGAAAGGCTGTAAAGATAGCTGAAGATAGCTAAGACGACTGGTCTCTAGATCTGTCCCATTTCAACTTTCACAACAAGGAAGTCCTGTTGGTCTATCAGCCATATAGAATCTTTAACATAGGAGTGACCTTTCTTCTGGAACTTCAGTCCACATTCTTAACACCCCAGACTGCTAGGTAACAGAACCAAGATTCAGTCTCAAGGCTCAGGCCATGCTCAAGGCTAAGTAGAAATGTCAAAGTATATAATGAAATATTTTAAAATATAATCCAGAGATTAAACTCAATATAATGATGCATTCCTTTCTAGTCTGTTTTGCATAGTTGATAACTGTTCATTTATACACTGGCATATAACTTCACATTTTGCTTTTTAATGTACTATTTTAATATGTTGGCATTATAAACTGTTGGTATTACAAATATAAATGATTTGCTTGTCTGAATCACATTATCTAGAATATATATATTGGGACACAGTTGTCCAAACACGAGCTAGTGGGGACTGTTTACATTTAAACTGTCACAACAACAATATATATATACATATACATATATATATATATATATATATATATATATATATATATATATATCTCATAGGTCATACCTATGAACTCTGGCTGTGTGCTTGTATACTGCTTGTGTTGTTGGGACAATGAATGATGGTCGCATGACTATCATTTTATACAGTTGTGTATTACTTTTCTTATTGTTGTGACTAAATGCATGGTAGAAGCTACTTAAGGGAGGAAGAATTTCTTGTAGCCCACTGTTGAAGAGATTATATCCTGTCACAGCAGGTAAGGCATGTTAGTGGAGACTAGCTAGGTTCCTGTTGGATACAGAAAGAACTTGGTATATGGCTTCCTCTCCTCTCTGTGAATCAGGAAGCAGAAAATGACTCTGGCAAGAATTGGAATCCATCATTAATTCATAAGACAGTGTCCCCTGTGGTCTACTTTCTCCAGTGAGGAGGTTCTGCCTCCTAGGGTTCCATCACTTCCCCCAAACAGCATGGCCACCTGGGACACAGTTGTCCAAACACGAGCTAGTGGGGACTGTTTACATTTAAACTGTCACAACAACAATGTGCATTTATCAATTTCCAATAGTAACAGTGGCAAATAACTTTAAAAAAAAAAGGCTTCCTTTACTTCTTAGTAAGATCCACATCTTAGCAACTGTTTCCTTAAGTGGTGACATATATGGCTTACATGTTTTATTATTGTAGGTCTACCAATGCACATGTGTGTATGCATAAGTGTTTGCATATATTAATGTTTATATATGTTAGTTTATTTGCATCTGTGTGTACTGTCACAAAATGCAGCTGTATATACAACTACACAGAGCCATCTGCTGTAATAATTATGTGACACAAGTCATACAGCAGGGACCTGCCAGCTCTCCATTCCTCTTTACCTAGGACTTGACAGAAAAGACAGACATTTACAATGAAGGAGTCTCTTTCCTCACAGAATCTGGAATGTGTTCTGAACACATCAGTTTCTTGACCTCTCTCCAGGACTCGCAAGGGAATCCCTTTGAGAAAATGGAGTTCCCATTAGAACTTCTCCAGGATTATACAGTCAGGGTACGAGGAGATGGACATATGGATTCAAGGCCTGAATTCACAAGCCCACTTTCCTCCTACCACCCTACTGAGATACCCATTCCCAACAAAAGTGTAACATTTGAGTTGCATGTATACAACACCAATACACTGGAGGACATGCTATGTAATCCACCTCCACCTTCTGTGACGAGTTTGATGTAACTCTTTCTGCATGGCTTTTCTCAAGCATTTTTTTTTTTTCATCACATGTCAGGCATCTGTCCTCTTAGCATCCTGTATTCTAGGTCTGTGTGGACTCCAAGCGCCTCCTCCCCCCACTTCACACTTTTCATTTCCCTTGCAGAGACTTAAAAAGGGGTCTGCAGCCTGCTGTGTCTGGCTGAGGTTTATGAGGAGGGGGGTTAAGCTGAGAGGCGCCGGGCACTGCTTCAATTACACTTTGCTTGTTCTGAGGGTTTTAATCATGACCTCTTTCTCAATGGATCCTTTCAGAAAGGCCAGGGGGAGAATAAGCAATTGGAAACCCTAGTAGTAATCAGGGTCCCAGACCTCCAACTCCACCAAGAAACATACTTGGGACATAAGATTCATCAAAAAGGAAGAAAAGCTCAGAAAGAGAGACTAGCCATTCTGAAAGGAATCCATATATATGGGGGACTGAGAGTGTGTGGGGGGAGTGTGTTCTGCATAGCAATCATAAACAATAAGTGGAAAGCTTAGGTGACAATAATTATGCTCTGTGGTTTTAATTAAGAGGTCTCTTGGGCCAGATGTTCATTGAAAAAAAATTAAAATGCCTCCTGGGATGTGTAATGAAATTTACACCCCCATGGCTCGGGAGGAGAGCCGAGATGGGGGAACGGATGCATTGCAGACTTATGGGTCTGAAGCCTGAGACTTCCTGTGATGGAGAATGAAAGGAGAGTGATCTGTGGTTTGGGTGGAGAGCTTCAACCTATCCCCCAGGCTATGGCATTTGTATTTGCTCCTGAGCAGCCTGTTCACCAGAGCATGCCTGCTTCTGATTAACACAAAGAGGACAGCCAGTGACTGAGAGCTTGCCTGGTCTGGCTGGCTCAGGCATCTGTGTGCTCTCTGGACTCATTGTCCTGAGGAAGGAACCAGTGGAAGCAGCCTGAGTCCACCCTGTGGCTTGGAGCCCGTAGCTCCTGCCCCCAAAAGGGTGTGGCACATGACTGGTTTTAGCACTGGGAAAGTAGGTTGGGCTGTAGTCAATTTAGTCAACTTTCTCACTCTCCAGACATCTTCCTGTCCAATAATTTTTCAGCATGGGCTTGCCATTTGTTGCCCCATGATCTAATAAATGCCAAAGTCCTAAATAATTAGCATAGAGGTAGACATTTTCCCAGAAGGATGAATGGAGAAAAGATCAGCCATTGTAACACTAACTTACACTGGGCACTTTCTAGGCAGTTTCCATGGGGTATCTCATGCCACTCCCAGGAGAACACTGTGAAGTAGATCTATTTGATCTCCTTTTCCATCGAGAACTCAAGCTTGGATAATGCTAGGAGCTTGCCCGAGCTCACACCATAGGGAAGTGGTAGAGCAGGATGGGATCCCAGACAGCATATGTTTACAGACTGGTCTCTAAGTTCTCTCTAAGTTTCTTTCAATCTATTCCTTTGAGGCAGGGTCTATCTCTAGACTTGGGATCATAGTCCTGTTTATGCTTGAAATTGGTAAGCCTTAGCAATTTCCTTTCTTCATCTTGTTCTGCTCCCTCAGAGCTAGGATTTCTAGGAGCTAAACCCCCATTTTCATGATTGTACAATAAATGCTCTTAACCTTTGAGCCATTTCTCTGTCCTCCTTGTTTCTTTATTTAAAATGTCTTTAACTAAGAACTACTAATATTGTATATTTATGGAGCACAATGTTATGCACTGGCATATATATATATATATATATATATATATATATGTTATATAAAGATTATATGAAACTGGTTAACATATCTACTGATATCATTTCATCAGTGTTTGTTTATTCAGTTTGGTGAAGATGGTAGAAATATAGTCTTTCACCTAGTATATAATCTGGAAGTATAAGGCCTTTATCACTCACCAGGTGCTGCATGGATGGTAGAACGGGAATCCTGTTCAAGGCTCATGAACTCAGGAAGTCAAGACAGAAATTTATTTGCCTCGATATGTTTTGCAATGTTCTGCAGTCTTGCTTCTTTGCATCTCAACACCTGTAGTCACTGAACCAGATAATACCAAGTTGAGCCATGTGCAAAATCATTTCACTGGGGTTTGTTTGCATTGGGGAAAACCAACTCTTGCAATGCATTGTACAAACGATTCTATTTCTCTTTCTTAAAAACTATAGCTTCTGTTAAAGGGAACTAGAGGAGACTAGAAAACTCCTGGAGAGTCATGTCAGGAGCTATTTGAAGTGAGAGAAGCACTGAGCTACAAGATGTTAGCATGCATCCCATCACATGGTGGGCTTGTTAAAGTTGGAAGTACCAAGTCTTTAGTAATTCTGTGGTGAGGCCTGAGGATTTGCAGAAATTAAAAGTTCCTAGGGGAGACACTGAGACACCTGGCATATGGATTATACCAAAACTCACTGTTATAAAGAAAGAAGGTAGTTTAGGGTCAAAATTACTAGTGTTTGAATCTTACCTTTGCCCCTCATATTCATCAGACGTTAGGCAAGCTACTTCTTTATTTGGAGTTGTAGGATATTGTTGCTAGGACTTTATGTAAAATGTTGAAATAGTCCTGATCAAATGTTATACCTAAGAGTAGATACAATAGAGAGTATCAAAGAATAATTGTATGTGTATTACAACTTTGACCTCTCTATATATCTACATGGGAATCAAGGGGCAAAAAATTTTATGATTTTTGTTTTACATATATTTTCTCTGATGTTTTACTTAACAGAGCTTCTGTGGCCTCTCCTCTGTGTAGAAAACATCCACATTGTCCACCACAGGGAAGAACACTCAAACCACTGGCCAGGCCGATGGAGACAGGATGTCCCTGTTGTCTCGACATCTGGCCACTCGAGCACAAGCCTCTAATTTTCTGTGGCTCTTTCTTGGCCTTCCTTCAATGTGGGAGGGTGGTGTGGATAACGAGCCCCATCTGTGAGGCAGCTGGGTTCCGGAGGCCCCCCTTCTCTGCGCCTTTGAAGAGGCCATCCATGTTCTGCCTGGAGGTCTCCCATTGTGGCCAGCACCTCTGTTACATATTAGCAGTTGGGGAGAGCACTGAAATGCTAAAAGGAGGAAGTATATTAACATCCCATTCTAGGACGTGCTGAAACATACCAGTGTCTACGATATCACTATAGCGGAGTGTCTTGGGCACAGACAGTACTGAGGTCACATCCAAAATGGTGTCCATTTTCCTCACAACACCGCAAAGTTTGTTAGGTGGTAGATGTAAAAATAATAGTTTTAGTGTCAACTTAAATTTAAGTTCTTCTGTACTTCAGGGCAAGTACAGAAGTTACAGAGCCTACAGAGAAGTTTGAGTAATATTACAGCCCTAAATAACCTCTACTTTTTTATGAATAGAAGGTAATAGTTAAGCTTAACTAGTTTTCATTAAGATTTTAAAACAAACTGACTGTTGCAAACTTGTATGCTTCAGCATTAAACCATGAAGTGTACATAGTAATTTCCTTTCATAACTTCTACTTTGAAATATAAATTTATTTTCAAGGATAAACAAAAGCAACACTTGACATAGTGGGACATGTCACTAAGATATTTACATACAAGTATACACTGTGAACTGTCTCCATGTCTACAGACCGTTATCATTGATTTACGTAAGAACGTTCACCATTCTTCCTTCTCATCTTCCCATTTACCTGTGGAATGACTTTTTCAAAATCCCATGGGACTTGTTTCAAATCCTCCAAGAACCCAATCCTCTGGGGCTGTGCCGTTCTAACTTGTTGCCAACTAACTGTTCTTAAGTGAATTGTGTGTGAACATGAGGACTTGCACTATACTTTCCTCGTGTGCTGAATGGGTCAGAAACATAAATGATGTAGGCTTTGCAGGCTAATATTAAGCAATGAGCTTCTTCCACTTATTGATTCTGTAAAGTTACTCAAATTACTTAGTTTTGTGAGTCTCCATTTTCTTATACAAAATGGGGGTTGAAAAGTAAAATGTATTCCTGCTAAATAGCATGCAATACATTCCCTCATCTACCTACATTCTTACCTTGACTGTAGTGTTTTCTCCAAGTACTAGCTTAGATGAACTCTCTCAAAGCTGATTAATATAAGTGTGTGTGTGTGTGTGTGTGTGTGTGTGTGTGTGTGTGTGTACGGGTGTGTGTAGGCGTGTACTTTAGTTTGCCTGTGGTTATAATAACTTGGTAGTCAGGCTAATAATCTATTCTGAAAGTGGTGACAGTGAACTTGAGAATGCTTATCAGTGGGCCCTGCAGGGTGGGATGGGAGGTAATAGCTCTGACTTGTCACTTGTGCCAGATTCTATAGTTTAAATTCTTCCTTGAAGGCTGATTTCGAGCTACCTAGAAAACTGATCACACAGTCAGAAATAAATGTGCACAACTGGTTCTTCCAATCTAGAGGGGGCAGCCTCCATAGAAGAAGGTGTCACAGTACTAAGGATGGGCCCTGTGAAGACAGTCACAGAGGAAGCCAAGAAGGGGGAAAGGACAATGACAAAGCACAAGTAAACACAGGAAAAGAAAAAAGAGGAAAGAACAATAACAGCAAAAAGGTGAGTTCTTCGGTGTCATTCATTTCAATTACTGCAGTTTGCTGACAAGGAACCTGAAGAAGAGGACAAAGAGTTTCCTCTAGATACTCCTAGAATCCATAGTAGACTTCGATGCAAAGCCAAGGCCCTAAGACATGATTAGAGACCAGAAATTCTAGAGAGGAATTAGAATTAGTGAGTAGAACAGCATAAATAACACAATGGTTTGAACCAAATGAAAGATAAACTATAGCTAAATCTACAATGCGGTTAAGACCCCTCTTGAAATGGCTTCGCTCAGTCACTTTAGACTCAACTAGCCAAAATGGCTTGAAGACAAGCCTTGGGCAGCCTACGCAGTCAGAGAATGGGCAGCATGTCCTGGCAGGCATGCCCACCACCTCATGTCTGCAATTCTGTGGTTGAAGGGGCAGTTATTCAGTACTTAGCTGTCACATGGGACTGGCAGTACTAACCTGCAGCTACAAGCAATTAACATGCACAATCTTGTGAGAATTGCTGAGAAATTTGGCAAAATTACTCTGTGATTTCTCCCTCTAGCATTTGTTTTGCAAAGGGAATAATTTCTGTTGTGCTTCAGGTTTTATTCCTTGTGATGTCAACATGCATTTAGACCAGATGGTCTGACTGCTATAGGAAACTCGGTGTTGCATATCCTCTCTTTCAAACTGAAAAGCTCAGCATCCCAGGTAATGACACCCTACTCTTGTCTGTCTTTAGAGTATGCAATTATTTAAGAGGCTAAAAAAAGAAGGGAGTGATTCTTGGGGGTCAAGAGTCAGACTATCTGGTTGGGCTCCACCTTCACAGAAGTCAAGACTGTCACACACAAGCTAGATAAGCATTTACCCATTCTGTAATTTCTCTAAAGTTTCCTTGTTTGTAAAACCATGATATTGAATTAATTTCATTGTAGTTCAGGGTTTTTGTTGTTTGTTTTTAGACAGGGTTTCCTGTATCCCACACTAGTATTAAATAACTTTCAATATAGCCAATGATGATCTTTGTTTTGTTTGTTTGTTTGTTTGTTTGGAGACAGGGTCAATTGTGTAGCCCTGGCTGTACTGGAACTCAATATATAGAGCAGGTTGGCCTCAACTCACATAGATTCACCTGCCTCTGCCTTTCAGTGCTGGGATTAAAGTGTGTACCACCATGCTCTGCCCTTCTCTGGAGCTTAAGGTGATCTTGAACTCAGGATTCTCCTATCTCCAATTTCCAAGTGCTGAGATTGCAAGATTGACCATTATTCTCAGTTTATATAATGCAGGAATAAAGCCTAAGGCTTTCTGGATGGTATGCAATCATTCTATCAACTGAACTCCATCCCTAATCCCTAGAACTGCCCAGTTCTATCTCTTTGTTTTAGTTGGTTGGTTTTGGCAGTACTGGGGAATGAATTCAGGGCCCTCTTGCATACTAGGCTAAGTGCTTTTTCACAGAGTGAACCACAATCCATACTTCAACCTCTTCATGGTTTAAAATAAGAGTTCCAGAGAAAGAATCTGAAAATTTGGACCCTGTCTCTTCCAAGTAACAGTGCCACTTCCTTCAGCAAAGGCTTTAATATCTCTAATTTTCAGGAATTTTTTCTCTCTAAATAATAAAATTGAAAAAGCTACTTAAAGAGATTTTATGTGAAGATAAAATGAGATGGATAATGTTAAGTATTTAGCATCGTGCCTAGTGTGGGCATGTGACACAGGTTGCCTTTAAAATGTATCAGTGATTTTAAAACTAAAAGTACAAATTTGTGATTGCTTTACATACACTGGTTCTCAAAAATAAATGACATTCCTGATGACACACAGTCCAACTTCATATGGTGCTTAATACTTTACAAGAGTTACTTCAATGAGAACAGAGCAGCTTGCGTTAATAAGTACAAAAATACCTTCTTTTCCATGTCTTTATGACTGAGAATCCCTGACCACACAGGTAGTGAATGGCTGGAGAGAAAGAACCTTGTAAGTTTCAAGACAAGTCACTTAAACATTGTCCAAGTTATAGGATTGCAAGGATACAGGGACAGTTTTATCATTGGTATTTTTGTCTTTCTTAAAGGGGCAGAACCTTAGATACTAATGAAGTGAACTCTCAAGTGTCAGTGGATTTCTTGTCTTCAAATGATGGTCAGTCGTATGCTGTGGGCAACTGGAGAAAATGCTAGCAAACATTTTGAGAAACTATATTGTACTGTGCCTCCCATGGCCTGTAATAGTTCTTGAACTGGCTTGAGATATTTATTTATAGGAGTGAAAAAATATTCTGATGAGAATCATTCTCTATGACAATGTTATTTTACTGTTACTTGATCTACTTTGAAGTCTCCCAGGAAATCTATACTACATTTGACTTCTTTCCACATCATCCTGTGAGCTATTAGATGCCTAATTTGCTTCATAAGATATACTAATATGAGAGTTACTTGGCTCATGTTAGGAGTAGAATTTCACCACTCCATGGTCAGATCTTTTATGTTTAAGACAGAAGAGCAATCCAAACATAGCATCCAATCAACATTCTCTCCAGACACCTGTAATCACTTCTCTTGGCTTCCTAATGGAAGTACTCTCACTTAGCCCTGACCAGGCAGCTATAATTTATCCTAACACCAATAATGTGCTTTGCTTTGAAAACTGAGACAGTGAGAATCAATCTCTCTCTCTCTCTCTCTTTTTATTTTGCATGCATTTCAATGTCTGTGTCTCCATTTCCCCATTTCTCTATTTTCTTTATCGAGCAAAATACAGAATCAAATTGAGGTAGATCGTGCAAACAGCATTATGAGAAAACTAAAACCCTAATTTCTAAGGAAGTTGACTTATGCTTAGTTGTCAGACAGCCAGGGATTCTAAGTTCCTGACTCGTTATTAGCCACACAGCTTTGAACCCCTTAATAAACTTATTCAAACCCTTGTGAACTCCTGTATTAAATGAAGATTCTCTGTGTTTTCATAGGGAACAATTGAAAATTTGAACGAGTTGCACTGCAAACATGGATAACTGCTAGCAAATTCCTGAGGAAGAATACTGTCTTCAGTAGTCTACAGTTGAACTGAAAAGACACAGGATAAGCAAAATGTTAATTAAAGTGGAATTCATTTTAATATAACAACTTCTTGGGGATCTAAACATTTGCCTTTTAATATGTTAGGCCATTATTTAAGAATTAGCCTTAGCACATAGCAGTGGTGGCATATGACTTTAATCCCAGCACTCTGGAGGCAGAGGCAGCCAGATCTCAGTGAGTTTAAGGCCTGTCTGGTCTACAGAGAGAGTTCTAGACTACATGAAGAAATTCTGTCTTGTAACACCAAACAAACAAACAAACTAGCATTAGCAACAGTAGGCCAAACCTCAACAGCACTCTAATCAGAGAACATGCTTGCATCCAGAAATAGTAAAGATTATGTGTGCATGCATGTGTGCATGCATGCGTGTGTGAGTTGTCTATTGTGTGTACATCTGTGCCTATAAAGAGGAAAATACTTAGGAAAGTACTTGGGAAAATAATTTTTGGATTCCACACTTGCCCCACAGCAGAAGTTGCCTAAGAAAATAAATATCACACACACACACACACACACACACACACACACACACACACACAGCCCCCAAAAGACCTATATACATTTCAATGTACTGAAATCACACAAATCTATTGGCACTCTAGATGAATTGTGTAACTGTGGACAGACTCTAGCTCTATTAAAAAAATAAGAAACTACATGTCCTTCTCAACTGTTTTACAATATACTGTAGCTGATCAGAAGGAATGTGAGAAGAATGTGCAGAAAATATTATGAATATTTTTCATGGAAAGTTGTATGAAATCTTTCAATGGGACTCCAGAGGGTATGATAGGCCTGGTACTTATTTAAAAAGTGCTGATCATTCCCTGGATAGATGTCTTATGGTAGTAATACTGATCCCCGACTCCATTTGAAGGTGGCCACCAATGTCACACGTTATCCTTAGCCTGGATTAGTCCTAGTCCAAAAGGAGGATAGGAAAGTCTTTTATCCTGAAACCAAGTCAGGGTAGTTGGGCCAAAAGGCCATTGACAAAATTAAATATACCTTGAATGATAACTCCATGGACTCCCCAGACAATTACCAGACAAGAGTAAAAGAAAAGAGGAGAAACAAGCGCAACCTCGAACAATGTATTTGCAAAGAAAAGCCATGCAGTCAGCTGTGTGTACACTTTATCTGTACACCCCAAGCCTGTGGTGGGAACTAGACAGTTGTCTAGAGAAGGCCAGCAGAAGAATCACCTGTGAAGTTTCCAAAGAAGCTACAAGGTAAATTCTAATGACAGTGTCCACCCCATTCTGAGGATTAGGAATTTGAGGAGAATAAATAGATTAGTGCCATTTTAGAGGTTCCCACTTTCTCCATTCAGCTGCATAATGCAATTATTTAGTAGTTCGGGATTCTTTTAATTCTGTTTGAAGAACTCAAGAGGTTAAAGGCTGGAAATGATAAATGCATTATTAATGTCGCCTCATAGAAACATCCAGGAAAAAAAAAAGACTAATAGGTTTTTATTCACTTTTAGCCCCCCTGGTAAATTAACCTACAGGACTTGTAAGAAATGTATAAATTAGACATTATTAGAGAAAGTAATCATGAAACAAAAGCTGTCATTTGAACATTGGATTCATTAGTGAGACTCATGTATATAGCTTCAGTTTGGGGTTTGTTTTTGTCCTAAACCCTGTGCATCTAGGTGAAAGGCATGAACCAAGGAAAGGGAACCCCTTGATTGGTACACACAAGGAAAGGCACAGCCTTCAGCGTGGCTTTATACTATCCATACAAGTCCATGCGACAGCCACAGAAGACAGAATGCACACAAAAGAGGCTCAGGAATCTCACAGACCAAGGTTCAAATATCAGCTCTACCAATTATGAGTTGTGTGGCCCCAGAAAACTGGTGCTGCATATCAACCAAATGCAATTACTCAGTATTTTCATGCGACATAACAAAGATCATGAATGTAACATTAAGCATGGGCTCTGACACTGTAATACATTTAATGTCTTAAACCTATAAGTGTTATTATTAGAATTGGTATCAAAATGACATTTGAAAGTTCTATAGCTTCTGTAACTCAACAGCAACAGCAAAAAACTATAACAGGTTTTTAAAATGAACAATCTATATATACTTCTATGAAGAAAATGTCCAAATGATTTATAAACACATGAAAAATGATCAACCTCCTTCTGTAGGAAGATACAAGTCAAAATCCCAATGCTAGCACTCTGACAACCTCCAGGACAGCAATAAGATGCAGTGAAATCTGAAAATTTGCATACTGCTGTTGAGAACACAAAGTAGTGCACTTATTTGGGGAAGCAACTTGACAGAGCTTTTATAAGAAGTGTCCAGAAGAGATAAGAAACCATCATAAAACTTAAATATTGAAAGGCATATTATATACAAAGAGAAAGGTAGATTAACAGTAATTTAGTCCTAGAAACGGAAAAACTGAAGGAGAAGGAGCGATTGTGATAAAGCATTTACTGAAATTAGTGCTTTTAGTTTCAAGTATGTGAATAAGCTATAAACTACTGAAACATGTACTTCAACAAAATGAACTGCATTATGTAAATCACAATAGAATAAATAGTTCATGTAAACAAATAAAACCAGCAGAGCTTTAGTGAACTATGACACAGTATCAAGTGGTTTAACATATGTGTAATTGGAGTAGCAGGAGTAGAAAGATAATGAGACAGAAAACATCAAAGAAAAAAATGGTAGACATTTCTCCAATTTGGTAAAAATTAAATTATACATAGAAAAATTCAGTGAATCTAAGCAGCTTAGGTACAAAGAGAACAACATCTAGGGGCACTGTATGATGAAACCCTAAAGATGAGGAGGGATGTCTTAAAATGTCCAGCACAGAAAGACTGAGTACATGAAGAAGATGTATGCGTTAGTGATTGTTCATCAGAAAGAAAAGAAACCAGGAAACAATGGATCAGGCTCCTTTAAATGGGAGGAAAGAAACTGTCACCATAGATTACTATATCCACAAAGTGTTTCAAAAATGAGGACTCAAATAAACAGAAGGTGAAAATTCTTGTCCTAAGTTGACCTGCTTCATACTGATCTAGAAAGTACATGAGGATGAACAAAAATACTAGCAATAGAGCTTAAGAGTTTTTTTTTTGACAACACTGAAAATGGTAAATATGTGGATGAATACAGCATTAACTTGTATTGCTTCCTTTAACTTTTTGAAGGACGTTGAATACACAGACAAGTGGTAATAGCATTTTGAAGGATGTGTAACATAGGTATGCACAAATGTTGAACAACAGTAGCACAAACTATGAGGTGAGAAATAAATTTCACTGTCAGGAATGTCCTGTATTTCATATAAAATAATAAACTATTAATTATTCATAAACTTGGGGGGAAAGATGTCTATTGTTTTTCAAGCAACCAGAGAGAAACAAAGGAACATAGTTTAAAATCAATAGGGCAATTAAGAACAATATAAAAAATGTAAAGCCAGATATGGTGGTACACATTTGGAATCCCATCCTTCGGAGGCTGAGACAGGAAGAAATTCAAAGCCACCATGAGAGAGTGATACACTATGCACAAAATGTGTCCTGAGATTTAAATAACAATAAAGAGTTGATTAGTCCCTGGCAGACACAAATGGAGAAACAGTACAAAACAGAAACTATGACAAAAAATATTCTCCTCTATAAATGATTATGGTAAATACAAATGAAGTAATAATGTCAATTAAAAGGCAGAGATTGCCGGAGTAGATGTGTTACTAAACCGACTTTATATTGTTTCAGGAGATAGCCTTTAAATATAATGACTAAGCTCAAAATAAAAGGGTGAGTAAAAGGTGTAAGAAAGAACAGTGATTATAAGAGTGATATATAAGCTGTGTTAAAACAAAGTAGATGTCAAGACAATGAATATAATATGATCAGAGCTGGAGATGTGTGAAAACACCTTGTTGCTGTATTTCTCTTATCACCACATCAAAATTCTTCTATAATTTAAGATATTGAATGTCTATCAAAAACTTGCCTCATAGGCTAGTGAGATGGCTCCACAGAAAAAGTGTTTGCCACATAGGCATGAGGGCCAGAATGCAGATCCTAGTACACATGTAATGCTGGGCAGGCAGGGCAGTCTGTCTGTAATCTTTGTACTCAGAAAGAAGAAACAATAAATCCACAGAGCAATCTAGGTAGTTAGACTAGGTAAATTGTTAGAATCTGAGTTCAAGAGAGACCCTGCCTCAAGATACAAGGTGGAGAGTGATTGAGGAAGATGCCTGAGATCTGGCTTACACACACACACACACACACACACACACATCCACACACCACAAACACACACATACACAAGCAAACACATGACTTGTATCCACATGATAAAATATAAGAAAAAATGGGTTATCTATTCCTACTGGAAAGTGCACTGTATGAGAGTGCTCACGGGATAAGACTTATACCTGAGAGTCAGCTACGCAAGGGATTTCCTTCAGAATTTTTTAGGTGAGTGTCCAGATGAAGCATTTCACAAGATTTAAAGTTGCATCTGAGCATGACTTGATGATTTGATATCCTCCTTAATTATTTCATCTGTAAGTACCCTTTGAAGACTGTGTAATAGATACTGAGATGGATCCTGAGGATACAGACATGTTTGGATACCATTACCTTCAGATAGCATCCAAGCTACACAATAAAGTTATATTAAAGCATGGCATGTTTTGCACTGAAGTTGCAGGCCCAGGGAGGAAGTTTTTCTCAGGCTACTGACAAAATGAAAGTTTCCCTGAATTGGTGTAGATAATAATCCTGATTTTGAAGTGGAAAGGTTTGCATCCATACTTAATTGTGTTTTGAGTTTTAGTAAGCATCCTGATTTGGGATTCTTACAAGATGATTATCAATTGCTACCACCAATCAGCTTCATATAGAGTAAAACCACTCACATTTTGATTCATATTTCATCTATCTCTACTTCTCCCTCCTCTATTCTAATCATAATGCTTTAAGATTACCAAGCTTGAGTCCACTGTCACTGTTCAACTTTGATAATGTCCACATCTCCATGTAAATGGGCTGTAACTGCAAGTGCTTATAAATCTTTGCTCTAGTGTTTTCTTCAGCCTCTGTGGTTTATTAAGTAAGCCAGAATTACTGGAGGATTAACTACTCAGGTAAACATTCTTCAGTCCATGGCTTATAGGATTTAATGGAAAAATCCAAGTCTACTTGCTCCTTAGGTTGACAATATAGAAAACCATTCTCCACGTATCTAGAATTAGCCTAAATGAATGATCCCTCAGTTCCTTCAATAGTAAACTGTGGAATAATAATCATTAAGCTGGAGGACAATTTGTTCTTTATTGCCTTCCTTTGTTCTCTGATTGGCTTGCTTTCTTGACCACTTATACTTCCTGAATCACCTACCCCAGTGGCTACACCAGGGCACCTGAGATGGTTGAGTAGGTAAATGTCCTTGCCACCAGGCCTGATACCTAAGTTAAATCCCTGTAGCCCACAAAGTAGAAAGAGAGAACAGGCACCTACAAACTATCCTCTGACCTCTACATATATGCTCTGGCATATATACCTTCCCCACAAACACATACATTCATGCACATACAAGCACACAATAAATAGCCAAGTGGATAAATAAATAAATAAATAAATAAATAAATAAATAAATAAATAAATAAATAAATGTACAAGAATTAAAAAAAAAGTTGAATCTCTCACAAATGATGCAGATTGCAAGATCAGGCTGCTAGCAATGTTACAAGAATGCTCTGAAGCTAGTGACCACAAAACAAGAAAGCCAAGGGCTAGCCCTTCCAAGCAACTCACACAAGGATCAGTGGAGAATTCCAGACCACCAAAAGCTTTAACCAGTATAATCTACTAAGGCAACTTCTTGTAGCTGTGGAGAAGCACTAGGGATAAGTCAGACCTAGAATGCAAAGGTGTCTTAGATGAATCTGTGAATAGTGGTGTTAACCAACCTGCTCTTGGATATCATGAATTCATAAGATCTTGTAGAGGTGGGGCCACATGGCCACAAGCATGGACCAAACATTGTCATTTTGAGACAGTAGTCATATCTTTCCACTGAAGAAATGTAACTTTAATAATTCACATACAGAGACACTAACAATTGTTCCTCATTCTAAAATTGTGTTAAAGGGCTTATCTCTTTGTGTCAAACAAATTTAGATTGGAGCCTAACTCTTCCTCTTACTATCTCATGCTAAGATCTGTGTCTTAATAATCTTACGCAAATCAATGGCTGTAAGTTAGAGTTATTTCTAAAGTCTTTTATATTTCAACTGTCACTCAGTATCATCAGTTTTTGACCCAAACCAGGATTTATTTACTCCCATTCACAGGAAGTTAAAGAGCTTCATACAGTATCACATATAGCTAGATTTTACCATTCACCATTGCCTGTTACTCATATTTTGGTTCTGAAAGCCCCTTTGTCCATTCTGGTTCTAGCTGGACTATGGTCAGTAGCCAGGATGTTTCCCAAAATGTCTAGATTTAACTACTCTCTAAGAGGCTGGCACCTGCAGAATATCTGTTCTCTAATGATTTCCGTGAAACTTTGAACTTTAGGCAGAGGCTTGAGTAAAACATTGACTCGGGAAAGATGCTTTTTTTGCACCATACTTGGGTCACACATGTGCTCCTAAAATCCACTGTAATAGTGTGTTAACCACACAAATCAGATGAACTAAGAATGAAGGAAAAGGGGTATCCCTTTTCCTCAAGAGAGGAGAACAGAGTAAGGAGGAAATCAGAAGGCAGGCTCTGAAAACAGGTGACCTCTGAAGGCTAATATAAGGTTGACATGAGATAGCCCTTCAAGTTTTGAGAATAGACAGAGGCTATGCACTCAGTAGGCCACCTCTATCTTCATTGTCAGTTATACAGAAGAGAGCTTAGTTTTCATACTTGTCATACATATAAGGAAAGGCAGACCTCAGAGGACTTTTGGGAAGATTTTAATGAAAACCTTCATGGCTTGTTTTCTTCCTTCTACCTCTTTCTAATTCTCCAGCCTCCACTCCCCATCAGCAGATTTTTTTGCTAATGCACTTTTTGTATATCCATATGAATAAAGAAGTATAATCTCATAGTGTAGGGTCACTATTGTTTACAATGGGTCTACTTACTCAGGAGTTTTTCAGCTCTGCTAGGAGTCATTTTAGAAGTTGCTCCTCTTGCCGTGGTCTCCATGGTGAAGCTGGGCTGCTAAGGGAAGTAATGCTGAGCCCAGGTTATAGTATCTATGATTGGGCCTTGTTTTGCATGAATTCAGATTTTCTTCATAACCCCAAATAGAGGTACAGGGGAAGGTTAGAGGAATGGGTGAATGCACAGTTTCTCAGTGCAAGTAGTAAAGAACACAATGTCTTCATTCTTCTCCAGCCCCCATGAACATTCACTTCACATTGGCCCTTTGGATCCAGTTGCCCACCAGCATTACAGTGAGAAAAGGTGGACAATTATATTCAGCCTTTTTCTTAAAACAAAAAACAAAAAATCAAGCTACGTAAAGTAGTCATTTAATTTTCAATACTTGAAGGAAATACAATCATCTCAGAGAACTCAAGCAATCATCTACAGCAAACAAGAAGGAATGGTATGAATTGTGGGTTTTGAAATACATTTGCTATCTTCTTGTACTGGGAGGAGATTAATTTTACTCTGGCACAACAAGTTCCATTGATGAAATCATTTCACCTTATGCCTAATGGGACACAGTGGAACAGAGGGAAAAAACATGTAGGATGGAAAATTTCCTCACTGCTATCTCCTTACTCTAAATGCAATGCCGTATTATTCTGACCACATATTACTGCACTGTACAAACTTCCTTACTTAGAGCATCACAAATACTGTAAAGTGATTATGAATAGAAAGCTGCCAAAATAATCATATGTTCATCTCATTGTAACAGTAAAACATAATGAAATAGTAGCTTTTATGGGTTAAACTATACTTCCCTAAAAATTAACAGATTGAAATCCTACTCCTCACTACCTTAGATATGACTGCATTTGGAGGTAGAGTCTTTTAAGAGATAATCATACTAAAATAAAATCACTGTGTGTGTATCATCATTTAATTAGACATCTCTACAGAAAGAGTGTTAATGGCAGTATAAACACATATAAGAAATAAACATTTCAGGACATAATATGAAGGTGGCCAAATGAAAAGGAAATACAGAAGCCTCAGAAGAAATCAGACATGCCAATATTTTGATCTTAGATTTCTGGCTTTCAGAAATGTGAACATATTTTCAGTTAAGGCCCCAACTCTGCTAAAGCAGAAGGATTAATCTAATTTAGTAACTACTGATTACTTATCTCACAGGTTCTATTCATGTTAAGAAATCATTTTAATACAATACAGGATTAGCAAAGGCTTATTATATATGTGTTTATATGTACGAACTGGATTTGAGAAAGATTAAGCAACTCATGGTGATAGTAAGTGTTCAAATTATGTCTATTATTATTATTATTTTGTTTTTAATTTTTTGTTTTGTTTTTTTAAGTGAGGGTTTCTCTGTGTAGCCTTCCCTATCCTGGAACTTTTTCTGTAGATGAGGCTGGCCTCTTACCTAGAGCTTCAACTTACTCTAACTCTTGAGTGCTGAGATTAAAGGTGTGCACCACTGCTGCTCCAAATTAAGTTCTCTTAGTGCCTGTTTGAATTCTCCCTTGAACAACTGGTCATAATAGACTCAACTCAAGGTCTATTCACCAAGCCTGGTTTATCATCCACCCCTCACTTAAGCTTCCTCACTGTTTGAGAACCGTTTGCATAAGATCACCTCTCATATTTCAAAAGACAGCTCTGCCTATCCCTTACTTTTAAACTACTGTAGGATCTTGATTATTTGACTTTGTCTTTTCACAGATGAACAGACACCCATGGTAAATTATTAATTTTGTGGAGGTAGAATTGATAGGCTGAGAAACAGACTAGATAAGTTTCAAAGTAATTACTAGCAGAATCAAAGATTAGGCCAAGATTTTAATTCATGGCATAAAAAAGAGGATGAGAAAATCTAGTGAGATCATCCCTAAAGGAAGGCATTGGTTGCTGTCTTTCCTCCTCTATTCCTATGCAGGGCTTTACTCTGTGTCCTCCAAGCTCATTAGCCAGATCTTCAGTTTCGCCTGGGTTAGTGTCATGTCTCCTTGGGCTCTCCTCACCTGCTCTAAAAAGCTTATCCTTCTAGACCAGTGGTTCTCAATTTGTGAGTTGCGACCCCATTGACAAAATTCTATCACCAAAAATGTTTACATTATAATTCATAGGAGTACCAAAATTACATTTAGGAAGTAACAACAGAATAATGTAATGGTTGGAGGTCAGCACAACATGAGGAACTGTATTAAAGGGTCACAGCATTAGGAAGGATGAGAGTCACTGATCTAGACCAAATAATCAGCCTAATCCCCTTTAAATCTCTTCATAGACTGTCTCCAGACTCCAGGATAAATGTCAAGCATATGAGCTCCATGATCGTATTGACTCTTTACTCTAGCTTTGGTTCATGTCCTGGCACATGATGGGCAAAGAACTTTGCTAATTTCCCAAGCTGCCACCTCAACCATAACTTTAGGTACAAAACTACCTGTTGTTCTCTTTCTGCCTCGCTATTCTTGTATAATAAGATGTGATACCCAGAATTCATGTCGTTCACCTAGATGTGTGGTCTAGGTAGAAGTGTGCTGCCTCAACACTAGAGGATATTTTTTAACATTCATATTGCATTTATCTATCTATCTATCTATCTATCTATCTATCTATCTATCTATCTATCACTAATTTATGTGCTTATGGGTCTTTTGCTGTGTGTGTATGTGTATATATTTGTGTGGTATATCTGAAGGTCAGAAGACAACCTGAAGATGTATGAATTCTCCTTTTACTATGTGCAAATGCGGGGATCAAATTCAGGCCATTAACCTTGTCAGCAAGCAATTTGACCCACTGTGACATCTCACAGCCCCTCAACCACTGATTTTAAGACAAACCAGCTCTTCCTATCTTGAGTTCCTCACCTGTAAATTTTCACAGCTAGGGATACAGATCTCCAGTGAAGTTCTCATATGTCATATAGAAACTGGAAAATCCCTTGGACATGTTGGGAAGGAACAAGATTCCCAGTCTTAAGAAGGGAACTTAGTCATGCCATGGACAATGTGGGATAAACACAGAGGCTGAAGATGGAATGTGTACATGCATTGCCTTAGAAACCAGTGATTACAGACACTTGGGGTTTTTCCCACCCTCTGTGTTTTCTCCACACTTCAAGGGAGGCCAAAAATAAGAGTTGAATTTTCTCCAGGAACAACAGGATACAAGGACAGAAACCAGACTTGAGACACACCTCTTCCCATCCCTGAGCCTGTGTCCAGGAAGTTTAAACAGTGGGAGCCACATCCCTTCCCTTTCTGTAAGCAAGACTGTTCTCTGAAATCTTTCAAAATGGGGATGGTTCAAAAAAGACCTTTCTGAAAATTAGTATCAAATTCTAAAAGCTGTAAATTAATTTTAAATGCAGCTAGAAAACTCATTTGATTTTATATAACTATTCAAATTTGGATGTTGAGGCTCAGGAACATTAGATAGCACTATCAAGGCCACGCAGACAGGAGGAAACATTTAATTCCTGGTCATCTTTCTCTAATGTCTGAATCATTATTATGATATTTCTCTCTAATATTGGACAGTGCTTGAAAGTCTGGTTGACATCTCTTACCTTAGAGTACAGATAAGTCTCACTTGTGATTCTCATGGGTTTTTCTCCTTATGAGCAGGCATCCTTCCCTCAGTAAAAAGGACTCACATGGGGGGGGGAATGCAGAAATCATCTTTGGCATAGGCAAAGATGTTCCTCTATCATTCTCTGTTTCCCACCCAAAGATTAGGGCTCAACATGAATCATTTTCCACTTTGGAAAAGAGATATTTTCATTTGATGGTGGGTATTTGTGACATCACTAGTTAAGGACTAAGTAACAGAAAAACTACTAGAAAACAATCATTTGAGCGGTCATATATACACTTTATGTTCCCTATGTCTTCTCTTTGGGTGTTAGTTCACTCATCTGGGACAAAGGGAAATGTGATAATGTGATCCTTAAGGATCTTTCCAGCACCCAACTTTATTCTATGATCTGTGTAGGAGCCTCACAATGAGTCAAAAAAGCAGCTCAGGGAGTAGACTATGAAACTATGTGCTAGAATCTGCCTTTTACCTTTATTATTCAAGCCTGGTGCCAGACAGACACAGTTCCCATTCCACATGTAAGAGAAAGAAATATCAGCCTCTTACACTCTTGTCCATCAAGCTTACCACAGATACCCAATTCAATCACAGGCATTATACTTACAAACACAAAGGAATTGTGTTTGTACACTGTACATCTGAGTTGATATCCTATAGAAAAAAAGAGTATTTCTTCATTTAACTATTGGACCCTGTCACCATTAATTATTAAATATTAGATATAAAATTTCACCTTTTCTGGGGCTGTGGAGACATTTCAGTGGGTAGTCTTTGCTGTGTAAGTTTGAGAACCAGATTTGGGGGCCCCCACCACCCATGTAAAAAGCCAGGTATGGAAGCACAAGTCTGCGACCCCAATACCAGATGGTGGAGACAAGCAGTCCTTGGGGCTTCCTGGATAGCCAATTAATTAGCTCCAGGTTCAGTAGGAGATCCTGTCTAAAAATGAAGATAGAGAGTAATTAGCAGAAGATATCGAATGTCTACCTCTAGTTTCCACACATGTATTCACAGATGCATGAACCTGCAGACATACATACACTCACATACATATACCACATGTACAACATTTTTTGCCTTCCTTCATGAAATAAAAATTTACTTCTCTGAATAAGTATTGATATCCAGCAAGTCCTAGGGTCCCCCTGTGTCTGTAGAGCTAAGACTCTGTCACAGATAGATTTTTATGTGAGTGCTGGGATTAGATGCAGATATTCACACTTATGCAACAAGTATTATACCAACTCAGCCATCTTCCCAGACCCTTCAAGAACTGCTTTTGAAATTTCTCTGTCTTCTAAAATGATCTTAAGTAACTATGGAGTTAAATTAACTTCTCTCATCATTGGAGGGACTATTTTTGTAGCTAACACGTTATCTATTAAAACTTCACATGTTGTGCCGGGCGATGGTGGCACACGCCTTTAATCCCAGGACTCGGGAGGCAGAGCCAGGAGGATCTCTGTGAGTTTGAGGCCAACCTGGTCTACCAAGTGAGTTCCAGGAAAGGCGCAAAGCTACACAGAGAAACCCTGTCTCGAAAAACCAAAAAAAAAAAAAAAAAAATTCACATGTTGCTTTTGTGAAATTTCCATGTCATCATGTTTTCTGATTTGTGATTTTGTTTTTCACGTCTACATCTCCCATTTGTAACTATGCAAAAGAAGCACTTATCAGGCCAGTCCTTCAATGGCTGAAGTCAGGTCATATAGGCTGACACCTACAGCTGCTAGAGAGATAGAAGTTCAGGCCTTCAAAGGACTGAATTACCTCCAAGAGGATAGGGATAGAAGAAGTCAGGAGAAGAGATCCTTGAAAGCCCCAAATGACAACATGGATCCAGCTCTTGTAGGCCTAATATAAATGATGACTACTTCATTCCAATACACTCAAGGAGAAGAGAAAGGAAGAAATATTTAACTTAGAATTAATTATTCATAATTATGTTATATGGCCATCCCTAGTTCAAAGGTAATGAGGTACATAGGTACATAATATAGGAAGTCAATAATGGAGAGGAAAATTTGAGGGAGTTTTAAAGGAACCAACCTAAACCTTCTGCTCTTCTCATTAACAGATGCCTTGATAAGATCCTGGAATACTGAGAGACATCACCGTGTGTAAACAAGATGGAGAAAAAGAAAAACCAAGAAAGGGGAGGCAAAGGGATGGTGGGAAGGTGTACGTCTGCCAATGACATAATTGTGTTGACAACCCCCAAAGAGGAATGCATGCTGCAGATGATCCGTCACTAGAAATGGATTCCTAATTCAGTCAGTGACATTAAGAAAGGTCAGGAAAAATTGACATGTTTTTTTCCATGTTGCACTGAATATAATAGGTTCTCACCTCCTGGAACAGACAGGAAGTGATTGACACCCAAGCAAGAAGGGGATATGCAGATGGTGTATATAGTGACTCTCTTCTGTGGACATGGAGCTGGCTTGCAGGATTTACCTAGTCCAGTGTGTGTGTGTGTGTGGACCAAGAACTGTCTGAGAGTCTCTGTCTTACTCTGCTACCTTCTAAAGTTCAAGTAAGAGCCCATATGCCTGGGAAAGTAGGTAATACTTCTGTCTCAGGTAAAAATAAGGTTCTACTAGTGAAACGACGCAATTATTATTGGGTTTACATCTTAGTATTATATGAGTGGAATGGATGAATTTCCTATATCTGTCCAACCTAGAGTCATCTCAAAGTCAACATCGTGTCTTCAGATGGTCATTTTCTCCCTCAGATGGTCATTTTCCCCTATGTATGAAGTGTATACACTCAAACTCTCTCTCTCTCTCTCTCTCTCTCTCTCTCTCTCTCTCTCTCTCTCTCTCTCTCTCTCTCTCTCTCTCACACACACACACACACACACACACACACACACACACACACACACACTGGTTTAATCTATGACTTCTGAACAAGAAGTCCACAACCTCAATTAAATTGTCTTATATTATAGGTCTCTATGTAATTCATGCTTAATAACAGAAGGAAAGCCTCCTTGTAGTAGATATTGCCTAGAGATGGTCTGTGTTGCATGGGAGGCTGTGTGTTTTCCATCTGTCACTCTAGGCATTTACTGTTAGGATATTATACAAAGATTCCATGCATCTAAAGGAATGGATTTTAAAATCCTTCTGTCTCTGAAATACTATGGGCTCTCTCTCTCTCTCTGTTGCCATCTTTTCCCTTTCCTTCTCTCCTTCCCTTTATACTCTGAGACCATGTAAATCTAGTAACAATTAGAGAAGAATTAGAAGTATGAGTCAGGCGGTGGTGGAACACAACTTTAATCCCAGCACTCAGGAGGTAGAGTCAGGTGGATCTCTGTGAATTTGAGGCCAGCCTGGTCTACAGAGCAAGATCCAGGACAGGCACCAAAACTACACAGAGAAACCCTGTCTTGAAGAAAAAAAAAAAAAAAGAGAGAATTAGAGGTCTGTTTTAGTTCATTTACTCATTCAGTTGTCCTTTTATTTATTCAATGAATGAGTTGTATAAAACTTAACTATGGAAACAATTAGGTGGGGTCCTTCCCTTATTAACTCATGGGAATACTTGATGGTGCTATGTAATAAGCACTCAAATGTGTGAAAACCATATTCATACACTCTGCTAGATTAAGGGGGAAGTTGCTAATGTAAGGTTTCTAAACTTATAAGAATAAAAATGTATACATAACCTGAGTTTGTTAAGATATATAGGAAACTCACTGGAACCTTGTTTTTGTCCAAAACAATGAAGTTTATCCTTGTTTTAGTGTTGGCACAGTGACTGCACCTGAATCCACTGCTGTTTCAGCTACTGACTGAGACTCCACAATCATTGTCCTGTTGCTTGGGCTGAGGCCTGGTGGGGCAGGACTTTTGTGTCCCTCTCGAATTGCTTCTGCTGCTGCAGCCACATGTAGTTTTTAACTAAGTTGCTATCCTTCTATTTTACCAATAAAGTCTTGGGTGTCATAACCTAGGAAGAAAATGTGCTAGTTCAGAGAGGCCAAGAAGCAACCAGCTTGTCTTTCTCCTTAGCCAGTGACCCAGCAAAAAGGCATCCTTTCCAATGCCCCAAATCAAAAAGGATGGCCACAATGTCCATTCCTACTGCTTCCTGTGGGGTTCTCTATCCATTTTCCAGACTCCTTTTAACTCTTTATGACTACTTCCCACGGTTCTATTTAATTAATGAAAACTTGGGGTTTATAGTGTGATCAACTATCCTGCCACAGGCTGTTATTCAGATGAGGGTTGGTCCATGTTGGAATCAATCTTTTTCAAGAAAACTTCAGTTCTGGTTCAATTCCTTTGTTTGCTTACACATCTTACATACAGCATAGGCAAGAAGTTAACTATTTTATAAATACACCAAGCCACAAAGTGGTAGAAGTGGTACATGAACCCAAGTTTGTCCAAAAACCATAATGAAGACTTGAACCTCATAGTCATCTAGTCTTCTCTAATTGATTACTAGTTTGTTGTCAACATCAGGGTCTTGAAAATGAAACAGAATTCTTATATCCCAGCTCACTAGAGGCCAATATCTGTCCATGGAGTCCTGGTGAGGGGAGAAGGAAGCTGGAGCTCTGTACTCCATCCCTCCTCTTGGAGTGATGAGAATGTACTACTGCCAACTGCAACAGTGTGGAGAAAAAAGCAGAGATAACTAATCTCTGAACAATGCCTGTCCCACTAGAGACTCTAGCAGTGTTGCCATAACAAGAGTGGGAGCTGAGATAAGTAGCTGGGAAAACTTCTCTTGAAGGATATACCCAATTCAAACAGTAGACATAGACCAGGTCTGCTTTGGAAATCTAACAGTGAAGAAAAGCAGATATAGATCCCAGGGAGCAAACTGCATGTCCCCTTGCAAGGGACTCTGAAATCTAATAAAGCTTAGTCTTTGGGACCCTAGCTACTCAGCTGTAGGAATAGCTAGGGTTCTTTTGGATGTGCCACCCACTAAATGACACCTTTAATTCTGCCTCTCTGAAATCTTCTTGACATTTTATAGACTCAGAGAACCACACTTACAGATCTTAGAGAACTCAGCGTTATTTCTCAGCACTAGGCGAATGCAGGTGTTTCCTTTCACTTTCTACATCATTTCCTCCTCCCCCTCCTCCTCCTCTTCCCCCTCCCACTCCTCCTCCTCCTCCTCCTCCTCCTCCTTCTTCAACTCAAGACTGTCTATTCACTCCTAAGACTGATTAAATATGGCATTTTACCTAGGACGATTTCCATAGTTCATAATCAGTACCACCCCAGGCATTCAGCTGAACATCTTTAGTTCCTTTCCTGGGGGCAATTACTTCACCTTGGGAATATGTGTATTCACTTACTCTCCATATTATATTAAAATTGTTTTTGTTTCCCTCAGAGGATTGCTCTCTTTTTGAGAACAGGGGACTCTGCTATAGTGCTCTCTATATTTACAAGGTGTAGTGACATAAACATTATACTGTAGATTCTCAATCAATGCTTATACAAGCATATAATAAACAAATAGATCCCAATTAATTCTGAAAGAAATCCTGACTTGATAGACATATTTATCCTTTATTCTTTTTCCATGGGATTAGACATAGAAAAAAAAGAGTTTCTAACCAGGAAGATTCCCTGGGAGGCACATGAAGGTTCTACAACTCACCTTCATTTTATACTTTGAAACCCTTAGGTTTTGAGAAGTGAGGTGATTCTCTAGTCATCCTTGATCTCAGACCTACAAGACCTTCAAATGGGCTTCAGGTTCAGCTCCTTTCTATTTATCAAGGAAATAATGTTTTCACCATTTTATAAATAAATCAAGGGTTTTTCCCCTATATCTTTGCTAAATGTTTTTCATTTGTCAATGTCTTAGTTAGGGTTACTACTGCTATGATGAAACACCATAACCAAACAAAGGTTGGAGAAGGAAGGGTTTATTTGGCTTACACTTCCACATCACTGTTCATCATTGAAGGAAGTCAGGACAGGAATTCAAACAAGGCAAGAACTTGGAAGCAGGAGCTGATGCAAAGGGTATGGAGAAGTGCTGTTTCCTGGCTTGCTCATCATGGCTTGTTCAGTCTGCTTTCTTATAGAACCCAGGACCACCAGCCCAGTGGTGGAACCACCTGCAATGGTTTGAGCCCTTCTCCATCAATCACTATAAAGAAAATTCTCTATTTTCTTGCCTACAGCCAGATCTTATGAAGACATTTTCTTAATCGAGGCTCCCTCCTCTCAAATAACTTTAGTTTGTGTCAAGTTGACAGAAAATTATCCAGCATGGTCAGGCTCTGTGCTTTGTCTGTGTAATATAAGACAGCTAGCTTCTGAACGGTCACAGGTTGGGCTGGAGGAAAGAAGGATGGGTAAACTGAAGTGCAGAGCACGTACCAAAAGGCCACTGCACATGTAGCTCAGGCTGGAGTTCAGAGGAGACTTAGATTAATGTGGTCCTGACTAGATTTAGCAACGGCTGCCTTTTTTGTTATCCAGTTTGTATACCCATTTGTTTCTAATCTGCTCACCACTAGATTTGTGATATTTGATATAATTTGCATTTTGAAATACCTGGCTTATAATAAAGGTATGTTTCCTCATTCCCACCTGACAGATGAGAAGACTGAGCCCCTAACACAAGACTAATAAATAACAATGAAACACTCAATTTCAAAGGGATTATGTCCTGTATTCTTTAACTCTTCCCCACATAGTCTTCCATGACCTGTTTCTAATCTGTCTCAGAGTCCCATGACCATTTCTAATCTGTCTCAGAGGTGTTGATGTTGAAATACACCATCTGCCAAGATCTCTGTGAAATCTCTGTTTTTCCATATGCAGAATATATATTTGGAGACATTGATAACAAACTTCAGAAAGAGCTTTGGGGACAACCAAGAAGAGCTTAAATTGCAGAAATGGAGAGAGAGAGAGAGAGAGAGAGAGAGAGAGAGAGAGGAGAATCAGAAATATCAAGAAATTAAAGATAAGCATGCCACGAGAGATGCCCCAAAGCATTGTGGGAAACAGCAGGAAGTAACTCATTTTTCCTAAAGAAGTCATGAAAGTGAATTCTATCATGGTGTTCATTTATCAATAGTTAAGTTCTACATGTTTAATTCAGAATAATGATTAAGTCCCTGAGATGAACATGGAGCCACAAAGTACAAACTTGGATCTGGGGGGAAATTTTAAAAAGACTAAGACTAAGATATTGTCAACTCCTATATTTTCAAAGCTTTCTACCCTCACCATGGACAGTTTCAAAGAGCTGAGTGAATTCGCCACTTAGTACCTTGGTGGTGGGTGGTGTTCTCAAGCCCAACTGGCAATGGAAACTTCTGGGGGCTTTGAAAAATGCTATTGTCCAAGCCCAATTTAGACCAATTCAGCTTGAGCCATGGGTGAAGGGGTCAAAGTTAGCAGTTCTATATATTATGTATACTGTGATGTATATACAACTGTTACTTTGTAGTCAGAATAGACAGCCACTATTATGTGGATGAGCATTCAACATCAGCTCTGAAGCAATAGAGACACTTAAGGCAAAACAAATCCCTAAAAGTAGCAAGGAGGCAGTGGCTGTTATTGGCCTTCCCATTTTTGGATACTCTGTGTCATCTTCCTCAGTGTCCATCCTTTAATTAATTGCTCTTTCTTATCTTACATTTTCTTCTCTCTAGAGAGGACATCAAGTCAAGCTTTTTTTGCCATCTGTCCTCAAAGGACCTGCTTCCTTCCTGTACAACTCTTGCCTCAGTCTATAATTTTACAAGCAGTTGTATTTGTGTGTATCTTAAATTTATATTGCCTGCTACACTTAGAAACTGCCAGGAGCAGGGACCAAGAAAATTGTTATTTGCTTTTACCTTAAGCCTTCACTCAGTGAATGGTGCTAAGGGAACATTCAATATGCAATTATTGAAATATATAGCAGAAAGATGAATGTACTAATTAGTGAATAAATGAATAGAGGCAGGAATTCATCCACCTTCCTGGCCACAAAACAAAGCTAAATCAAAACTTGTGTGCTGTTCTTTTTCTGGACTTCAGACTTTTGATTATCCTATTTTGTTCTCTGTGTGAATACTGAATGGCCTTCCCCATAGGCCTACATGCTTCAAACCCTTTTACCTTTCAAAGCCTTATTTCTGAATCTTACTAAACATCAGATCTCTTTTTACCTGGAGTCCTAATTTCGATTCACTTTCAATTTCAAGAGAGTAGATGGAAGAAACTTGAGGTTGGGACCAGCCTAATTCATATCCATCTGTTCCCCCACTGTGCCTAACATAGAGCTTCTGGCTGAATAAGTATCTTATAATTATTGTTGGAATTCTTATGTTAACAAATGAGTAGAAATCACAGATGAGTGGGCAATAGACTTCTACATTCATTTATCAAATGCAAAGGGACAGTCACACAGATTTCTCAGCTCATATGTATTCCAAGGATTTAGTGCAGGGAAAAATAAATACTGATCAGTCTGTTTTTCTTTTTTACTTTAAAGACCACACTCTAATATCCTCTTCTCACTGTGAGAGAGAATGAAGATAAGAGAGTGCTCTGCATAATTATATTTTCCACATTGCTTAGCATTTAGGATTGACAACTACTAATTATCTGAGGCACCGTGTGTCTTTAAAAATAATTCACAACACAAAGGAAATAATTGAATATAATTGCAAAACCAGTTGATATGGTCACAACACATTTTTGTGTTTATGGACCTCAGTTTCTCCATCCATCAAATAAAGGAAGTAGAATAGATTAGCCTTTCTCAAGGTTTGTTCCCCTGAGAATACATCATAGTTCATCCAGGGCTCTTTCACTGATGCTAAACATTTGAAGAATACTTACAAGAGGAGTCAAAACTTCTTTTCAGAAAAAAAGGTAGATATTTTCAGTGATCATGCAAATGTGTGCATGATTTCTGTGCCTGGTGAGTCGAGGTATTTTGACAGAGTGTAGTATGTAGGTTTGAGAAGGTCAGAGGTAGAGTCAGAAGTAACTTATGAAGTGGAAAAACTTCTTCGACTATGGGCTTATATTAAGTAGGATTCCCCAGAGACACAGAACCAATGGGGTGTGTAAAGGAGGTAATTACTTCAAGGAATTAGTCATGCAGTTATAGGGGAAGGAAAGTCTAAAATCAGCAGGTAGGTTGGCAGTCTGGACAGCCAGAGCAAAGCAGGTCAAGTTCAAATGCAGTGTAGAGCAGAATTCCTTTTTCTTTAGAGAACCTACATTTTTGGTTTTCATTTTTTTTTTTTGTTCTCTTAAATTCTTTCTCTGACTAGATGAGGTGCAGTACATATTGGACCTATTGAATGAAATGTTAATCTCACCTAAAAGATACTTTTTAAAGCAACATTGAGACTGGAGTTTCAGCAAATATCTGGATATTGTGGATCAGCCAGGTTGATATCTGATCCTAGCAGGACACAGAAAAGCCAAAAGAGGGCTATGAGGGATGTCTTGGAAGAGAGTGAAGGGAAAAGTGCAGCACAGGCAAGGATGTGACCACAAGGGTCCCTAGGGCCATGTCATGGATGTGTACCTATATTCTACAAGTAGTGTGAAGTCTCCCATGGGGTGGCATGGTCTGGTATGCCCTTCAAAACAAGCACTGTCATTATACTGTAAGAAGAAAGATGTATACTAATCTGAATGAGACAGGAGATGGGCTCGACAGATAGGACAGCCATCAACAATGAATGTACCAAATCCTAAGGGAACCTCTCAGTCCTAGAAAATTAGTAGTACTTAACTGTGCAGGAGTTGTCCATAATGAGATAGAAGTTTCTGCACTATATCTTGCTTTCACTCATTCTTTCTCAAATATAACAGTGATATTCAACATTAATGCAAAGCCACTATTTAATTTTTATAGTATTTTTATTTCATAATTAACTTAATTTCACATATCAGCCATGGATTCCCCTGTCCTCCCTCCTCCCACCCTCCAGCCCTCCCCCCAATCCACACCCCCACTCCACCTCCTCCAAGGCAAGGTCTCCTCTGGGGAGTCAGCCCAGCCTGGCAGACTCAGCCAACGCAGGTCTATTTAATTTAATCTATGCTCAAATTCTGTTACTGTTTTCAACAATCTCATTTACATGACCACTTTTCCCTGAAACCTCCAGGATTCATAGAACGTTACTTTTATGTTAATTTATGCATTCATTTATCATTGATTTGTTAATTTCAGGAACTGTTTTTATTATGAAGTGTGTTGTAGTCAGAAAAGAATGAGAAAGATAGAAAGGAGAAAGAAGCATAATCTTACTACTTGAGCTCAAAGGCAGTTTAATTCCATTCCTTTTAATAAATATTTTTGTACATTTCATAAATCAGTATACTCCACAGCTCTAAATACAAGCAATATTGGATACATTGTTTATTCAGCCTAATATTTGCTTTTTTCTTTCAAGGTTATGACACTAATGTTTTCTGTGTTCTGCCAATTTTTACTAACAGAGCCTTTAATTATCATTTGACAACTTGGAGAATGTGTTACACAATTTCTTCAACCATTGGCCATTAATGATCACTAACACATTTGTATTTAATTTATAAGTGAGGCAATTAACATATTTGTACATAAAGCTATTTTGTAGTTTTGTTGATTTCCTTAGGCTAGATTTCCAGAAGTGGGTTTTCTGGGGTCAAAGGGTATTAGCAGTTTAACATTCTTGAGTTTTATATTATTAAATTTACTTCCAAAAGGGCGGTTTCTGTTTCTGTAAAGAATGTGAAGGAGTACCTTTGCATTATGTGAACATCTAGACTAGAGGGTATCATGGTTATATGGGAACAATAAGAGGGACTCCTCTCTTGTCTTGGCTCAAACAGAGCATCAGCATTTGTCTTTTACAGCCAGAGAGCTCATGCCAGGTAAGCATTATTTGAGAATAATTCCTAAAGGAGTTCATTATGGCAGTAACTGGGATCGTCAACATGCCTCATGGATCTTTGAATCTTTTGATTTCTTGTGTAAGCTTTTCTGATATTTATATGTTTTCTTTCAAATTATAGAGACTATCATCAGATTCTTGAGAGTGTCTATAGAGAAATCTGTATTGTTTTTGTTAAGTCTGGTTTTCCTGGTAATTAAGTGTTAAGAATTTTCTTTGGCAAAGTCATTCTCCTCACTTAGCTCATTGGTACCAATAAAGTTAAAATCTTCTGGAGAGGAGACACTGATTGGTCTAAGGAAATTAGTATTTTCCATTTTCCAAGACCTAGTGATTAGACAAGTCTGGCCACATGACACAATTCAAACCAATGAAATTCATGCATACAGTATTGAAGAAGGGAAACCTCAATAAAGCTCTTTGGAACAACTTTCCACCAATGACTTAGGTCAGAAGCACTTCTTAGTTTGGAATGCCATGACTTTGTGCTTAGTATGAGACTTCAATTTCAGTGTGAACTTATCAGTCATATAATTCAGGGTGACTTGTTGGAAGAGATTTCAAGGATATAAAACTTGACAGCATTTATCTTTCTCTATGTTAGTGTGTACTTGTTATACATAAGGCTGAATTTTAGAGGACATTGCTATACAAGTACAGAATGTACTTCAACTGTCTCGTTCCTCTACCTTCCTTCTCTTCTCCCTGCTTGAATTCCAGATTAACTGCATTTTACAACACAGGATAACCCATGTCTTTACAAACTGGCAGCTGTTTAGAATTACAAGACCTGGGAGAACTTATAGAATATAAGCAACTCATTTGTTTAGAAAAAGAAATTTGTGTTCTAAAATATCACATCAAGACTCATAACCATGCATAGAGAGACACTCCCTGGGGTTGCCTCTACCCAAGTCTAGTGGTTTTCTTTGGGTCTGGTTGCTGCCTATGACCTTTTTTTTCTGTGTGAGTTTGGTATGGAGAGGATTGTCTTTCATTTCTGAAAAGGCTTCTATGCATTTAACTGTTATAAAATCTTGAGCTATTGCTTTATGGATACTAGTTATGCTCATCACAAAGTTTTGTACCAAGATTCCTCTGTTAAAATACAATAAGCAGCTTTTTAACTTCATGTTACTAAGGCAATATGATGTCATTTGGGATAGGGCAATGTCAGTCATCCACAAAGATATACCATCCAATCTCTACAGGGGGACTTGAGCTGTTGTGAGCTAGCCAAATATGAACTACCTGCTTTGTTTATTCACTCTGTAGAGGCTCTTTTAGGATGTTCTTTTCTTCCCTAACTAAAATCCCCCTTTCTCCTCTGCTGTTAAACTGCAGGGTTGCAAATTCGAGCCCTCTATCATAAATGCTATGTGTACGGGTCTTCCATTATTTGCCTACTTATGTTTGAGATTGATTCAAAGCATGTGCACACAGTGACAGGAGTTGCAGGTGATAATTTGAACATGCAAATTTTATTTATTTAACTCGAAAGTAGCTTCGCTTAGGCATTTTCTTCTGGGGAAACTGATTCTTAGTACTCCAGTATGGTTGTAGCCCTGGGGTTCAGGAGAATAAATAATGCCTGAATCCCTTCATTCTTGTGGGTCCCTTCTATCCCTATATAATCAGAGCTATGGGTGTGGCTTTCATGAGTGTCAGCAGCTCCTTCCAGCTATTCTTTCTAGGAGTGTGGATAAGATGCCAGAACATGGGTTAACATGCAGTTAACAGGTGATAACTGCAAATAAAATGAACCTTAAGGTTTTTGCAGGCACCTTACAGGATTGCGTACACTCACAAGAAGATGATGACTGGCAGCTCCAAAGGCTAAGAGCCACCATTTCTTTGAGTTTTCACTTATCTAATTACAATGAGATGATTTAATTTTTTTATGTATATGGGTGTTTTGCTCACATGTATGTCTGTGCACTACATGTGTGTTCTGGTTCCCATGAGAGTCACGAGAGGAGTCAGATTCCCTGGAACTGGAGTTACAGACTGTTGTGAGCTGCCATGTGGGTTCTTGAAATCAAATTCCAGTTCTCTGGAAGAGCAACCATTGCTCTTAATCACTGTGCTATCTCTCTAGCACCTACAATGAGTAGTTTTGCTGTTTTTGTTGATTTCATATCCAAAAAGGAAATTGAATTCCACTATCCCAAACTAAAACACATCAAGGTATCAATCTCATATTTCGCTTCCCAAATCTGCAGGGAAAAGTGGTCTTAAGTAATAACAAATGAGAATTGTCCAAAGAAAATGAGGATCACAGCCAGGCCTTGGTGGCACACGGCTTTATTCCCAACACTCAGGGGGCAGAGGCAGTTGAATCTCTCTGTGAGATTGAGGCCAGCCTGGTCTACAGAGAGAGTTTTAGGACAGCTAGGGCAACACAGAGCAAAACTGTCTCAAAAAAACCAAAAAGAAAGAAAGGAAAAAGTAAAAGAAAGAGGATCAGCTTATTTCTGATGGGCCATAGAAGGACAAGACCAGGGTCTAAACATCCTGAAGAAGAGTAGGAGGTAGTGAGAGTCTTTATTAAGAGAGGTGTGCCACCTGGTCTGCTTGCTACCTCCTCAGCTTTGAGGATATGGATCCGAGTCTACGAAACCTGCAGCAAAACCCACCTTTTCCACAGCCCCCAATGCATTCATTAGCTTTGTGCAGCTATGACAAAACACATGACAGAAATGATGGAAAAGGGGAAGGGACTTATTCTGGACAATAGTTTCAGAGCACGCAGTCCATCCTGGCTCAAAGGGCATAGCAAAGCAGTTGACATCACTGGATGTGAGGAAGCAGAGAAGCAGGTACTATGGTCCTCAGTTGGCTTTCTTCTTCACCTTTTAAATCTTCCTAGGCCTCCAATCTAGGCTATGATAGTTCCCATCTTCAAAGTGAGATCTTTCTTCGTAGTTAATTTTTTCTAGAGATGACTTCTCTGAGGCACCCAGAGTTGTATCTCTTCCATCTCCTCAGGGATTCTAAATCCAGTCTAGCTGAAAACAAAGATTTAAGCATCACGCCGTGATGATTCACCATATCTCTTCAGACACAAACACTGTGAGTAATTCTGAATCATGTAAGGGTGGAGGAAGTTCTGTGTACCTGTTTGAGAGAAGGAGAAACTGAGGCTCCGTTGTGATGGGCACAATCCACACAGATAGCAGACATGTTTCTGTAACCATCCTAATGTCACAGGTACTGGTGGGTCATTGAGTTTCCAAAGCTTAACAGGTAGAAATGCTCTTAATGACTTAGCATAGATAGGACTGTTAGAAGAATCCAAAAAGCTCCTTGAAATAAGTGGTCAATCAGAGGAAGAGGAAAATATCCATTTCAGCTGGCTTGAAGAGCCTGATTTGTGAGGGCTGGGAGACAGCATGCATGTGGACACTCACTGGCCAGCTGCAGCTATTACAGGATGCATTTCTGCATTTTCAGTTCATTCAGTTTTGATGTTACGTTCCTGGCCACTTGGCCATTGTGTGATTCTTTGCCACTCCAGAAGAAATCTCCTTGCCTTCCACCCTTCTCCCCTGCATGTCTGGTATTCCCTCCCTTCTCAGTCAGCACTTCCAGCTCTTAAGGGTTTGATTGCCCTGTGATTAAGGAGGTTTGTTGGGGCCTAACACACTGGGAGAAGGGTAGGAGAAGGCAATAAATATTTAATGAGAATTTTGCTTCTGGGCCTTCCTCTTAGAGAGGAAAATGGAAATCAAAAGTCTTCATTGGAACCCCTGTTGTTGGAGGACAAAGAAATGTTCCCTCACTGCTGTGAAAATGAGCCTCTGGCACCTCAGCAAGAGGCAGCCTGAGAGGGGGGCGTCTTTAATGAATCACAGAGAAAAGAGCTCCTTCCTGGAAGGAATTATCCCCAGTGCTTTCACTAATAACACTCCCAGGCCTCAGACTGATGAATGTGGAGTTATGGCTTTAGAGCAGAGGCTCCTGGGTTATAAGGCTGAGATTTATGTCTCATAACCTACCAGTGTTCCTCCTTCCTTCCCAAAGGCAGCGCCCTCAGGCTGGGTGCCACAGCTCACTGGGTCGCAGAGCGGAAGACTGCGTGGATAGACACAAGATGGGCCAGCCAATACAGTTCCCAAAGAAAGTCTTGGGAATTGTGATAGGCTCGATCTGTGGCTTTGGACACATCACTGTGTTTCTCTGTACTTTCCATGCTTAAGTCTGTAAAACAGAAACAATAATGGTACATTTTTATCTCATGGGATTGATTTTGAAAATTTAATGAGATATTCTAAAGTGTTAGAATGATTGACATAGACTAGTTACAACGGTCAGCTATTGTTTTTAGGTTGCTATGGTTGTGGTGACCATTTTTGTTGGTTTTCTGAAGGAAGGTGGAATGTCAAACTGAAGGACTGGGAAAGAGCTGTCATGTAGCAAGGCAAAGGCTCGGGAGATGGCTTGGCGTATGAAAACACTTGCCATGCAAGTGTGAAGACCTGAGTTAGAATTTCCAGAATCCGTGGAAAGTTTCACAAAAGCATTTGCAATCCCAATGCTTCTACCAAGGGGTGGGAAACAGACAGGAGAATCCCTAGAAACTCTTAGGACAGTTAGCCTGGTGTACGCCTTGTAAAACAGCAAACAGTCATGCAGACATGACTTTGAACAAAGTAGAAGACTCAGTGGAAGATACCTGAGGTTGTCCTTAGATATCTGAAATTGTGTCTTGGCAAGCTTGCACATCATACATTCACATACATGAATGAGCAGGAACGTGTGCATGTACACACACACACACACACACACACACACACACACACACAGATAGAGAGAGACACACACACACACAGAGGACTCCAGGCCTTAGTCTTAGAAACATTACCTGTATTATATAATTTCTTATTATAATTAGAAGATTTCTTATTCATTATTTCACTGTCAACTTCAAAATATAACTCTCACCTCAAAAGACATAAGAGGTAGTTTATCTGAAGCAAATTGTAAATGACCATGGGCCAAGACCATAGATTCAGATTATCCTAAATTCCATAGCACAATTTGATAGCAGTTTTATGAAGCTTTCTATAGTAAAAGAATAAAGAAAATAATCAGTTAAGGCATTTTTCAAATTTACTGGTAGAAATGTTAGTCAGGCTTAAAGTTAGGTTGAAGTAAAGCAGCGAGCATGCCTTCCATTTGGTTGACAACACTTGGTCTGCTGAGTTAATACATGCCAAAGGGTTTCATCAGTTAGTCACAAAGATCTAGATCACACACAGAGGGAGGCAAGAAATGCCTATTTTTTCAAGTTTCATTTCTCTCTCTCTCTGTCTCTGTGTGTTTCTGTCTCTGTCTCTGTCTCTCTGTGTCTCTCTGTCTCTCTCTCTGTCTCTCTCTCTGTCTCTCTGTCTCTGTCTCTGTCTCTGTCTCTCTCTCTCTCTCTCTCTCTCTCTCTCTCTCGTGTGTGTGTGTGTGTGTGTGTGTGTGTGTGTGTGTGTACACGTTTGCATGTACTCATATCTGCAGATGCCCATGGAAGCCAGAAGGAGGTGCTGAATCCTCTGAAGCTGAAATTACAGATGTGAGCTGCTAAACATGGGTACTGGGAACTGAACATCCATCTTCCGCCAGAGCAGTATGTGCCCTAAACTACTAAGCAATATCACCAGCCTTCAGGAATGGCTATTAAGAATGCTGAAGACATCCCAGGAAAAACTTTAATTACACTTTGGGCCTGCAAAATTCCACCCTCCACCTCACAATCATTAACACTTAGTCAGTTTAACAGTCTTGTGGACTGATTATCGAATGTGCAGCTTCTGTCAGGGAATTTCATTCACTTTACTTACCCGTATACAAACTGTTCTGATGTGGCTTTGAAATGCCCACCTCAGACTCCTGTGTTCGAACAGTTGTGTTTTTGCTAGTGGTGGTGGTGGTGGTGTGGGATGTGGTTGAACCTTTCAAGATGGATACCTAGCTGGAGGAAGAGGGCCTTGAGGGGTGGGGTTGTCTATAGCCTTGTTGGGTGTCTTGCCCTGCTTCTGCCTCCTGATCCACCCAGATGTAAACAAACAGATACCAACAGCTCCAGTCACCAGGATCCAGCTGCCATTGTGCTTCCTATGCTGTAACGGAATTACATCTCCTCAGTCCATGAGCTAAAAATGAATCCTCCTTCCCACAAGTATTGGTTATATCGACAAGAAAAGTAACTATTGTTAAAAAAAAAATGGTTGGAAATGAGTAGGGTCTTTGCCATTTCCCTAAGATCTTTAACCATGTGGGTCTCAGGTATGTGCAATGGGTTTAGGAAAAGGATGCAGAAGACCTGCGAGTGGCAGGTAGGAGACTAGAATAGTGTAAGCAGAGCTCAACAGTCCATTCTGGTGGGAACTCAGCAGGCCAGGATGCTGACACAAATGCCGTGAGAGCCAGGGTAGGATGTATCAGATGAGCCCTGGGACTTTATCAGGAATTGAAATCCAAGTCATTCATGCTACATTACGCAAAGAGATTGCCTGTGTTCCATTCATAGCCTGAAAACTAGAGAGGTACTGAATTCATAAGTAACAGTCTCATTTATCTGGTGGAGGAAATTTCAAGACAGTCAACACCATTTTCAGGATTTGGCATGATTATCACTCCCTAACTTTATCCAGATTTATAGTGAGAAAGAACAGAAGACACAAAAAAATGTGCAGTTTCATGAGGAAGGAACAGGTATCCGGTTAAAGTTTGTAAACAGAAATGTACATTTGGTAAGGGAAGGGGCTTGAACTTGGATAGAGTTGAGGGAAGGATGAGTGGGGATAAAGAGGCCACAAAGGCTACGGAGATTTGTTTCATTAATGTTGTTTCACACATTTTACTCAAGCAATAAGAAAGGTGACTGAGGGTAACACTCTACTCATTTGAAAGGAAAATGCCTGGAAAGACAGAACCTTAGAGGTACCCTACTGAAAATGTCACCCTAAGTAACTGCTTCCCCAGTTTCAGCTATGAAGGCATACAGAGGCTGCTGAATCTATGGTCCAAGGCATACAGGCTACATCTCAACTGGAGCTGGAAGCAGAATTTGTCATGTGTTGTTTTTTCGTTCATACAAAGTGCAAGGATTACAGATAATGAAAACTTGTGTCAAGGTTCCCATAGTATAGGCCAGGGAATGTGCAGCAGGATCAGATTCCCTAAATGGAGCTCCTGAGTCAGGGTGGGGGCAATGCACATTAAGCTATGAAAATGAAGCATTCATTGCAGAAGAGAATCCTGGATCTTGGATCTTGGAGATGCCACACATGTGGAACATCTGCTTTCTGAGGAATGCCTTAGTAACCAAGTGGAACTGTACCAAGAAAGAAGTCGAATATGATAAAGACCACAGTGTCAGAGTGTAGGGCTACTTAATACTAATGGAAACCAAATGATTAACTTGACAGTATTAATCATACTCTCAAACTGTGAGCCAAAATAAATTTTCTCTCCTAAGTTGCTTATTGTTCAGTATTTGGTTACAGTGGTAATAAAAGTAACTAATAGAGTTCCAAGTGGTAAATTCATCACTATCATTATCACCACCATCATTCATCTTAGATTAAAGACAAATCCAAGTTTGATCACTTCAAAGCCAGTATTTGTTCTTTCCCCCCCAAACTATCTCTGCTGTCTCCCTCAAGACATTTGTGTATTCTAATCATGGAAGTCAGTGTTGCATTTTTATGGTTTTCTCTGGTCTATACTCATTCTCTGTTCCTTTGGCCACTGCCCCTGCTCCTGTTAACCTATAGCCTTGATTCTGCTCTTCCATTGAGCTAATCCTATTGAGGTCATCAACAGGGCTGCATAAGCAGGTATTTTTACTGACATGAGTCTCATATCTCTGAGGCTTAGGGTAAATTCTGGTTATCAATCTTCTCTTGTAATTTCTTGTAATGTTCAAGGATGGAATCATCTCTAACTTCTTGCCTCAATTTCTTCTTTTTTTTTTTAAAGAAATTCTATTCTATCTCAAGTCTTTACCTTTTTGACACTAGATGTCTGATCCTTGCTCATATGAAACCTAATTTATACCTGCCATCCAGCTTCTAATTTTCTGAAATGATTACTCTATCAACTACTTTGCTATTTTCTACAGAAACACCACTGGGTCCTGCACTGGGTCCCATCCATTGACAGTCAATACCATACAGGCCACCATAGGTAAAATTACTTGAACAACAATGCTAACCCTTCACTGTATTGCTTCCAAGCAATCCATCTACAAATGAAATAATGGATCAATTTACTTGCTTTCTCTCAGATTTTCAGATTGAGGATGAAGACATAATGTTTATTGACAGAAAATAGGATATTCAACTCATGGAAGACAGAAATAGAAGGGCAAAGAAGGGACTGAACACAAGATAGAATCTTCAAAGCCATGCTATAATAACCTACTTTCTGAGCAAAGACATGTCCCCACTCCAATATCAAGAAGCTCCAAAAATAGTACAACAAACTGAGGACCCAGCATTCAAGTCATGAATCCTTTGGGCACATTTTATATTCTAATCCTCCTCAGTTATCCTCTAGTGTAGACTTCTTACTGTTATGTTGGGAGAACAAGCAGCAGATCTGGAAAGTTATATTTATGCATGTGCCCTGGCCATTTCCTTTTTGCTCTTTTCCATTGTATTATCCTGTTCAGGATGAAAGCTAGATTACATTGATGGTGTTGGATGTCTTAGAGAATCTCGTCTTTTCCTCATCCCTGTTATCATCTCTGTGTGCACATTGTTAATGGGACCTGCTTGAGGATAGGGTCACTGATGTATTCAACTTTGTATACCCAGCACTAAGACAGTACCCAATATACTTAAGGATCCCTATTATTTCCTGGTCCCACCAATCTCTTGGGGGAAGAGTGACTGTCCCATTAGCTGACTTGATAAGATAATTTTTCAAGTCTTGGGCTGGTTAAATACATATTTGTTCCTGATTGATTACCTAGCTACTTCCAGGTGCTCTACAATGGGATTAGCAGCTCCATTGAGAAGACCTCCCTTTACAATGTCCCTTCCTTCCCTAGCAAGAACAACACACTGCAAAATTAGAATTTTGCTATTAAACTGAAATAATGAATGAATAAATGAGCTACAAGTGATTGCACAAGTATTTCAAATGCTAAAATAGCTCTCATAGCTTCAATGGTGTCTCAGGGGTACACCTGAAGGTCATACTTTGGGGAGGAATAACATATTGAAGGTCTCATGAGTGAACAGATGGGAGAGTTGGGGGTAACAGATGCAAGGCCAAAAAAGATCAGAAGTAAGAGGGTAAATCCTCTTGGCTATTGGTCATGTCTCGGGTAGTTGCAATGCTATTCCCCTGGTGCAGAGCTCCTGCAAATTGACAGGGCACATGTCTGAGCTACCCTCTTCTTTTCCCTCTTCATTTCCAGTTCTCTGAAGGCACCACTGGATTATGTCCAGATGAGCTGGAAGCTGGCATTGTTTTCTCCTTCCTTTCCACTGCACCAGCTGGCTGATTACTCTGTGTTGAAGGGGTTTACAGTGACCCTGATAATTGATGCACAAAACAAACCATTAAAAGGTAAACTGATCTCATTACTCCAGGAGGCAACTGGAAACTGTATCCTTCTCAGCTTGCCTTCTGCTGTCTACGGTGTTCCAGGGGCCACACTTTCCCCGCAGGCATCAGGAAGGAAACAGTTAAGTGTTGTGCGGTGTATTTCACTTCAGGAAAGCAGTTCAGTTGTGAGTGAATGTTCCACCATCATTTGCCATCTTCAGATTGCTCATAAGAAACCCCAGCAACTAGATGTGCTGTTGGGAAAAAGGCTGGTTGCTTTGCAATCCAGGTTGTGGGCAGGGAAATCTGAGTAAAGGCTGAGTATGAATACATTGGAGAGATGAGAGAGGAGTTATTTTTCACAGGCTGTTTTTGTTTGAATTTTACTTTTTAAGGTTAAAAGGCCTTATATTACAGGAGAAAGAACAAAATTCTTTTAAAAAATATGTTTTTGAACTATAATTCTTTCAACACCTTACCCATACTCAAGAAATGGTCTTTCCTGTGTCTGGGAAGCTGGTCTCAGATGTCATTCATAGGGAAGAGGAAAAACATTAGGAGTGTTATGGGGTTTTCAGTCAACCAATTGACATGCATGACCCAGTCCTGAGAACTTTTTTTTTAACAATTAGTGCATTCAATTCCAAGGAAGAATCTTCAAAGTAAATATTATATTATTCATTGTAGAAAGGAGAAAACCAAGGATTGGAAACTGAGATTGCTCACATTGACTCACAAGCACAACACACTTTGGAGTTGGGCTTCCAGATCGAACTGATTTAACTCAAGTTCTTGGTGAGGCAGAAGAGAGAGAGGGGTATGAATAAGGACATTAAATGACCAACCCAGCAGCTTCTTGCTGCTACCACATACCAGTTCATTAATGTTGGGCAATTTATATCATCATTCCCATGGCTTAGTTCCCTCTTCTATAAAACAGAGATAATGAAAACACCTACCCTGCAGAGTTTTCTGATTATTAAATATGGCAATGTATACAGTACACTAAATCACAAAGAAATACTTACACAAAGAAAATACTTCATCACTGCCAAGATATCTGGAATCTCCACTGCTAAGAGAATATTCTCTCGGGATCTCATGTTGGAAAGTCTGATGCAGGAGGTGGATAGTTAGGAGACTCTGAAAGATTTCCTTGAGGGACATAGTAGAGCAAAGTTGTAAGAAATGAAATAAAAGGGTGCCATATAAGGGAGCTTAGGCAGAAAGTAGAAAAGATCCATGGACTGCATTGGGAAGTGTACTGGTGGTGTATTTTAGAACAACTGATGAGTTATTGGTTGGATCAAGCTGTTGGCTGGTTTTTCCATTTACCAAGACTCTAAAATGGTTGGAAGGAGGAACAATAGCACCCTGTCCATAGAGACTTTTCTAGAAGGGCATATATCCAAAGACTATCATTTTGTGGAAATGTTAATCAATAATCCTATCCCTAAATGAACTTATATTTTGTTATAAATAGAGAACAATTAGAATCTGGCATCCATCCACAGAAGAAATTGCTCTCAGAATTAAGCATTAGGGAGAAAATACCCATGAGTCATAGAACTTACTTCATTGCATTTTCTTTGTTCACGCAACCTATAGGCTCTGGGTTCTTATTTGGCAGGAAATGAAATTCACCATGAAGTTCTGAGGTGCCAGGCTACAAAATCCCCCATGCCATTAAATTAACATTGCCTTTGCCCTGCAAATTGAAGGCAGAACAAAGCCAGCATGTAAATGGGGCCTAACAGAATCAGTACTTGTATCTCTGACTTCTTTGTGTGGTTGTGAACATGAATCCAATTGCCCATTTTCAATTAGAAACTTAAAAAATGATGCTGAAGTCTAAGCAGGCTAAAGGAATACACAAGGAAGCAAGGGAGCACTTGATTGCTTGTTTGTTTGTTTCCAAATCTTGAGTTTCTCCATCGAGTGTTTTAATAAGAACATCTTTTTAGCGGTTGTTCATGTGAGGTGTTTGATTTGCATCTTTAGAGTCAAATGTGCTCCATTGTGAAATGGCCTTGATCAGTAAAGAATTCTACAAAAGTCAGCACAGTGTGGTCCATGGAGCTGCAAAGTAGTGTGATCTGACAAAGCAGGAGGCTAAATGGACATTACCCAACCACTTGCCAAGCAGACACTGGTGCAAGGCTCAGAGGTTCATTTTATCAACGGTATTTATTGAACCTTTCAAAAACCCAGGCACTGTTACTTGCACTGGGGCACAGGTCCCTGCTCTCATGAAACATAGACTCTTTGAGGGAAAACAGCATTGCCTGAAAATGCAGACCACAGGCTCCCTGGGCTTGGGGAATGCCGGGAACGTTTGGTAAGAGCAACCAGATATCATACTTCATGAGTGAGCATACAGGGTTTAGAATTGCATCACAATAGTCTACCTTTTTAATTTACCACTTGTTTGCTAATGAGTCCTGGGCAGTTGAATTTAATCCTTTGGATTTCAGAACTTTCATCTATTGAAATGGTATTGCACTGTTCATCAGAAATGGTTATAAGGATTGAAAATATAATAATAACCAAATATGTTGTAAGTACTACATGACACATCCACATGTATTAGAGGTACCATTATTATTAAAATGATGGAGCCTCAAGCAATATATTTGAACATTCTGACCTCATGTGTTCTCATGTGGGAAATGGGAATGATAGATGACATTCCCCGCAGGAAAGGTTGAACTTTGTGCTTTTTGTAAAGCTGGAGGCATGGATAAGAACCTGCTGTGTCATTTTATTGTTATACGCCCATGCCCTGTTGAGCTCACAGAGAAGCTGCCTCTGGAAGTGAGGTTGACTCCGCCTTCAGACTCAATAGTGTTTTTGTTAAGTGTCCTCTAAGACCCTATATCTGGGCATGTGATAGATTTCTAACTCTGTAATAGGGAGACCAAAGAACAGTAAAACAGCCCAAGAGTAAAAACATGGTGTCCTTGAGATGGCTAAGTGAACCACTCCCAACAGAGGTACCACAGTTTATCCCATGATATAAAAATTCCTATGATGGGCAAGAGAAACTGGAACTTCACCTATGGGAAACTCATTCACGGAGAGGAAGTTCAACCAGGAACTTCAGCTGATTGCCTCAGCCTCTCCAGTCAATTATTTCAGATACTGTGAGCACCAGTTTTGATGCTGTCTGTCTCTATTTGCTCTTCTACTTAAAAGCCCCAGGCCCTGAGGGGCCTTGTGCTCTGTCCAGGATGCTCTCCATCAGAAACTCCAAATATCTACATCAGTGGGGTTTCCCCCAGAAGGTTTTCTAGCTGTTGACAATGTTTGTCTGACTGTCTGTCTATGTCTACTTATTTAACATCTGTCTGTCTCCCTGTCTATCATCTATGTATCTATCTACTGTTCATCTTTCTATCTGTCTGTCTGTCTGCCTGCCTACCTGTCTATCTACATACCTATCTCTATCATCTATCATTTACCTACCTATAATTTGTTACTTATTATTTTACTTTGGCTTGATTTATATTTAATAAACTCATCCAAAACTCAAAGTATGACTATCATAGATCATTCTCTGGGCTGTACAGGGTAGAGTTCAATAAAGAGTAAATCTTTTTCTAAGTATTAAATGAAGTACAAAATGCCTTGAAATAAATCTCCAGAGTCAATGCTCATAGCCTTCTCTACAGATATCAACAAGTTTAGGAGGGGATTTTTTAAAAAGTCTACACACCAGGAAATAACTTGAAAAAATCTACTCCTAGGGTATCATTAAAGACATATATTTGATGAACACATAAACAATTCACAGATCCAGATCCAAACAAATTGTATTTCCCTTGTGGTAAAGTGTTATCCAAAAATCTAATAGGAAAAGAATTGCTACAGACATTCAGAACATGTCCACTCAGCAAGCAGTGAGTTATAATAATAATAATAAAAAAATACCATTTGAGGGAGAAAATGTAGTTTTCTGTTAGAGAACAGAAAGAGCCATTTTTGACATATATACCTGTTTCTACAAAAAAGCAATATCAAGTAACTCCCGCTTCCATTTCCAAGAAAGCAAAAGAGGCCCTGTTAGCAGATATCATTTACGAGCTGGAGATTTTTCATTAAGGAGATCCTGTTACTGCAGACCCACAGAGGCCATTGCCTGCTCAAGCAGACCCAGCTCAAGCCTCAGAGTTGCTGGCCCAGAGAATCTGTTGAACACCAGCACTGTTGCTCTGGTTGCTGTGGGATGACTTGGGCCCCAATCTTTGTGCATCTCTTGTTTCTTATACCTGTCTGCACACATCTGTATCTCTCTCTCTCCTTGTCAGTGCCTTTTTGTTGTTCTCTCTCTATTTTTATTCATTTGCTTCTTCCTCCCACATAGCTATCTGGAGCATCTCTGCTTCTTCCCAGGGTTTATTTTATTTTATTTTGTCTCTGACACACAGTCTGCATTTCTGACTAGCTTTTCTTCTCTGTTACTGAAGGTTTCACTGTCTATCTGTGCAATGGTTTTTACATTCCTTTTGACTTCTGTTTTCCTTTCCTCCAACTCTGCTCTGCCTGTGCTTTTCCCTCTCTGTGCTTCTCTCTAGGCCTTTCCAACTGCTCAGCTTTTTCAGCTTCCATTTCATTCTATTATCTTCCCCCTTTCTATCTCTATTTGCTGTCTCATTCCTTCTCTCCATCTCCCTCTTTCTGTCTTGCTTTTTATTTTTGTCTTTTTGGTATACTCTCCCCTCTTTCCAATCTTTTTATGTCTTTTCTCTTGCTCATTACATACTTTATCTCCTTGCTGCATTTGATACATCTCTGGTTCTTTATTTTTTTTTTTAGAAGCATTGCTACATTTCCCTGTAGGTTCCCTTTCAGAACACACACACACACACACACACACACACACACACACACACGCACGCACGCGCGCGCGCACACACACACACACACACACACATGCACACACACATGCACACACACATACATACAGGCATGCATGCGTTCACACATACACACATGGACATACAGAGGCACTTGCATACACGCACACACAACTTTTCCTTTACTGCCTCCTGACCTGTAACACTTCTTCACAGAACAGCTTGTAAATTTAGACGGCTTTGTTTGCTTTACGGTGCCCTGGTGAAATCATAGATACATAATTTATTCTAGCAGAAATCCTCTGGTTTAGCTGACATAACACTTGGTACTCTCATGAATGCCACACAGCTGTGCCCTGCCACTGCCACACCTATTCCCACGGCTTGTAGTGGGTAGCCATTCCAGCTTTGTTCTGGAAGTTCCAACCCCCATTGAGACTTCGGCAACTGTCACGCCTACAAGGCGGGGCCAAGGGAGGCGCCTGGGGACCCGAGATCCGGATCGGCGAACGCTCTCTTGGTTCCAGGACGCTGGATGGTGGAGGTAGACAGAGGAGAGCTCCAGAGAACACCGCTGGACTGTGATACACCTTCCCCAGACCCCGCGACCTACCTATCCCTTAATTTGTAAGTTACGCCATTAAATAAATCTCCTTTTAACTACGTGGAGTGGCCTAAATAATTCCACCAATAACGGCTTCTAGGCCCAACACACTGAAGGGACCCTCTATGCGCTGGAGCTATTTACTATCCCAGATACTGCTCCACAGGTTCTTAATGAAACTCAGCTCAGAGGGTTTCAGAACAGGTAGGGCTAGGTAAAAGCCAGGATGAAGGAGTTAAAGAAAAGTAAGAAGTCTTAAGTTCAATACAAAGTGGCACAAAGAAAGTTGAGCTGCTCCTGAGATGGCAACACCTGGCAACTGGAGAAATGCGGACTGAAGCCAGGATACCTCGGGTGAGACCAGGTGCAACTCTATCTTAATCAGTCCCTCTGACACTCTGCCAGGCAGCCTGCATTGGTGGCAAAAGAAGTTAGGACATGAGCCTCAAGAGATTGGACTAGAGCCTTCCTTTTTCTCCATTTGTAAGCCATTAAGCCTGAAAAATTCTCTGGATGAACTCTACGTGTCAGTTTGGTTAGCTTTAAAATAAGATCCGAATTCCAGCCCTTTTACTGATCAGCCTCTGGGCATGAGGAGAGATGTTCCTATGTAACTCTGTAGGCCCATCCTGCCCCAGCTTACATTACAGAGCATCTTTCCTGACAGGTGCTGCTCCCTTCATCAAATCTCAGTTTTAATATTGCCTCTCATGCCGAGAGAGCCTAACAGAATAGATTGCTTCCCTCCTTAATCTCCACCACAGCATTTCGTTTATTATCGCTTTAGCACTTTGCCAATTTATAATTATATATTTATGCATTTGCTTACTTATTTATGACTCTTCTGCCCTCAGGAGACTTTGAGCTTTTTGTAAGTGGAGACCATATCTGTTAAATCACCTCCGATACCCAATGCCTATGGTACTGATGTGGAAACTGAGGCATAGAACTGGGACATGTCTCAGTCTGTTTCAATATCCAAGTCTCACTTCTCTCTGCCTGATATTTGCCATGCTAGTTCCATAACAAGAATAGACGAGATATTGTATATGCCAAGGGTTATGCACATTGTGATTGACTAGACTTTCACTGACTCTCAACCACAACTGAACCAAGAGGGCTAATACTTATCTCTGTGGATGAAAGGGGCCAATTAAATAATTTTAATCCCAGAGACCATGAGTGGAAAGATTCTTCTAGACTGTCCAGGTGAGCTCAGAGGGACCTTGAACTTTTAATTTTCTGAGTCCCCAGATGAGCTTGTTTTGTGCCACACACTGCAGCTAAAGTGGATCTTGTAATTCTGAGAAAGTAATTTTTACCCCTTTTTGAGAAATGAGTAATTTTTACTAATTTCTGTTAAATACCTACATTCAGATATGATTACTGAAAAGATTATTTTGATTCTCGTCCTTTAGTTGGTTATAAGCCCTTGATACTGAAAGTTTAAGCATCATACCTCTTGGGGGTCCTAACTCAGTTCTCTCTGATGTCTGCCTTCACCCCCTTTTCAAATACCTCAATGATCCCATCTGCCTCTATGTTTCTGTCACTGTAACCCCTGTGTGTCCTATGAAGCCTAACTCAGTCTGGTGAGTGATGGGTACTTCAAAGCCTTACTCAATCTTTGCCAAGAAAGGAAGCCATCAACCACTGTGTTTCTGAAGCTTCACTCTTAATTATAGTATATTAAGTATGCTCATATTTGAAATATTAGGGATGAGACACTATTTTAGGCACAACTAGTATTACAATTGCTGCTATGTACCAATTGTCAAGAAATTTTGTGTATTTCCTAAGACTCTCAGTAGTCCTCACAATATATGTATTGTTGCTAATTCTACTATAGAAATGAAAAATCTAAGACTTAAGGAGACATGCATGACCTTTACAAGGCTTTAACATCTGCCAAATAAAAAAAGAAAAAATCGCCGGGCGGTGGTGGCGCACGCCTTTAATCCCAGCACTCGGGAGGCAGAGCCAGGCGGATCTCTGTGAGTTCGAGGCCAGCCTGGGCTACCAAGTGAGTTCCAGGAAAGGCGCAAAGCTACACAGAGAAACCCTGTCTCGAAAAACCAAAAAAAAAAAAAAAAAAAAAAAAAAAAAGGTGGGACTTCAGATGTGTTTACACCAGGCCAAGTCTGCTACAAAAGTGTTGCCATCAAGAACAAACCCTACCATGTTTATATAAAATATGCTGAGTTAGACTTTCTATTACTCTGACAGAATACTTGAGTTAACAACTTAAGGGAAGGAGGTTGCTCTATGTTTGTAAGAATTTGATGAGCCAGAACATCATGAAGATAAAAGAATGTGTGCAAATATGAGAGCAACGTTCTTCCCTTTGTGGTATACAGGAAGCAGGAGTGGGGAGTAGGGGTGGAGCAGAGGACATTACCTTACAAAAGCTTGCTTGTACTGTTCTATGTCCTCTAACCAGGCCTTTACTTCCACTGCATCTTAACAGTGCAGTCTAATTACGTGTACCTTTATTGGTCCAATAACCTTACAACATTGAATCTCCACCCCCAGGAAACAAGACTTCAACACATGAGTCTTTCGAGGGACACTTCATATCCAAACCATAATATATACACTGATTGGAAACATGTTGGGCTGGAACTGCAAACAGTGTGGTTTATCCTACATGCACTGTAGCATCCAACTTTTACAGTAAGTATGAAGATGGTCTTTACTTCACACAATGTGAGACAGAAATTTAGAATATAATCCTCAGTGTTTTTCATAGAGGACAGAAACTGCCTGACTTGCCTTTCAGCTGTGTGTCTAAAAATGTATTCTGTTGAAAACTAGTTGAGAATGGGACTTAATATATGCAAAAAAATGAGATATAGACTTGGCTTTACTAAGCTGTGTGACATTAGGTCAGCTGCTTTCTCTCTTCAAAGACAGACCACAAGTGTACTTTTCCATTTCTACTACATATTATAATTCCCATGATTTTTCCCAGATGTTCAGTTGGATACAGCATTGTCCTTCTTATTCAAAGTACTAAGTGTACCTTTATGTTTAATCTTTGAACAAAAATCCTGCAATGCACATATTTCCGTGACACACTCTATATTTGAAAACTGAGGCTTAGATAACACCAGATCATCCAAGATCACATAACCAGAACCAAATGGAATCATAGAGCCCTGATTTGTTGACTAGTGAGACTATTTCTTTTCCTTGGAATTTTGTAAGGCAACATTTCTCCCTCCTGTTCCTGATTCCTTTTTGGAAGAAGATACAAATTGGTTCTGAGAAATCCCTGTGGGAGCTTTGGTATATGATCAAGGTAAGTAGAACTCTAATGACTTGAGTTCAGTTCTGGGTTTTATTAATATTAGAATGTGAAACCTCCATAAATTTTGGATTCTCAGGGTTTAGATTCCATTGAGCATATATTGAACAATGACTATATTTTAAGACTACCTCCATTCAATCCTTACAATGGACCCTTGTATAGGGTTTCTCATTACAATTTTATGGATCAAATTAAATGAGAATAACTAGATGACAGTTATGAAAGGAAGGAACTCTTCCTTTTAGTACTGCTGTTTCTCTGATGAAATAGTATGTAAGGATGTGCTTTACAAATGGAAAAGCAAGGTAGATATTTTTGTTACACAGAAGCTGCAATTCAGAGAGTAGATGCTTGTGACCTTCATTTAGCTGTTCAGTATCTTAACCAGAATTTAACATCATGGTGTCTGTTATTTGTAATTTCAAGGTATTCAATTCATAAGCCCATGGATGTGTGTAGGTGTGGACTCTAGGAAAGCCATTTTGAGGAACATGTCATTGGCTTGTATTACCTGTTCTAAGATCCAGCAGTCTATTTGAATCACCACTCAGAGACAACTGGTGTCAGAGCAGGGATCACTAACCCTACTTTACTATCTCCAGCACACAAATGGATCACGCCAAAAAGGCATTTCATGAACCTCACTAGAATCTCATGTTGTCACATATACATGAGAAGTCAATGAATTTTCCAAGAGGTTTCTTTTCTAGCAGACTTTCAGCCTAGCTATTGGTTTCCTGTCACTTCTTTCAGGCCTGATTAGCACTGTATAGAATTAGAAGACTTTCACCTGTTCTTAAAGAGGAGGAGCTAGTGTCTTTATTTCTGGTTAAGAAATAAGCAGTTGCATTACCTCCCTATGAATGGTGACTGGGGATGTAGGAAGATGAAATCAACACGAAATTAGAAGGGAGGCAGGAGCCGAAGCAATGATTGACGAATTGCTGAATTGCTGAATCCTAGAATCGATGTAAGATTAGAGAAGCTAATACTTTGTTTCTAGGCATCCTAGGAGAAGGGAAAATGTGGACAGGGTCCACAGTTGGCAGAGACTGTAAAAATGATAATAATAAACATATATTGAGTACTTACTATATTGTGTGCTACATGTACAGTGTGACTATCATAATACTCACAAAAGCCTTATGTAATAGGTACAGTCATTACCACCCCTTATAGGTAGATGGTGAAACCATCCATAGCTCAGAAAGATTACAGTTTCTTCAGGTTACACTACTGGCAAGTGATGGAACCATATGAAATTCTGGAATATTTTCGCCCAATGCTCCTCCCCTGATCAACACACTCTAATGCATCCCGGGTGGGAGCCAGAGGAGCTTTCTAATTGGGGCCATTAGCTGAGTCTATCATTCTAGAAGATAGATGGAGGAAATCTCAGAGACCCAATAAAAGTGAATTCCTTTGGGGCTAAGAAGTAGTCTCTCTCACTGATGAAAGTCTAAATTCAGAAGTTCTCACAGGGCTTAGCATGGATAACAGAAACAGCGTAGGAAGATGGAGGACTCAATTTGAATCCCAGCTCCTTTTGCTGGCTGGGGAACTATGAGCCAATCACTTGATGTCTCAGAACCCAAATTTTCTGATCTGTGAAATGAGGATGGTGATATCTATCTTTCAGCAAAGTGCCTGGTCCATTACAGGTGATTAATATTTGCTGCCTCTCTTCTCCCTTTCTGAGGGCCTAGATCCTCTGGGAAGTTGGGAGAGATTCTTGAGTCTGACCTTAACTTCCTAATTTTCAAAGAGCTTGTCTTCAGTTATATACTTATACAAACAACTGTTGATGATGCACTTTGCCAAGCTGAGGTTCTTTATTTGGGATTGGGATGATAGCGATTTTATCCTACTAAGGAGGACCTGTGCTTAGCAGATGGGAGATCTTATGACTAGTTTTTTTCTTTTTCCTTTCAGTTTTGTGCTTTTGTTGTAAAAGAAGTTTTCAACCATCACATGTATAGGGAAGGTAGTTTTAAAAGATTCTGGTCAGAAACTATGAGCTACAGTATCTGTGATTCCTTGTCTTTTTCACTCATCAATATACTTTTGCGTCTTCCATTTTCCCCAGGATACCCATCTTTTCTGTCTATGCTGCCCTTTGGAGACACCTGTGTTAGATACTAGACAGTTGCATCATCTTCAACATGAAGTAGTTTAGTCGTCTTGCCTCTTAGAACAGTAAGTAAGTACGTATGATGTAAATGACTTGAAACCTTACCATTTCTTTGATTTAGCTACTGTCAAATGGACTGTTGTATATACTATGATAAGATGACAACATACAACCAGATCAACTAGAGTCTGCCTATTGACTGGCTGAATTCAGTTTTTCACAAAGAATGGCAAGGCAGGCAAGATTGAAACTGTCCTAAAACAGTTGACCTATATCCCCACATATAAGTTGGTCATCACTATTACAACCACATCTGCAGTGGATGTCATCAGCACATGAGGGTCATCTTGTGACTTTGAAAAGTCCCAAGCCTCCCTCCAGATCTGTGAATTAAACTCTTTAAGGGTGTGTCTCAGGCATCAACTTATTTCATTTAACTCATACACAGCCACGATTGAGAAATTATATTTTATTAAGAAAAAACAGTTCAATTTAGAGGGAAAATATAAATGTCTTATAACCTATGGCACACTTCTTCAAACACACTCCTTTCTTATGGATTTGTAATGAAATTCTCTGCCCATTGCAACACACTGAAAAAGCTGGTGGAATTTTCATGTGGTTTAACTTCTGAATTCCTGGACATTTCAGGCTGTGAACTGGTGGACCCATGTGTGTGCTCACACACAGCACCTCAACAGCTTCCTTCTGCCTGCTTGTGCTCAAAGAGCTGAAAGGGAAAGACCTCGCATTAAACTAAAGGGTCTTGCTCCCTCCTCTTCCCTCTCCAAGCTGATAAATAATGGATAATGAAGAGCACTGCCATTACATGCATAAAGCACTTGGCATTCACCTCCAAGGTAGCACTTTCCATCTAATCTGAGGTCCAGTTCAGCATAAAATCCGTTTGGTGGTAAGGCCAAATCTTTCTGAAGAGCTCTTCAATGCCTCCATATTATTCAATGGAAAAAAGGAAATAATTCAACCCTGGGATCAATCTCAGTATTTGTTTCTAAAAGGCCAAAGGAACAGGAGTAGCACGCCTGGAGTTTCTCTTTTACTTCAGAGCATAATACCCTGGGCAACCTCTCTCTGAAGAGCACAGTTCCTCAAAGGCCCATGTGAAATCGAGTCCCTGAGGAATCTTCTTGTCTTTTTCTCTTTATAGCATTCATTACAGTCATAAAAGCCTACTTTGTATTTATTTTATGTGTTTAATTGTTCTCTGCATCTTCTGATAATTTGAACTTTGCATAGTAGATACCACATCTATTCTACATCCTTTGGGCTTAATGTAGCACAGGGAAACTAGCAGGCACTCAATAAATACTGGTTGAAAGATGCTAAGAGTGCAACCAGTAAAGGGAAAATAGTTTGGTACAACTGAAGCGAGGCTTTGTCACACATATATAATCTGTAATTTAGAGGGAGAATTTTCAATGTTTTCATGGTGAGACGGTAGCATGCTTTTTCATTAAGATGTGAACTGGTGAAAAGTCTACCTCCCACTGGACCATATGGCTTTGCAGCCTTGGAGATGTTACATCTTCATGCTTGTGAAGATTCCATTCAGGTGCTTCTGATCAGACTGATGTTGCAATGGGCTGATGTCTCATAGTGAAACATTCAGCACAGGGCCTGGCATATGATGGGTGTTCTTCACATACTCACTCAGTGGCACGCCATGTGGGGGGTAGTCTTCACACACTTAGTGTTGTCCTGTAATGTGGTGGGCATTCTCCATTCAAAGGCAAGGACAGATGTGGAGGATCTGAAGGCTCACTTGTAGAGGACTGCAGCAGAGGTACTGGCACTTGGGTCAGTTATTTCATCTCTCTGGGTCTTGCCTTCATTTTTTTTTAAGAATTAGTTTTAAGTGGAAGACTTACAAGTGCAACATTTTGCAAAATATTTTTCCAAAGAGAACTAATATCAGCAAATGCTTGAAGACAATAGGATCTATTTTAAAAAATAGACTAAGAATTGTGATACACCCCGTACTATTTAATAAGGTCAAGATCCAACCACAGGTATACAAGAGGCACTTAGTAAGAGTTATGTGCAAGATGACACAGAACATAATAGACATAAATGTCTTCATGTAGGTTCAATGTTAATAGATTGAGACAGACATAAACAAAATTAATAAATACATAAGATGCAGGGTGATGATAAATGCTAAGGAGAAAAACAGAGCAAGAAAAAATGTTGCAGATGATGGAAAAAGATTAAGGCAATGTCACCATTTCTCATCATTTTTATAGAATCCTTAGGAAGGTTCTTGTTTGCCTGTGTGGCTCTTATTTTGACCAACTGCTGTTGAAGAATTTTTATAGACTCTGTATTGGGTAGGAATGGTCACATGCTTTCTTTGGGTATCAAGAGGCAAGATCAGCTTTAAGAAGAATTTGCAGAAAGTACTGGGAGTGCTCAGTGGTAAAGCACTTGCCTGGCATACATGAGGATCAGGTTCAACCCCACCACTGCTAAAGAGGGAAAAATGGGCAGATAATGTAAAGTTCTACCATGTGGCACTCATAGGATACCAATCACTTTGGTAAAAATTTTTTTTTTTTTGGTTTTTCGAGACAGGGTTTCTCTGTGTAGCTTTGCGCCTTTCCTGGGACTCACTTGGTAGCCCAGGCTGGCCTCGAACTCACAGAGATCCTCCTGGCTCTGCCTCCCGAGTGCTGGGATTAAAGGCGTGCGCCACCACTGCCCGGCAACTTTGGTAAGAATTTTATGGAATTCTGTGGTAGATAGATGTGTGACCTTACTCTCACAGTTCCTCATTATACCTGATCACATACTTTCTGTGTGTAATACCTTTAACAGTAAAAGAGCACCCATTGACACTTGGCTGTAGATTCATAATTTCATTAACGCTCAGTTTATACTCAGCATTAGTAAATCTAGATTTTGGACAAAGTCTTACTTTTTAAAAGGACTTTCTAGACATGATGCTTATCACTCTCTTATTTCTTAATGAAAATATGTCTTAGAACAAGTAAGTGTATTTCTTAAAATGTAATGAAAAGTTGAAAGAAATTAGCTGCTAAGAGAGAGTGGCCGTCTCACCTCAAGGTTAGCATAGGCTACACAGAGGATAAACACAGAATCAAATGGAGGAGGACCAGGTTGAGATGCAGAAAGAAATCTTCCAACCTGCAAGTTGTCCCAGTCAAATTAGTGTACTTTAATGAGAAACTTGCCTGTTTTATAGAAATGTTTGCAAAATCACAACCCTGTAAAATGTCATGTCGTATTCCTTGTGACTTTGGAAAATGTCATGAAGTTAGCTGTACCAGTAGGGAGCTTAATGCTTCCAATAAAAGCCTCTCCTGGAGAGGGGCGCAGATATTTACAATTGCAGAGGAAGCACAGGTCACAGAGTGTAACACAGCTGGTTGAGAGTCAGAAGCAGAAGACCCCAAACCATTCACAGCAGTTGTCATTGTTCATGGGTAGAGTCCAGAACTGGCCTCATTACCAAGGCATTCTCTCAGCCTGTTGACTTATTTCACCCCCCAAGGAGCTCTGGGTTCCCTCTCCCTGGGTGCTGGGATAATTGTGACAAACTCCTGAGGTTTCAGTGGAAAAGGTTAGTGATTTTTGACAACTAAGGAACCTCATAGCATTTTTTTTCCTTCAGACAAGTTTTTCCCCTTAGTGATTTTAGTTTTATTCAGTTTGAAATACAATGCATACCAATTTAAAATATTTTAAAATATGGTTAAAACAATACAACTACTTCTTCAGTCTGTAAAGAACAACTGGTAACTTTTGAGTACAGAGTTCACTTTATGTGGTTCTTTCCCATGTGTTTGTTTATGTAAAAATACAAAGGGATACATTCTATGTGTTAGACATATAAACACATAGTTCTATATGTTGATTCAGTAATTAGCAAGATATTTATTTTTACACACACACACACACACACACACACACACACACACACACACAGGCATTCCACATTCACAAGTCACAGCATGCTTACAGAGTTCCAGGGATCAAACTCAATCAGATTTGGTGACAAGTGCCCTTACCCTCTCATCCACCCCACAAATCCTAATTACCACATACTACAAATCATTTCCCATACCATCAGAAAGTCTTAATATGGACAATTTCAAGATTACACAATACACAATATTAAAAATATTATAACTTACAATTCTATAGTATATAGAAATTCTGTGATACTCCTCACAGCGTCCCTATGTATATGTGAATACACATAGTCACTTCTACATCTTTTTTCCATTATTGGAAATAGATTCTTTTCTCATACAATGTATCCTGATTATAGTTTCTCCTCTCTACTTCTCCCAGTGACTTCTCCCCTCCCCTCCCATCCAGATACATGCCCTTTCTGTCTCTCCTTATAAAATAAAAGATTTCTAAGAGATAAAAACCAAACATGACAAAATAAAATATAATAAGATGAAGTGAAAAATGATCAAATCAAAGTTGGACAAACACATAAAAGGAAAAGAGTCAGAGACCCACTCCTTATTATAGTCAGGAGCTCTATATAAATATTAAGCTAATAGCTATACTATATACACAGAGGACCTGATGAAGAACCATGTAGGCCCTGTATTTGCTGCTTTAGCCTCTTTGAGCTCATACAGACCCTGCTTAATTGATTCAGAGGGTCTTGCTCTCTGATGTCCTCCATCCCTTCTGTCTCTTACATCCCCCCTCTCTCTCTTTCTTTCTGCATCCTCTTTTGTGGGATTCCATGAGCTCTGAGGGGAGCGATTTAATGGAAACCTCCCATTTAGACTCTATCCACAAAATGTGTGGCTGTGGGTATCTGCATTTGCTCCCATCTGCTGCTGAAGGAGGCCTCTCTGATAATGACTGGAGAAGGCCCTGATCTATGAGTATATCAGAATACCATTAGGAGTCATTGTATTAATACATTTTTTAAAGAGCAGTAGTATTCAGTTCTTGGTTACTCAAGCAGTATGGGTTCCTTATCAGGGAGTGGGCCTTAAGTAATACCAGACATTTGTTGACTACTCCCACAAATTCTGTACCATCACTGCTTAAGTATATTTTGCATACAGGAAAGATTGTAGGTGAAAGGCTTTGTGGTTGGGTTGGTGTCCATGTTTCTCTCTTAGTGGCCTGCAGAGTACTTTCCCACACCAGAGAGACTAGAATGTAGAGGTGAAGGCTCCATGGAGGCACCAGCTCAAGTTATCCACGTTCAATGAATTGTATGGGTGTTGTCCTTAGCAATGGGGCCTTGCTGTCAGTTTGCAGAGAGCCATCTTTGTCATAGCAGCAGTCTGTGTTGTTTGGGGATTTCCATGGGACTCCCTTAGCCAACAATTCAATTGAATGCTACCTTGTCCTGACACAGGGAGCCTCATCTGGCTCCAAGAGTTGGCCAGTTGAGTCTCTGTATCCCTCATTACTATGAATCCTTTACACAACCCAGGAAGTTTCCAATGCACTGCTTCAATACTATTTCCAATGCACTGCTTCAATACTATTCCCCAAATGTCACCCAGTTCCAGACATCTCTCCCTGCACTCTCTCCCTCCACTCCATCTCCACCTATATTTGATCCCCCAGTTCCCTGCCCCATCCCCAACTGCCTGTAAAATCTATTCTATTGCCCCCTCACAAGCAATAAATTCATCCCCCTAAACACCCCCTACTTACCTGTCCTCTCTGGTCCCCCTCGACCCCCCTCCTTACATAGCCTATTGTAGGTTGGTTATCAATTACCTAATGACTAATATCCACTAATAAATGAATATATACCATATATGTCTTTCTGGGACTGGGTTAAGTCACTCAGGATCATTTTTTCTAGTTTCATCCATTTGCCCACAAATTTCATGGTATCTTTTTTTTTTTAACATGCTGAGTAAAACTCCACATTTTCTTTATCCATTCTCCTGTTGAGAGACATCTAGGTTGTTTCTAGTTTCTGCTTATTATGAATAAAGCCACAATGAACATGGCTGACCAAGTATCCTTGTGGTAAGATGGATTGTCCTTTAGATATATGCCAAGAATTATATAGCTGCATCTTGAGACAGATTGATTTCCAACTTTTTGAGGAACCAACATATTGGTTTCCATAGTGGCTGTAAAAGTCTGCACCCCCACCAGCAATGCGGGGTGCCCCTTTGCTCCATATCCTCACCAGCATAAGCTATCACTTGTATTATTGATTTAGCCATCCTGACAAGTATAAGATGAAATCTCAAAGTAGCTTTGATTTGCGTTTCCCTGAGGGCTAAAGATGTTGAACATTTTTAAGTGTTTTTCAGCCATTTAAGATTTCTTTATCAATAATACTGTTTAGAGCTGTACCCTATTTCAATTGGATTGTATATATATATATATAAAAAAAAATATATATATAATATATATATACAATATATATATAATATATATATACAATATATATATATATATTGAGTTCTTTATGTATTTTGAATATTGGTCCTCTATTTGATGTGGAGTTGTTAAAAATCTTTTGCCATTTTTTAGGCTACCACTTTGTCCAAATGACAGCGTTCTTTGCCTTATAGAACCCTTTCAGTTTCATGAGGTCCCATTTATTAATTATCTTAGTGCTAGTGCTATTCCCAATTTTATATTCTATCAGGTTCAGTGTGTCTGATTTAATGTTGAAGTCTTTGATCCACTTGAACTTGAGTTTCATGCAGGGTGATAGATATAGACCTATTTACATTCTTCTATATGCAGATATCCAGTTTGACAAGCACCATTTGTTGAAGATGCTTTCTTTCTTTCTTTTTTTTTTTGAGTGTATATTTCTGACTCTTTTATAAAAAACCAAGTGTCCATATATGTGTGAACTTATATATGGGTCTGTAATTCGATTCCATTGATCAACCTGTCTATTTTTATGCTAAATACCACATGGAATTTATTACTATAGCTCTGTAGTGCAACTTGAAGTGGAGAACAGTGGGACCTTCAGCAGTTCTTTAATTGTTCAGTGTTGTTTTTGCTATCCTGGGGTTTTTGTTTTTCCATATGAAGTTAAGAATTGACCTTTCAAGATCTGTAAAGAACTGTAGTGGATATTTGATGGGGATTGCATTGAATCCATAGATTGCTTTTGGTAGGATGGCCATTTTTACTGTTAACCCTACCAATTCAAGAGCATGGGTGGTCTTTCTATCTTCTGATATGTTCTTCAACTTATTTATTTCTTTATTTTTCTTTTTTTATTCATTTTACATACCCACCACAGATACCCCTCTTATCCCTCTTCCCGCTCTCACCCTACTTCCTCCCTCCCTCCCCCACTGATCCCCTTCTTCAACAGGGTAAGTTTTCCCACTGTGGGACAGCTAAGCCTGGTACACTCAGTTGAAGCAGGACCAAGTCCCTTCCACCCTATATCAAGGGCGAGCAAGGTTTTTGATCATAGGGAATAGGATCGAGAAAGCTGGCTCATGCACCAGGGATAGATCCTGATCCCACTGCCAGGGTCCCCTCAAACAGACCCAGCTACACAACTCTCCCATATGCAGAGGATCTCATCTGGTCCCATGCAGGCTCCACAGCTGTTGGTCTAAAGTTTATGAGTTCCTTTGATCTTGGTACAGTTGTCTCTGTAGATTTCTCCATCATGATCTTGACACCCCCTTGCTCATATAACCCCTCTCTGCTCTCTTTGACTGGATTCTCAGAGCTTGGCCTGGTACTTGGCTGTGGATCTCTGTATCTGCTTCCATCAGTTACTTGATGAAAGTTCTATGATGACAGTTAGGGTATTCACCAATCTGATTACCAGGGTAATCCAGCTCAAGCACATTCTCCACTGTGGCTAGTAGTGTAATTTAGGGACATCCTTGTGGATTCCTGGGAATTTCCCTAGTACCAGTTTTCTCCCTTACCCCGTAATGTCTCCCTCTATCAAGATATCTCTTTCATTGCTCTCCTACTCTATCCCTCCCCCAGCTCAACCATCCCATTCCCTCACATTCTCATCCCCCATCCCCTACACTCTATTGCTGCCCCCAATCCCCAGTTTACTCATCAGGATCTCCTATGTTTCCCTTTCCCAGGGTGAACTATGCATCCCTCTTTGTGTCCTCGTTTCCTAGCTTCTTCGGAGCTGTGGGTTGTAGTCTGGTTATCTTTTACTTTATATCTAGTATCCACTTATGAGTGAGTACATACCATATTTTTCTTTCTGAGTCTGTTTTACCTCACTCAGGATGATATTTTCTCGTTCCATCCGTTTGCCTGCAAATTTCATGATGTCATTGATTTTTTTTTACAGCTTAGTAATTCTCCATTGTGTATATGTACCACATTTTCTTTATCCATTGTGTGGTTGGGGGGCACCTAGGTTGTTTCCAGGTTCTGGCTATTATGAATAATGCTGCTATGAATATAAGTGAGCAAGTGTGCTTGTGGTATGCTTGAACATCCCTTGGGTATATGGCCAAGAGTGGTATCTTTAGGTCATAAGTTGGTATTCCTCTCCTTCTTCTATTCTGATTATTTTTAAGTTTGGCTTTTTCATGGTGTCCCAGATTTTTTGGACTTTTTGTGTTATGACTCTTTTGGCTTTAGTAATTTCTTTGACTGACAAATCTATTTTCTCTATTATATCCTCCACACCAAAGATTCTCTCTCCCATCTCTTGTGTTCTGTTGATTATGTTTGCATCTGTAATTCCTGTTTGTTTACTCAGATTTTCTATTTTCAGCATTCCCTAGGTTTGTGTCTTCTTCATTGTTTCTATTTCAACTTTCAGGTTTTAAACTGTTTCCTTCACCTGTTTAATTGCGTTTTCTTGGTTTTCTTGGCTTTCTTTAAGGGATTTATTGATTCCTTCCAATTTTTTGTCTTTTCCTCAAATTTCTTTAAGGGAATTTTTCATTTCCTCTTTAAAGGCCTCTATTGTCTTCTTAAAGTCATTTTTAAGGTCATTTTCTTCTGCTTCTTCTATGTTGGAATGCTCAGGTCTTGCTGATGTAGAACCACTAGGTTCTGGTGGTGCCATATTGCTCTTTAAGTTGTTGAATATATTCTTTCACTGACACCTACCCATCTCTTCCTCCAATTAGTACAAATGGTGTCAGTGTGTCAGGGAGCCACTCTTAGTCCAATCAGAGCTTTTGGTCCAATCGGAGCTGGTGGAGTCTGTGTCTCTGGTTGCAGTTGTAGTCTCAGAGGATAGATGGGTTTTGGAGGTGAAATGAGGCTTTTAGATTACAGGGTCTGGTGGGGTGATGGTGGTCAGGCCTGCCTGCAGGAGGCCTGCATGCTGACCTGCAACAGGGGCTGTAATGAATTGGGGTCTGGGGGCACTGGTTGTACCCCTGGGCCTAAGGCCTAGAGGCTGGCGTGATCAGCTAGGAGAACAAAGACTCACCTCTTGGTCCAATTAGAGCAGATGCAGTCTCAGAGGACAGGTGGGTTTGGGGGTTGGATTGGGGCTTGTAGGTTAGAGGGTCCAGTGGAGGATGATGATAGTTGGGTCTGCATGCAGGAGGCCTGCCTGCTGGACTGCAACTGGGGCTGCAATGGGTAGGGTATCTCTTCAATTTCTTTATTCAAAAAGTTGAAGTTTTTATCATACAAGACTTTCACTTATTTGTTTAGAGTTCTGTCATGATAGTTTATATCATTTGAGGATATTGTGATTGTCTTGTTTTCCTAATTTGTTTCTCAGCCTGCTTGTCATATGTATATAGGAGGGCTACTGATTTTTTTTTTTTTTTTTTTTTTTTTTTTTTTTTTTTTTTTTTTTTTTTTTTTAGTTAATAACCTTGTATACAGCCATTTTGCTGAAAGTCTTTATTGGCTGTAGGAGTTCCTTGGTAGAGTTGCTGGGTCACTTATGTATACTATCATATTATCTGCAAATAATGATAATTGACTTCTTTTCAAATTTGTATCCCCCTGATCTCCTTCAGTTGTTTTACTGTTCTAGACAAGAATTCAAGAATAGTTATGGAGTGTATGGACAACCTTGTCTTGTTCCTGAGTTTAGTAGAATTCCTTTGACTTCGTTTCCATTTAATTTGCTGTTTGTTATAGGCTTGCTGTAAATTGCCTTTATCATATTTGGGTGCATCCCTTGTATCTCTAAATTCTACAGAATTTTTATTATAAAGGGTGATGGATTTTGCCAAAGGCCTTTTTTTTGCATCTGAGATGATCATGTTGTTGTTGTTTTTTTTTTTTCTTTCAGTTTCTTTATACAGTTGATTACATTAACTGAATTTTGTATATTGACCCATGCCTACATTTCTGGGATGAAGTCTACTTGGTCAAGGTAGATAGTATTTCTGATGTGTTTTTGATTTCAGTTTCAAGCATTTTATTGAGTGTTTTTGCATCTGTGTTCATAAGGAAAATTGGTCTGTAATTCTCTTTCTTTGTTGAGTCTTTGTATGGTTTGAGTATCAGAGTGATTGTGGCCTCAGAAAATGAATTGTAAAGTGTTCCTTCTATTTCTATTTGTAAAATAATTTAAGGAGTATTGACAGTAACTCTCCTTTGTGAGTCTGGTAGAATTTTGCCCAAAAAACATCTGACTCTGGGTTTTTTAGGGTTCTGGATTTTAATGACTGATTCTAATTTTTTAGTTGTTATAGGTCTATTTAAATTGTTTATCTAGTTTGACTTAACTTTGGTAAGTTGTACCTATCAAGGAAATTATTCTTTTCCTTTAGATTTTCCAATTTGGTGGAGCATAGGTTTTGAAATTATCTCCTTATGATTCTCTGGATTTCCTTGGTGTCTATTGTTATTTCCTCCTTGTTGTTTCTGATTTTGTTAATTTGGATATTCTCTCTCAGTCATTTAGTTAGTTTGAACAAGGGTTTGTATATATTGTTGATTTTCTCAAAGAACCAACTATTTTTTTCATTGATTCTTTGTATTGTTCTTTCTATTTTATTTATTTCAGACTTTGGTTCGATTATTTCTTGCCATTTCCTCCTCTTGAGTGTGCTTACTTCTTTTTGTTCTAGAGCTTTCATATGTGCTGTTAAGTTTTTAGTATGAGATATCTCCAATATTTTTCCATAGGTATTATCATTATGAACATTCCTCTTAGTACTGCTTCCATTGTGTCCCATAAGTTTGAGTATGCTGTATATTCATTTTCATCAAATTCTAGAAAGCCTTTAACTTCTTTATTTCTGTTTTGATCCATTTTTTTCATTCAGTAGATAGTTGTTCATTTTCTGTGATTTTATAAGCTTTCTGTTCTGTTGTTCATGATACCCAGCTTTGATCCTTGTGGTCTGATAGTCTGCAGAAAGTTATTTCAATTGTCATGAATCTGCTGAGACTTGCTTTGTGTCCAAGTATGTAGTCAATTTTGGAGAAAGCTACATGAAGTGCTGAGAAGAAGGTATACTCTTTTGTGCTTGGGGAAAATGTTCTGTAAATGTCTGTTAGGTCCATTTGGTTTATAATGTCTATTAGCTTCAGTATTTGTTTAGTTTTTGTCAATTCTGAGAGTGGGGTATTGAAGTCTGCCACTATCAGTGTGTGAGGGTTAATATGTGATTTATGCTGTAATAGTGTTTCTTTTACAAACTTGGGTGCCCTTTTGTTTGGGGTATAAATGTTAAGAAGTGAAATGTCATCTTGGTAGATTTAAAATCTTTGATGAGTATGTATTATCTTCCCCCATTTCTTTTCATTAGTTTTTGTTTAAGTCTATTTTGTTAGATAGTAAAATGTCTACACCAGCTTGCTTCTTAGGTCCATTCGCTTAAAATTTCTTTTCTCCACATTTTACCCCAATGTAATGTTTATCCTTGATGTTGAGGTGTGTTTCTTGGATGCAGTAAAAGGAAGGATCCTGGTTTTACATCAGTTTTGTTAGTCTGTGTCTTTTCATTGAGAAATTGAGATCACTGATATTAAGTGATATCATTGAACAATGATTGTTGATTCTTGTTATTGGGTTGTTATTATTGTTGACGATGGTGCTGGTGGTGGTGGTAGTGGTGGTGGTGGTGGTATGTGTACATATACTTCCCTTTTGGTTTTGCTAGTGTGAGATTATTCCTTGTATCTTAATGGGTATATTTAACCTCTTTGTGTTGGGGGTTTCCTTCTAGCTTCTTCTGTAGGAATTGCATATAGATATGGTTTAAATTAGACTTTGTCATGGAACATGTTATTTTCTCCATCTATGGTGATTAAAAGTTTTGCTGGTCATAATAAGCCAGGCTGGTATCTTGTAGAGTTTGCCACACGTCTGTCCAGGACCTTCTGGCTTTTAGAGTCTCCATTGAGAAGTCAGATTTAATTATTTAGTAGGTCTGCATTTATATGTTACTTGGTCTTTTTCCCTGGCAGCCTTTAATATTTCTTTGGTCTGCATATTTAGTATTTTGATTATTATATGGTTGGGGGGCTTGCTTCTCTGGTTCAGTCTATTTGGTGTTTTCTATGTTTGTTGGTCCCTTTATAGGCAGGTATCTCCCTCTTTAAATTAAGAAATTTTTCTTCTGTGATTTTGATGAAAAATATTATCTTGGCTGTTGAGCTGAATTTCTCCTAATTCCTCTATACCTATTAGTCTCAGGTTTGGCCTTTTCATAGTGTTCCATATTTCCTGGATGTTTTGTGTTGGGAATTTTTAAACATTTTCTTTGACTGATGTATCAATTTCTTCTATGGTTTCTTCAATGCCTGTGATTCCCTCTTCTGTTTCTTGTATTCTGTTGGTGACAATTGCCTCTGTAGTTCCTGTTCAAATTCTTAAATTTTTCATGTCTAGAATTCCCTCAGTTTGGATTTTCTTTATTGATTATATTTCCAATTTCAAGTCTTGAATAGTTTTCTTTATTTCCTTACACTGTTTGTGTTTTCCTACATTTTAAAAGAGATTTATTCATTTATTTTTAAGGGTCTCTATTACATTCATAAAGGCTGTTTTAAGGTCTTTTTCTTGTACTTCAGAAATGTTGGAATATTCAGGGCCTGCTGTGCAGAATAGGTGGGCTCCAGTGGAGACATATTGTGCTAGCTGCTATAGACTATGCTTTTACACTGGGTTTGGGATGATTATATATCTAGGTGCTAATTTCAGGATTTGTCTGTGTTTGGTGGATGCTTTGTTCCTTGGTTTCCATTTCCTCTCTAGGTTTTCAGAGAGTGTGTTAGCTGTCTGTTTTCCTGGCCTGTTCAGCTGGTGTGTTCACAGGGAATGCTGCTGATATTGGAAACTGGGACACTGGGATGATTTGGGGGAAGGAAGGCTGTAGGAGGTCTTTGTGATCCATTGGTGTTGGGGTTAGAGAGGAAAGGAATCCACAGCAGGTTTCCAGCTACACAGCTGGGAATGAGACTGGGGATGTTGGATCCCAGTAGCAGTAGGAGAGGAGTGAATCTGCTTTCAGTCTACTTGTTGCCCTGGGAGGAGTAGCTCTTCAGTTAGTAGGGGGTGCCTGCTGGAGTTGAGGTCTTACACAAAGCAACAAGTGGGTTTAGAAAGATTAGAAGAGGAAGATCTGTGGGATCCACCAAAGATAGTAGCAGGGGGCAGGGAAATCTGCCATTGGTATTCTGCCACAAAGCTAGGGATGAGATTGGGAGATTGGGTCTGGAGGAAGAGAGAGAAGGAGGAGAAAGTCTGTGGGCAGCCTATCTGGTTTTCTGAGAGGTGGGGCCTGTACACTTCTAAATCTTACTTTTCCTTAATAAACCTCTAGTAAGACTTTTGTAATGACAGAACTGCATTTTCTTTGTTCACTACACAAGCATATCAAGTGTGCTAACCCCGATAGTGATATAAGCTTGTCTTAAGGATCAAACCATAGCAAGTTGACATTCTTAAAGCAGCATGCCAATAAAGCACTCAAAGAAGGTTCCCTTTGGTAAAACTTCACTGAAGTAGATGATAAAGTTCATTTTTCAGGCATGTGAAGCTTGTTCAATTAGCTCCTTTGTTCTGAACATAGTCTGTCTTATCATGGAGGCAATGTTCCATTCATCCTCTGCATTCTGAAAATCCATTATATACAGTTGCTTGAGCTATGGGACATCATCAAAAGGGAACTGTTCAATGCTATTGTGGGAAATGTGGCAAAAGACAGGCAAACTGTTTCAGAAGTGCTTCTCCAACATTAGCTTTCCAGTTTAGCTGGAGCATCAACTGATTATCATAGAGGGACGACCTCAGGTATTTGTTTACAGGAAGAGCAATTTTTGCACTCCACTTGAGGTCACCATTCAGTGAGCACTGAGGTATAGTTTTATTCACTGCTGTTGGGGTAACATAAACTCCACTTCTCTGCTCTGAGGATGAGGGGAAACAGCAAAGTGGCAACTTGGCCATTTTCCCATTGATTCCATCCTCTTCAACAGGACAGAACGAGAGAGAGAATTGACCTATGGAAACCTCTGGCTCTGTGCCCTCAAAAGTCAGGGTGTCAGTTTTCAGGCTTTGCCAGACACTGTGGCCAAGGCCAAGGGTGCTCCGTCAAATCTATCCATTTCAATTAAAGGCTAGCAAGTTGGGAAGTAAAATAATCAATTTTGCAGGCTAAACTCAATCATCCTGTCAGCACTTTATCTTTGCTCCGGATATACTGTTGCAGGATATGTTTAATACAACTCTCATGGCATTTTTCACCAGTGACACTTCTGGTTAGAGATTGATCAAAGTGTCTCCATGAAAGTTATCAAGCAAGGAAAAAATGTGTGTGTGTGTGTGTGTGTGTGTGTGTGTGTGTGTGTGTGTGTGTACATGATGTGTGTATACATATATACATATATATAAAATATATTATAGAGAAAATATCTATTTACACACACACACACACACACACACACACAACTTCTTTGTTGAAACTTCTTTGTTGAAGCATTCTTTGTCTTTTAAAGATCTCCATGATCAAGTGCTGAATTCTGTTACAAGTTTACTGAACTGCTTCCTAATACGTACACAGACTATGCTTCAGTCACATTTGTTAATTGCTGTCCTTCCCAAATATCTTACATTCTATTGCCACAAAAAATTTGATATTTGTAATTTTACTAATACACTTTACCTCCACAATGACACTTCTAGACATTTACTACTTCCCTCCCAGTGCAAGATTTTTGATATTTATTGGACAATTTCTTTGTAGTGGGCAAATATCCACATTTGATCTGGGTAGATTTTTTGATTCTTTTGAGCAAATTCTAATTCTAGTAGATATTTGTGCTCAGATATTTAATTATCTAACTTACTTTAGAGATGTTGGCTTTATTGAAAAGTAAAATATTTAGTGAAGTTGATGGCTGAGTTTAGATCACCATTTTGTTTAGCATCTAGCAACATATATATAGAACTGAGTCATCATTATATGTTGTATTTATTAGTGAATTATAATATTATTATTACTCCCTTGTGTGAATTTATCACTTTTTAGTGAGGTTAACTAATTTGATCAGAAGTCACATGATCTTGAAGATGAGAGCTGGATTTACACTGAATTTTGTTTGAGTTCATCTACTCTGCTTAAGCCCATCTATAGAACGTTTACACATGAGATGACCCAATTTAGAGACATTTTCTGCCCCTTGGAGCACATTCCTTAACAATTTGTACTCCCAAACAAAATGGCATTCTTTCATGGAAGAAGGTTAGAGGTAGAAGAATGGTTATTGGCTACAGAGATTCAATAGTATCTGCCACCAAAAATGAGTAATGAAATAGTTCATGCGTGTGAAAAGATGAGAGGGTGTGGTATAGCTTAGCATTCTTTTTTATTGAGAATAATTTTTTCTATCCAATATATTCTGACCACATTTTTCCCTCCCTTATCTCCTTCCAGATCCTCCCAAACTTTGTGTCTATTGGAATCCATGCCTTCTTTCTTTCTGTCTTTAGAAAACAAACAGACAAATAAATAACAATAAAAGTAGAAGAAAACAAAATAAACACAGAGGGAAAAAAGCACAAGATATATATATATATATATATATATATATATATATATATATGCAGAGACTTACACATATGTACACACAGAAAACCCATAAAGACCCATAATCAGAAACCATAATATAGAAGCAAAAGACCTGAAGGCAAAACATTTCCAAACAAAGCATTATGAGATCTCCAAAAGTACCAATGAGTTCATTTTGTTTGCCATCCTCTGCTGGGCATGGGGCCTGCCCTTAATTGTTGTTTGTATACCCAATGAGACTTCATGGGATAAACCTGATTTTTCCTTTTCAAGAAGTTGTCAATTGGTGATAGCTCCTGAGTTAGGGATGGAGGCTCCAGTCCATTTACCCTCTTGGTACTGGGATGCCAACTTGATTGGATCTGTGCAATACTTGGCATTAATTTAATCCTCACAACAGTCACAGCCTGTCACTTCATCTTTGTGTATCTAACAATCCTATGTACTGATCATCCATCTTGCAGGACCACAGGCACTTCAGCCAAAGAAGCCCCACATTGCGTGATCATCTTCTCAGGACTTGTCCTCTCTTCTGTGGTTGCTTTTCCCTTGGGTCCCTGACACTCTTCTGATGGTTATTCTAGAGTTTAAGGATATTTTTTTCTTAAAATCTTTCCTTGTTTCCCCAATGATGTCTGCACAGATAAATGCATTCTGAGACTTCCTTTCCTGAGTTCCGATCTATTCTGTCATGCTTACTGTAAGCTCCACTCTAACATGATTCCGTTTCTTTCCTTGTCAGTCTGCTCAGAACTCATCAAAGTGTCTTAGTTATCACCCTTATTAAAAAGTTATTTGCTGTATGCCTATCATTCATACCTCTTGTTCTTTTACTCATTTTATTTTAATAAAAAACAAAACAACAACAACAACAAAAACAAAGCCAAAGCATACTACACTATACAAATTCCAACTGCACATCGAAGATGAGTTCTGCTTCCAGCTAACTTCATGCATTTTAAAAACAAGACAAAAATATATGAAACATTAGTCATCAGACACTGGGCAAAAGGTGCCTCAAAGGAATGATCTAGGAGAGACAGCAAACAAAGGTTAGCTTTAGAATGATCAGGAGTTCAGATAGCTGCAGGGCTTTCAAGACACACTGCACTGTCAGGTTGAGGAGGAGTGTGAACCATAGGTTATAGCCAATGAATGTGTCTTTTGAAACTGAGGGGAAATTTTTAGACAGAAAAATATGTCTGAAATAATCCATCCAGGGTAAATCTGCACTACATGGCATTTTAAAGAAATACCTTTGAACAGAAAAGAGTATGATAGCAAACAGGAATTGAAATAAACTAAGGAGTAAAAGAATACAGGAAACTTGCACTTTGTTTTCAAAGTAAAAATTGTGTGGCTTGAAAAGGTGTAAAAATGAAATATATGACAAAAACATCAATGCAAGAGAGAGAAGGTGGAAAAGGACTTTGTAAGAGAAAAGGTAACTACTATACCAACTGGGTAAGGGCATCCCCATGCATTCTGGTCAGCTGCAGATCTCTTCAGTAGTCTCCCTGTGCAGCAAAAGGAGGCTTCTTTGATGAATGGTGAGAGCTACACTTTCCTGTGTTTACAAGGATTAACATTCAGAATGCAGTTAAGGATTGTACTGGTTTAGGAAAACGGCAGTGGCAGGTTCTCCTCTAGGGTCTATGAACCCTTTATCCCACCTAAGGCTCAGAAAGCATCAAGGAAGAGGGGAACAGAAAGACTGTACGAGTCAGAGGACAAGGATGCCTACTGTTAGATAATGCCTGTGACACAAGACAAGGATGCTGCACCTGTGAAGTCTGAACAGTATAGTTGCCTAAACAAGACCTGTATAATGACAATACCAATAAACAAGTCAACATATATGGGAGGCATTTCATAAGACTCCATCCCTAGGTGAAGAGCTACAGATAATCCATACGAGAGGGAGAATCAGTTTTCTGCAATGACTAGCCCACTGATAGACTATCCAATTCTAAGTGGTCAGTCCTAAACCCATGTCCATAAGAACAACAGACTCAGTTGAGGATAAATATGTGTTTGTGTGCTTACGTGTGTGTGTGTGTGTGTGCATGGGAAGCAATAGTAATTGAATAAGAGGTCATGAATTCATGAATGAATAGGATACACACAAGAGGAACTGGAAAGGAGAAAAGTAGGGATAGAAATGATATGAACTACAGTACACATGTATAAAATGTTCAAAAAATTCATTTAAAAAGGGTAACTACTATAAACAAAAATTCAACCACAAAAAGAAAGTGCAAAATGATATTGCCAATAAGGAAACAAATGAGATAATTTGCACACTAAATAGATACACAACTCAACAACATTATGCTCCTCATTTCTTCTAATAGTATATAACTTCCCCAACTATTCCCACTCTGGGATATCTGGCAAATGCCTGCTTACCTTCAAAGACCACCTTAACTAACACCTTCTCTGAAGAGTATCCTATGAAATTCAGCCATGCACACTTTCAGAAAACTATGCTATTATCTTACAACTGTTTTTGTTTCTTTGGGTGACCCATCATCAAGGCTTTATGAGAAAAGGTTTAAATACTGTCATATCTCTATCTTCAGCAAATAGTATAACCACAAGCCACAATAGGTCTCTGATAAATACTTATTGAATTGGGTGAAAGGCATTAGTCAAGGCTTTAATTAACAATAAGTTACCTTCAGATTTTTCAATTCTAGGTATACCATATTGGGTTAGGGTGACCTGCGTTACTCTAAACTAATCTGTTGGGGGATTGACAACCTAGTTTAAATAATCTTTATCTTTGTATTCCTGAGATCATGAAGTACAGATATTTCAATACTAATAAGAGCAGCTTCAAGAGAGCTCATGCTGTTGCTGTATTTCAAGGAAAACCCAGGGTATCATTGAGAATTCCTACTATTAGTATTGTTTATGAATTATTTTAATGTATCTTTTATCTGTTTCCACTCAAATGATTGGTCTTTTTCTAAAGTTTTACCAGTCCTTTAAAACAGAAATCACCCATTGCTTTTTCTAAACTTCCCCATTTCTTTGCATGTCTACTTAGACATTTGGACATAACATTTTGTGCTTCTTATCACTCAACTTAGACTACAAACTCCTCTAACTTTATGCATATCTTCACCATCTTTGGAGGCATATTATCAAATTTAGCACAATGTTTTTATCATGTTCAAGAAATGAACAGAGAATTTATATTACATTCTGCACAATTTTGTAAAGTTCGTTGTAATTAGATAATATGATAGAGTGTTAGTAATACTAACAAATGAGAAACTAAGGTTTGAAGAGAAAATACCACAGTTTGAGATGTAGCTCTGTTCACAGATGTAGCTCTTTTCACAGAGTGCTAGTCAGACCCCAGCATCTCATAAACCAGGTTCACTGGACATGCTTATAATCCCATCACCCAGGAGGTAGAAGCTAGAGGATTAGAAAATCAAGGACATCTATATCTGTGTGTGGTGAGTTAGAGATCATCTTGTGCTATAGGGAATTCTGGATGGGGAGAGGTATGGAGGGAGAGAGGGAAGGGAGGCACAAAAGAGTTTCTAATCATATGTTTATAATCACATTTACAATTCCACATCCATAGAAATCTATGGGAAAACATTTTATTTAAGAGATGTCAATGAAGAATTAAACATCTGTTTTTACTTTTGTTTCATTTTCTTCTGTTAAAGGATGGAGATACAAAGAGAGATGAGAAAAAATTATAGCTCCTGTTATACATTGGCTCTGTTATAGAAAAGACAAATATAAAGAAAACATGAAGTATCATCATACTCAAAATACAGTGATGCTCAAAAAAGGGACAATGACTTAGAAAAATAGAGAAAGTAGATAACTCAGGTAGAATAAAACCAAGTTCTAGGCAGGGTAGGCATGGCAAAGTGCTGAGAGTGTGTGTGTGGGAAATGCAATGGGAGAAGACAAGGAATATCCCTGAAAACCTACAGAGAGGACAACAGTGGAAAATGTTCTGTCTACAGTAACAAAATTCAACGTTACTATGAAGATGTTTGCCTTGGTCAGCTTTCAGTCATGTGGCAATCATCTGAGACAGGTTCACTTACAGAGACAGAAGGTTCATTTGGGATCACAATTGCAGAAGTGGTGAGTTTATTAGATTGCTTTGGTTCTGTGACAAGGCAACATAATCATAGCAAGGGCAGTTCCCATATCATAGTATTGTGGAATATTAGTTTAAAATGCATTACATTTGTTTATGCTGTGGAATATTTGTGTAATGATGCAAAGATGTGTTGCATTTATTATGTTGCATTTGTTTACCTCTGTAAAGCTGTGTTACTTTGCCTGTCTAAAATGCCTGATTGGTCTAGTAAAGAGCTGAACTACAAACAGCTAGGCATTAGAGAGGGATAGGCAGGGCTGCCAGTCAGACAGAACAAATAGGAGGAGAAATCTAGGCTCAAGGAAGAAGAGCAAGGAGAGAGAAAAGAAGGAGGGGAGGACACCAGGGGCCAACCATCCAGCCACACAGCCAGCCATGGAGTAAGAAGGAAAGAAAGATATATAGAATTAAAAAAAGGTAAAAAGGTCAGAGGTAAAACATAGTTAAGGAGAAACGGGATAATTTAAGCAAGACACTGGCTAGAAACAAGACAAGCTAAGGCTAGTCATTCATAAGTAAGAATAAGACTCAGTGTATTTATTTGGGAGCTGGGTAGTGGACCCCCAAAGAGTAAAAAAAAGAAAAAAAAGCCAACTGCATCCTAGTTTACTTTCAGTAAGCCCCACTCTTTTTTTTTCCACAAAGCTTTCTGTGTTTTATTGTGTCCTCCACTCTTAAAGACTTCACTACCTCTTGGGAATCTTACACAGACCTTAGGATGGCTGTTATCTCAACCACAGTAACAGCAGAGAGTCTTTGAAGTGTTTTCAGTGAGCAGGCATGTATTTTCATTAAGAAAATCAATGGCAAGTGTGTGATGGAGAAAGCAAGATTATAGTAAGAAACCAATTAGCTTGTGTTGGGATTATGTTCCTATTTAGAGAATAAGAGCAAAGAATAGGTGATTCCGATGCTAATAGCCCCTGGTTTTCCAAACACCATGTCTGTCTCTTCAGTGACACAGTTAGGGCTCTCAGGTGTGGTGCCTGCCTTCTCTCAGCTTCTAAACTCCATCATCTCCAAAGTGCAGAATTCAGGCAAAGCAATCTCTAAGGCCTCTTTCCATGTGGACTAGCTACGATCCTAAGGCCGTTTTATTCCTCTCAAGTAATAATAAAGGTGTTAGAGGATGCAAAACGATGTTCAGTAATTTCACAATTAAGAAAATATAGGAATATTGTACTCAGATGTCTACTCATTTCTAGCAATTAGAAAGTAATTATGTTGCAAGTTTTTAAAAAGTATCCCCAAACTTGATATCTCAGCAAAAATTATTAATTGAAACTAAAAATAAACCTCTTTGTGCTCACTTTCCCTTTTGCCCTGATGTTCTATCCCCAGTGAGCCCCTCCCTCACTTCATCAAGTAAAAAGCTATGCAGTGGCCCTCCTGTTATTGATTCTTTATTAGAATCATGAGTCTTGTTCTAGTCGCATACTCTGCGGGTGACTGAAGGCTCCCGCTGCCCTTTGGGTAATTAAGCCTAGGATTATGGTCAATGGAATTGCTTACTCCTGCCCCGGATCTCTTGGAAAGCCACAGCAGCTGACCTAGTGCTGTGGTTACTCTATTTTCTTAAATGCTGCAGCCATTTGCCAATGGCTCATGATATATTACTAGGAATTCCAGAAATACAAGACTCTGGACCTCTTCAGGTTCCCTGGGTCTGATGCATTTCCATTTCTTAATAGCTGATCTTGTGTAACTATTAAGTCCGGTCTATCCATCTGAAAATGCAGAATAAAAGTGGTACCAGACCATTTTGTGAGTGGAAAGTAAGCCACTTTTGTATTTAATTCTGCAGAGCACTATGCTCTACAATTTCATCCTGTTCATCTTGCTCAACTTTCTCCTTCTACTCAAAAAATTAGCACATTCTGGCACACCTACTAAAGTTTTTTTCCCCTTTGTTTTTATGCTGCATTTCTCCCACTACAAAGGAAGTTAGACTCATGTGACACATTTGTGTTATATGCAAGGATTTATTCTAAATGCCCAGAAAAATATCAGCATACAGAGTAGGCACTCAATACATGGTTATGTATTAATATGTAAATTAATCATAACTTTGGAATTAGTTATTAGTGTACAGTGAGTGTTCAATTAGATTTTTGTTACCTGTTGAATTGACTTCAACATCATCCTCTGGAACGTCCATGGAATTTGGTATTTTCTGTGGTTATTAAGAATTGCCTTATTGACACTTGTTCTTCTATGATGGACAACACATACATTCAGGCTGCATTGATTAAAAAAAAAAAAAACCTGACAAACTCAAATGCTGTTTTATATCTGCTAGACACAGAATGGTTGTTGCTTGCTGTGTCAAGCACTCTACCATATGCTGGGAGATCAAGAAAAGGAAAAGTAAGCCTCAGCCTTAGATACTCACACAATAGTGATTATTTGCTTACAATTAATGAGCTAAATCTTAGGGCCCTAATGAATTTGTCCCTTATCTAATTAAATCACCTGTGATCTTTACACACACACACCGATGAATAGCTATTTCCTCTTTATTCCCCCATCTTCAACTCAGGAACCCCAAGGAGACCCTGCAACAATATCCATGACTGTGGTACCCACATATCGAAAAATCAGGAAAGATCATGGGCTTGAGAATCATCTAGGAAACAACTAACCTGGGTGTGGGGCATTTACCCACCAACCCCACAGCTCCCCAGAGTTTTCTTTAGTGCAAGCAGCAGGAAATATTTAGATAGAAGGATTTAGATTGTGGAGATAAACAGATAGAAAATACTGGATAGCCTCAAGACGGCCTGGAACCTATTCCAATGGGCTCTGACTGTCTCTGCCCCAGGGTATTTATAGATATGCCAAGGGGTGGAGCAAAAGAACTCTCCCCAGCACAGCCAAGTGCAGACCATCTCAGACACCTGCACTCAGCCCTGTGGTCCTAATCATCCTCTCTATGGGGACCTGCTGGGTAAAGTCATGAGGAATCTGAAAATGGACTCCCATACCTGGGCTCATAGGAGCTCACAGAATATGAACCAACAACCAGGGAGCCTGAATGGGACCAACCTAGGCCTTCTACATATATGTGAGGGTTGTGTAGCTTGGTCTACCTGTAGGACTTCTAACAGTGAGAGCAGGGGCTGTCCCTAATGTTTTGGCTGGCTTTTGGGAACCTATTTCTCATACTGGGTTGCCTTGCCCAGCCTTAATACAAGGGGATGAGCTTTGTCTTATCCCAACCTGATATGCCTTGCTTTGTTGATACTGATGGGAGGCCTGTCTATTTCTGAGTAGAAACAGAGAAGGGGTGGAAGGGATGGAGAGCATAAGGGAAGTTCAGGGAGGGAACAGGAGGAGAAGAGAAAGGGGAAACTGCAGTTGAGATATAAAATAAAAAAATAAACTTAATTAAAAAAAGTCTAGCCCTAGAGTATATGATAATACTCTCACATAGTGAGAACATAGTAAATATTTAAGGAATGAATGGATGGGCATAAGCAGTCTTATATAGTGGCAATACTAAGGATTTAAATATTTTACTATGTTCCATACATGTTTTATAATATATTTGGTATTTAATATGTGCATTTTAGAAATTATAACATTAAATACAATTAAGATAAATACAACAAGAGTAGCTTTTTGTTATTTGGAATGGGTTGCTTTTAGATGCTCACCAAAATGATAGGCTTCATGAGGCCACAGGATTATCTCTCCAGAGAAATATATTTCTGAAATAAATGTCAAGTCTTTGTTGAATACTGAATATTTGCACATTGTAAAGATGCAAAAAAAAAGTTGATAACTTCCTAGCTTGCCTAGGTCAGAGTGTTCCAGACAGATTGCAGGCTACATATGGAGAAGCGTTGATTTACAGAGTGTATTTCATCTGTAACACAGTTTTAAGAAATAATGATAGTTCTAACAAGGATGAAGACATCCTCGGGCACTGAGAAATATTTGCTAGGAAACACAGGTACCTGAAAAGGTAGTTAAAATGTAATCTCTGGATTGCATCTCAGATCTATGCTAATTGTCTTTCTATTGTGTAACAGATAAACAAGGTAGTCAACGTTCTAAAGAGAAGTTTGACTCTGCTTTATGGTTTCAGAGACTTCAGTTCATATTGACTGACTCCATGGCTCTGGGGTCTGCATTGAGGTAATACATTATGACAGTGTATGTGATGAAGCAAAGCTGCTCACCTAGTGAAGAAACACAATAGAAAGGGATGTCACTGTTATTTCAAGATCATTTCCTGTTATAACTTTCTTCTAATAGGTTTTATCTTTTGAAAGTTCTACCCCTTCCCAATAGTGCTACTCTAAAAGGTCAACCTCCAATCTGTAGTCTTTAGGTAGATTCCAGATTGAATATATAGATCCAGTTGAGTGAGAATCCTTGGATTTTCCCTATCTAAAATGTTTCCTAGATGATTCTCAAGCCCATGATCTTTCCTGATTTTTTGATCTGTGGGTATCACAGTCATGGATATTGTTGCAGGGTCTCTTTGGGGTTCCTGAGTTGAAGATGGGGAAAAAAAGAGGAAATAGCTATTCATCAGTGTGTGTGTGTGTGTGTGTAAAGATCACAGGTGATTTAATTAGATAAGGGACAAATTCATTAGGGCTCTAAGATTTAGCTCATTAATTGTAAGCAAGTAATCACTATTGTGTGAGTGTCTAAGGCTGAGCTTACTTTTCCTTTTCTTGCTCTCCCAGCATATGGTAGAGTGCTTGACACAGCAAGCCAACAACCATTCTGTGTCTAGCAGATATAAAACATTTAGCAGAATATCAATAGGCATCATTTCATTGACTTTTTTCATCCAGTTGTGGTTGGTTCTATCCTAGTTCTCTGGGTAATCCAGCCTCTGGGTCCTAGCACTCCAGACAGTGTCAAGGGTGGGCTCACTCTTGTGGTATGAGTCTCACACTGGACCAGTCATTGGTTGGCCCTGTGTCTCCCTTGCCCCAGCACATTCCATAGGCAGGACAGACTGTAGATCAAAATTTGTGTGGCTGGTTGGTGTCTCAATCCCTCCACTGGAAGTCTTGCCTGATCATAGGAGATGGCCAGTTCTGGCTACATATCTACTGTTGCTAGGACTTAGCTGGGGTCATCCTTGTAGATTCCTGGAAGTTTCCTTGGCATCAGGTTTCTAACTGACCTGAAATTCACCCCTTCCTTTCCAGTCATCTCTTTCAGTACTCTACCCCTCCATCTACCCTGCAACCTTATCCTTTGTGTTCCCATTCTTACCCACTCCCAGTCCACCCATGAGATCTCTTCTATTTCTCTTTTCCAGGGTGATACATTCACACATCCTCTTATTTCCTCCTTGTTACCTAGTCTCTCTGGGTCCGTGGATTGTAGCACGGTTATCCTTTACTTTACAGCTAATATTAGGACTAGACTTAAAAGAATAAAATCTACCTTCTGTCTTATTTACTGTTACTATTGCTGTGATAAAACACCATGGCCACAAGCAACTTGGGGTGGAAAGGGCTCATTTTGCTCATAGTTCTATATAACAGTTTATCAACAAAAGCACCAAGGGCAGGAACTTAAGCAGGCAGGAACCTGGAGGCAGGAGCTGATGCAGAGGCCATGGAGGAGTGCATATTATTGGCTTTCTTCCAATGGCTTGCTCAGACTGCTTTCTTATAGGACCCAGAACCACCTGACAAGGGGTGGCCCTGCCCACAATGGGCTTGGTTCTCTATCAATTACTAATTAAGAAAATTCCCTACAGCTGAATCTGATGGAGACATTTTCTCACTTGCAGCTCCCTCCTTTCATATAACTATATTTGTCAAGTTGACATAAAACTAGCCAGCATATCTTAACTTTTTTCTGATACAGGAGATAGACAATGAAGACACAAGCAAATTAATAACATGGTTCCCAAGAGAGTGATGACTGAAAAATAAAATGAAAATAAGGGAGCTAGGATACAGCCAAGGCATGCTTGGATATAGCCAGGTCAGCCCAGGGACTCAGAGTACCACTGCTTGGAAAAATATATTTGTCTTTTCTCAGTAGGGAAACACCCAGCATATCCCCTTCTGTTGTCAATTTGTGATAAATCACTTTGTGAAGGAACGATTAAACAAGACCTGCTTAGACCCCGAGAGTAGGGATGGCTAATCTGTCCTTGAGGTGATCTATAAGGGAAAAACCGTTATTGAGCATCTCATATTATGCATGTTGTGGGAAATAGATGCTTATAATTGGGGAGGCTTATCGAGTAAAAACACTTGCTGCTTTTCTAGAGAACCTGAGTTCAGTTGCCAACAACATGGTTTCTGATGCTCTCTTCTGGCCTCTAGTAGCAGCCGGCATGTACATGGTGCACATATTTACATTCAAGAAAACACTTATACGCAAAAAAAAAATTTAAGAAATTATGAGATATACAGCCCACACATGCACAACCAGTCTGAAGTTATATAGTTGCTCATTTATCAATCACGGTTAGGATCTCCCCAGTTACCCTATCTAGAGAATCAGCTCTTCTCCATACCTACACTTACAAGAAAGAACCAGAAAGGAGTTCAAGAGCCATCTTGCTTCAGCCCTCTGCTTCCTTGTATCATGTCTCTCTACTGTGGTTTCATTCTCTTTTGAGTAAAGCCTGCTGTTATCAGTTGTGCATGTTCCTTCAATGCATTGGTTAACTCACCAAAATTCTGGAAACACAGGTGGTTATAGAAACCCCAAGTGACATAGTGACAGATTGCTCTATGGGGTTGAGAGAAGCAAGGCCTCTTGGAGAGGTTAGTTAAAACACACCATGTTGACTGGGGAGGACAAAAATGAACCAAAGCAAGATTGGATGGCTAGAAGAGTGTATATAATTCGCATACTTACACCATGTCAGATGGTGACAACTTGGAATAAAACATCTAATAGCATGGCCAAACACGGGATATAGAGCAGGAGAGATGGTTTAGTGGTTAAGAATACTGGATGTCTTTCCAGAGGGCCTGGTTTAAGTTCCAACAACCACATCATAGCTTACAACTGTCTATGATGCCAGTCACTGGGATCAAACACCCTCCTTTGGCCTCTAAAGGCCCTGTGAACATTTTGTACACAGTCAAATGTGCAGGCAAAATACCCGTCCACATAAAAATAAATAATATAACTAGGGAGGCAGAGCTCATGGGAGACGACTTATAGCTTGAGAGGAGAGAAGGCCCAATGATTACTTGCACTGTGAAATGTGTAAGACAAGCGATGTAGTATCCACCAGCTCAAATGGTTACTCATCGCATCATGGAAACAGTAAAAATATCTTTTAGGGTTGGTGAAATGGCTCATCAAATAAAGGTAGTTGTTGCCAAGGCTGATGATCTGAATTCAATCCCCAGGACTCACATCTGAAAGGGGAGAATGAATTCTCTTAAGTTGTTTTCTGTCATGCATGTGTGTGCACATATATTCAAATAGATAAATAATTAAATAAGCACAATAATTTTGTTTCAGAACTTCATACATACTAAACTTACAATGGGTTTTGCTAAGATCCAACACTCATTCCTTTCCAACTCTTTGATGACCCTCACCAATTCTATCTTCCAAATTCATGTACTTTAATTTTTTTTAAAGTACAGTGTCCATTTAGTACTAAAAACAAAAACAAGCAAGAAGAGAAGCAAGCAAACAAGCAAGAAAGACAAGAAGGAAGGAAGGAAGGAAAGAAGGAAGGAAGGAAGAAAGAAAGGAAGAAAGGAAGGAAGAAAGACTATTATCCTTTAGTAGCCATATAACTCTTTAGCTATGAGTGGGACTTCATGGGCTTCTCCTCCGTTCATGTTGGGATTCTGGGTGGCTTGCTCTTGTGCAGGTATTGCGCATTGAGCCACAGCCACTATGAGTTCCTTTGTGTAATGGCTCTGTTATATCTGGCAAGCACCATCTTGCATAAGTCCTCAGCAACCTTTGGCTTTTGCAGTCTTTCATTTTTCTTCTATGATGAGCCTTGAGCCTTGAGAGGAGGGAGTGTGATATAGAGGTTTCATTTAGGACTGAGCATTCCACACTCTCTTATTCTCTGCACTCTGACCAGATGTGAGCTTCTGTATCAATCACTATCTACAGCAAAAAATAATCTTCTCCGTTGAGAGCTATATTTGTCAATGAATATAAAGGTTAAGTATTCAGAGGGCAGTTTGATACTATGCCCATTTAGCAAAAACAATAATAATGGGTTCTTCACTAGGGCCCATGACCAACTTTGCCTTGGGTTTTTGATGTAATTAGCAGTGCCAGGTATACATTCTTTCTTGTGAAGCATCCCATAAATTCAATCATAAAGTAGTTTGTTATACTAACATAACATTCATGCCACTTTTCACCAATAGAGATACCTGTCTGGGCCTGTCTGTAGCTCGAGTTTTCCTGCCTGGCCCACAGTCAGGACAAATCTCTCTCATCTGCCAGTCCCACAGCCTCTCAGACCCGACCAAGTAAACACAGAGACTTATATTAGTTACAAACTGTATGGCCGTGGCAGGCTTCTTGCTAACTTTTCTTACAGCTTAAATTAATCCATTTCTATAAATCTATACCTTGCCACGTGGCTCGTGGCTTACCGGCATCTTCATATGCTGTTTCTCATCGTGGCGGCTGGCAGTGTCTCTCTGACTCAGCCTTCTACTTCCCAGCTTTATTCTCCTCCTTGTCCCACCTACACTTCCTGCCTAGCCAATGGCCAATCAGTGTTTTATTTATTGACTAATTAGCAACACATTTGCCATACAGAACATCCCACAGCACCTGTCATTATTTTAGCTTGCAATTTCCACAGATGGATAAGACTACTGACTATTTTTTTCTCCTTGCAACCTGCATGGTGTCTTCTAGTACTATGAAAACTAGTTAGTAGGAATGAAGCTTTCTGGTTAGAACCAACTTGATTTCTCCATATCCTGTGACTCAAGTATGTGGGTCTTCATTAATAGGTTCTTGCCTTCCAGTTTAAGTGGGTAGTCAAGAGACTAGTAATAGCCTGCATATTTTAGGGGTCCAGAGGAACCCCTGAATAACAACTGAAAGGGATAATCCACACCTGGTACAGGAGTCTTGTTTTATATTTTATGGCATTTGAGAGATGCATTAGTTACCCCAGCCCCATTTATGTGAACACATTCTCTCTCAAATATATATATATGAGTGTGTGTCTGTGTGTGTGTTTACTTGAAAATTTCATAATTAGATTTTTCTTTACAGCTAGGTAAATTCCACTCTGTATATGTACCACATTTGTATTATCCAGTCAACAGATGATATATACCTTGGCTGTTTCCTTTTCCTATCTATTGCAAAGAGCACAGATATGAAGACAGGTGAACAATATCAAGGGTATCACATTTTTATTAATTACAGTCATCTTATTGAACAATAGATTTTGTAAACTTCTAGTTTTCCTTAACTGAAATTGTGTACCTTTCACCAACTTTCCCCATTCCAATTCTGTGCATTCTATTCCACATATATGGGAGATCATGTGATATTTGTTCTGAGCCAAAGATTAGGGAGATAGAGATTAATGGTTTGTCACTTTGATGTTTATACCCTGTCTTGACTCTGATAGGTTAAATTATGCACATACACTCACTAATGCACACATTCATACACATACAATCTGTCTACCTAGGAAACCTGACTCAATTCCATTATTTCCTAATTATTGTTTGCATATCTGTTGTTGTATGAATCTATGTGTTAGTAACTATGAATTTGTGTCTAAAGATTGACAAGTGACTGAGATTCTAGAGTCTTAATATTTCCACTAGACATCTTAAAAAAAAGAAAGACAAGTATCTGTGAGGATGATTCTTGCAAATATTAAATGATATAAGGAAATCATTCAAGCCTTAGATTCTAAGGTTACCAGCAGGAAATGTCAATTGGGCAGAGGAATGAGAATGCAGTGTTCACTGGGCAAGGGAGCAATAATCACTGGGCTGAGAGGGTAGCAGAACCTTACTAAGAAAGAACATAACTCATCCACAGGGAACCAAACAGAAAGATCTAGAGCACAGGCACTGAGCACAGTCTCAATTTCCTCTCTCCAAGAGCAGATTAGCTGTTAACGTAGCATGTGGTCTTACACACATCTATCCTCCCAGAGTGCTGGTATCTCTGTCTTTCCAATGGGAGTCTGGGCGTGACCACAGAGCTGTGTGAATTTCTGTGATGATAAGTACTTAGCTCCCATGTGAAGACACAACCTCTGAGCTTTCTCCCTGTATCACATCCAACAGAGACAGCCCCAGGTGGTCATGTAAAGTTCAGATGTTTCATATTTGCAAAGTTCTGTCAAACTCTCCACAGCCTGCCAGAATGAGAGCTTCCTCCCAGCTACAGGATGGTTTAATGTTACTGTCTCTTACTCCACCCGAACCCTTTTCAAATTGCCATAGGCTATCATTGAAGATTTCTTAGCACAACTTACCTTGTTCACAAGTTTAAAAGCTATCTGGGTCACATGCCATTTGGATGATATTGCCTCTTTCCTCAAGAAAGGAACAGAAAGAAGTAATGTTTCCATTTGCAGTAACAATGGACTTCATCTAGACCTGGATGAGGCAATGCTGTAGGGGACCACTCACTTTGCCAGCTTGTCCTCACAGTTGGTAATCATTCATCTATAACTTACAATAATTCTGTGGCTTAATTGATTTTTGAAATGTTTGCCAAGGGGGATATTTATTGAAATTTTGACAAAGTGAACTACAATTCACTGTTTTTTTCTTTGTTTGTTTGCTTTCTTTTCAAGACAGGATCTTACCTCAAATGTATGATTCAGTCCTCCAGCCTCTGCCTCCCCAAAGCTGGAACTGCAAAGATGGAACAGCATCCTTGTTCTCATATTGAGAGTCTAGGTGACATGTTTACCTGATAGATGAGTTTGTTGTTTTCCTGTTAATATTCAGGTCTGGATCTGGAATAATTGTTTCATCACTGCCATCTTCTGATCCTCAAAAGAGCTGAAAGTGATCATTGTTAGCAGTCTTGGTATGGCCTGCCTTATCCTTCCAAGGGTGGTGTATGCGGCAAAAGGGGATTTTCATAGAGCAATGGGGTTTATGCATTGTACTGGTGGGGGTGAGGTTCAGGTCTCAGGAATGATTGCACTAATCTAGAAGTATTGCAATACAGAAGTCAATGTGTGTGCTGTATCCTGTGAGACTGTGAATTAGTCATGCCACCCTAAGAATATAAGAGCAGCAAAGACAGATGAAGATCTCAGAGTTATGATAACAAGTGGAGGTTTCAGGTGATGAACAAGAATTAGAATCAGAGAAATGCTATGCAAACCTGGCATTATGACAGATTTGGGGCTTCAGCAAAGTACACTCATTGAGGAAGGGTTAGGATGCCTTATAAACAACTCTCATCCCATCTCTGGCTATTGTTGAAGTTAAAATTTTGTCTGGAATTCTATGAGTCTATGAATTCCTCTCCCAGAATCAGCATGTGTATAATTGTTTCTGGTGTTTTAAAATAACTTTTGGAATTACTATGGGCAATACTTTTAAAGTATAAACTGTATATTCCTAAATAACACATAATACTCATTTATGTACATCAACGCAAACATGGATATAAATGAAAGGCATTTTATCACTGAATAACCCAGGAGCATAAGTCCTGTGGGGAAATAGAACAACAAACCAACCTGGTAGCTAGACTTGTCATCCATCTCTGATAAATGGGAGGCTCATGGGGAAATTACCATTAATACTCAAGAGAGCAAACAACATCCATCATGTCTGTCTTATTCAAGAAATATTCAAATATCACAATTTCTAGGATAAAATATTTGAATTGGATAAAGCAACAATAAAATTGAAAAATAATATGCTGCTTTGTTAGGGTATGAGTAGCCATGGATTCTCTGCCAGTTTTTTCATTGTTGGACCCACAGAATCTAATAGGATCAAACAAATTCAATTTTAATCAAGATTAGTAGAAATGTAGAACTTGATTCAGTCAAAGAAGAGCTTCTTGTGGCAGTCCTTGGTTGAGGAATAGGGAGGCTGCTGATATGGAAATGTGGGGCTTTTATCTGGAAGAGCTCATCATCTCCCCCAGGACTTGAGTTGTATCTGATTTTCAGGTTTTACCCCAAAAGTAGATATAAAAATGCTTTGTAAAGAAAACTCTGTGAATATATGAGGTAGTGAGCTATGGTGTTGTTTGTAGAAAAACAATATATAGGGTCCTCAATAGTCCTAGTTGATTCAACAACAGAAATAGTACCACCAGCAGCAGCATAAGTTGTGAAATTAATAATAATGATAGTTCCTGACAATCAACTGTTCATGTGACTGCCACATGGCTGCAAAGCTGAGAGGCTCCTTAGAGGTCTGGCCAGCACCTCCTTCCAGGCATACATAGGAGCATGAAGGCAAGAGGGAACAAAGGGTTTCAAGAAGGTGCCAGAGAAACAAACAGAACACCAATAAAGTATGCAAATAATGTACTTTTCTGTTTTACAAAAGGGAACATGAATCTGGAAATTCATGTTTGCCAAAGCTGTTCACAGGCCAGTGATTCTGGAGCTCATGGAAGACTTTGCAGTACACTGAGACATATTACCATAGTTATGTTCGCACATAAACTAAGGATAGTCCCAGCAGGGAAAAACAAAAAACAATTACACACTTTGCCGGAATGGCAGCTTTAATAATATAAGCACATGTACTTATTTAAAGGGGAGAGAGAGAGAGAGAGAGAGAGAGAGAGAGAGAGAGAGAGAGAGAGAGAGAAAGTTGCTAAAGCCAGCCTAATTAACAGCTTCTGAATCTTCTTCACATTGTATTTGTTTCTTTAATGTGCATTTTAGGGTGTTTTCCTGCATGCAGCCTATAGGAGAGCAGTTTGCAGAATATTAAAGCACAAGTCATTTCAACGCTAAAAGAAATGTCATGCACACTTAAAATTAATCTGTGCAATGAAGTTTTAAAGATTTTGATCAGGTAATAGAAAAATCCTGAAACGAGAGAATCTGGAGTTCTTATTTTTAAAAATTGGGCTTGGGCTAGACGGTGACTGAGATCTGTACAGCGTGGAAGCTGGAGGCAAAACTTCCCTAGTATCATTGGAAGGGAGGTTGTTGTCATCACTGTTTGTCTTTGTTTTGTTTGCTCTGCTTTCTTGAGCCAAGATCTCTCTGTGTGGCATAGATTGATCTCAAACTTTCAACTCTCCTACCTGAGTCTCTCTAGTACTGAGATAAAAGATGGGCATCATCACAGCCATCAAAAGGGCATATTTTATTATAAATGAGCCATGAAACCGGAATTAAAAATAAGAATGACAGGTAGAAGCCACCCGTTGCAGCACCAATTAGCGCAGGGTAGGAGCCACTCAGAGCATACAGAAGGGAATCCTCACAAGGAGATGGATTAGCAATTAGTATCAGGAACCCTTAGGATGCTGCCTGCAGAGGGCTGTACATAATTATGCTTCCATTAAGTATATTAAATAGTGCCTGGTTCTCATTCCCCTGTAGTTAAATTATTCTCAGATATCCACAGTCTCCTTAAGTCTTGCACTAAACGCTCCCTCCACATATCACCATGGACAAGGAGGTAAGCAGAATGGACCTCACTTGACCGTGAACGTCAAGAGCGGTAGGCACAAGCTAGCTAGGTTCCTTACCACTAACATGTTTCCTAGTTCCTTCCTAAATGCTGATTATTATAACTCGGTGCTTAATAGTAGATAAATAACAGCAGATAAAATACGAGAATAAAAACAGAAGGAATCAGTAAAAACAAACCATTTTTTTTTCTCCTGTAATTTTTCCAGTGGAAAAAGTCACTGTCACGTTGTATTCGCTTCTACATTACAGGATCATGGACATTAATGACAGGAGCATTTGAAGACAGTTTTCTGTTATGAAAGCACCCCACCTCCTTCTGTGACAGCCTGCATTTCCTGTTCTCCATATCTTTCACTTGCCCAGAACTCCCTGCCTTTACCCTGGCTTGCCTTCCCAAATACTGTGGCCTCCAGATGAATCTGACTCTGCTGGGACAAGATCCCTCTCATGCTTCTTAAAAGATAACTAGGACACCCATTACCTTTGTAGGTATTTCCTGTACAAACAGCTGAATGAGGGGAAGCACCAGGGCCACACTAGATGAGGTAGAGTCACTCTCTGGCCTGTTGTAATGAGAGGGGCAGATTAAGAAGAGAAGATTAGCCTTGGAAAATGTGGTGAGTCTGACTACAAAGATCATGTTAGTGACCTTTAATAGCTGACAAACAATGATATCTGGAGCCAATTGTGGTACTATAATTTTGCCCCGGGCTCTGTAGGAAGCTGCAGTGGAAGCCTCGTACTCCTAATGTCACTATCTGGCCTCAGGAAAAGTTTTCCCAGCCAAGTTTAAACCCCTGGAGACCAGGGGTGTATAATTTAAGCACTAATATAAGCTAAGAGGGAAAGTAACAATACTAGCACTCCCGTAATGGAAAGATCATTATTTTTAGTTTGTATAGAAAGCAGAGCTGGCAGCTGTGAAGAAAAATGTGCCCTTTGAAAAGAACCTACTATTGTTATATTTAAGCTGTTGGGATACAGCCTTTGACTCTGAGGCAATTGTCATATGCTCAAAATTATCCCTTGTACAGTCGCTGGCTTAATGATTTTGAAAGTAGCAATATACAAGTAAAGAAAGTGAGGGGCTGGGGCTAAGAAGTGTTTTATGACCCATTATTTCCTTTGCCTGCTGAAGAATTTGTGACCATATTGGGGGTTTAATAATGACAACCTTTAACCCTCTCTCTTTTTTCTTTTCTAACTCTCCTTCTCTCCTTTCTTTTTTATTCTTCCTCTCTCTTCTTTTTACGTAGGATAACAGAGAAGTTAAGATCTTGATTAAATAGGCTTAATTCAAAAAGTCATTTTCCTACTTACTGTGTGAATATGGTAAAATCACTACACTTTTTTTTCAGTTATTTACAAAATAGATAAAATTGAGGTGAGGGTAGCCTTAGTCTCAGAAGGACAATGTGCCATGTTTCTTTTATTTTATTGCACATATTTACTCTTCCAATTTTATTGGTAACTACACTGATCTGTTAATGTGTTGAATTGTGGGAATACAACAGAGAATGAGACACACAGAGATCACTGGCCTGTGGGAACTTGATAGTCTCATAAATCAAGGAAGATAATGCAGATGTGTATCTCAGCACAAAACCAAGTAGAAAGTAGGCACTTTAAAAATGTTTTCCTTTATTCAATGGCAACGCTGCATGCATAGGCAACTGGATTAAGGAGATGGGATGATCAGGTTTGATCCCACTTCTACCAAAGAGGATAATTTAGACAAGATAGGTAATTTAACCTACCGATTTCCTTGGCCATGAATGAAGATTTGTAATATTTACTCTCAAGGTTGTTATATGGGTGAGTGGCTGCTGGCATTTGTGGAGGGTTGTGAATCAGGAAACTTTTAGACTCAAGTATTGACAATTTAGTAATGACAAATAATGACTCTAAAGTTGGATGAACCTGAGAGCCAAAGAAAACAGCTGGCTGATATATCTGGCCTGTCTGACTTAATGGCCACTTATTAGCATCTGACACATTCCAGGCACAATTCTGGAAGCTGCAAGGGAGGCAAACATGGAAAGTGCCTTTCTAAAGTCTTGGGGTCAAGTCATTTCACAAGAAAGACAAGGTTGAGACTAACTCTAGGAGTTGAAGACTCAGTAGGAGCTGTGCAGGAGACAATGTGGGCCACTAGGGACCAGCCCTCACCACACCTCATCCTTGCATCAGTCCTGCAAAGGAGATTCTATTATCCTCCAATTTTAAGATAAAGAAATTGGGGTTTACAGAGTCTAATTCATTGGAACTAGATCATATCATCAGTAAAAGGCAATGCTTTGTTTACTAATGTTTATGATACCTGTTCCCATAATGCCACAATATTTCTTGATAGTCACATATACATTCCAATTTTCCTAGAGGGGAAAAAGTAAGTCAGAAGTATAAACAATTCAATAAATCAATTCCAAGTGCCATCCAAATGAAATGCACTATTATTGTCAAAGGTCAGAAAGAAACACTGCATTTATCCAGGCAGAGTAATTTACCAAGGAAAGTGAGGTCACCTTTAGGTCCAGTACTGAAGTCATTTTTGTCTGTTGATACTGCCAAGTCCCTTTAAAGGACATAATCGAGTGGGACCATTAAGCTAGATTTCAAAAGGCAGGAGTACAAACCTTGACTTGAAGTCTGTATCCAGGGTGTAATCTTGAGACCATTTTTGTATTTAATGAGCATAATGAAATGTTAATATCATCCAGACATGTCTGTGAATTGTAATATAATTGTGCCAGTTGGTAGATATTTAAGGACATGTGGATCTATTGCAATTCAAATGCAGGAATAAATGAGTCTAGATTTTCAGTCAAGGCTTGGCAGGATGCAAAAGGATTCTGCAGGTTGGCCAATGACATCATTAAATCTTATGAATGAATATGTTAAGAAAGGATAAAGATATAGGTGGAAAGTTCAGCAAAGGAGAATAAAGGAAGAATATTATTTTCATTGTTGTTAGCTCAGTGTTGTCTACAGCACATACTTTCCTCTGCTTGCCTCAGCTACCTAGAGAATACTATGTTTTGATACTGTTCATTGCTCTTTAACTTATTTGATGCTTATATTGGAATAACTAAAATTCAAATGTAGACTATTTGGAGTTATGTATATACAGATGCACACATTCATATACATCTCTTGATAGCTAAGACATAACCTATAATTATTTAATTATGAATTAACATATTAGTCCTGGATTCATACTTTTATCTCTTGTGATTTTGGTCACTGTAACTCAGTTCTAAGTGACTGCTGACCAGTGAGTGCCTGACATTCTTTCTGATCCCTTGACACGCAGGTGAGGTCCTTCATCAGGAAGATAGAAGGAAGAAAGCAATCTTGAGGTATCTAGACATCGGGTAGCATCTTCTGTTGACATTCAGTTACAACAATCACACATTTTGAAACAACTTGTTTTGTGGAATTTTTTGCAGAACATTTTCTCATAATTTTCCCGGGGATTTTCCCCTAGTTTAACTTGTTATACTAGAATAGATGCATGGTGAAGTCAGTGTTCCGATGAATGTGTCAAATTATCAGGGGATGGAAAAGAGGGAAAGGTAAAATACCTAAAGAGCCTGACTGAGGGAGGAATCCAGCCTTAGCCAAGCTGCAGTGACATGAGAATGAAAAGGGCTTGCGGTGACTGAAAAGTGCCAGAGAAGATACAAATTAAAAACAAATGGAACAACTGAAACCTGAAAGCCTAGAGGAAGAGGCTGGCAAAGGAAATCTGTGGGGTAATAGGGCTTTAAAACACCCTGTTTTTAAAGGTTTCTTTCACTTGAGTTTATAATATAATCACAAAATCTCTCCCTTCTTGAACTATGCTCCAAACCCTCCTATATACCTTTTGTCGTAGCTTGAATGTAATTGACCCCCATCATGTCATAGTGAGTGGCAGTATTAGGTGGTGTGGCTTTGTTGGAGTGGATATGACCTTGTTGAAAGAGGTGTGTCACTGTGGGGATGGGTTTTGAGGTTTCCTATGCTCAAGATATGGCCTAGTATCTCAGTCAACTTCCTGTTGCCTGAAAGATGTAGGACTCTCAGCTATGACTCCGGTGCCACATCTGCATGCATGCCACCATGTTCACCATCATGATGATAATGGACTGAACCTCTAAAACTGTAAGCGAGCCACTCCATAAATGTTTCCTTTTATAAGAGTTGCCATGGTCATGGTGTCTCCTCACAGCAACTGAAACCCTTACTAAGACAACCTTCTTTGCTCTCTTTCAAATTCATGGCTTCTTTTTATATTAATTTTTGTTACATTCACATATATATGTATATGTATATTCTGAAATATAATCTACTCAGTTTGTATAATGTTACTTCTATGTATGTTTTCAAGGCTGATCATTTGATACTGAATAATCAATTGTTATATTCTTCCCTGAAGAAGGCTATTTCTCCTATTTGCAGCATTTCATTGTTGCTTATAGTTCTTTGTGTAGAATTGAGGTCTTGTGGTCTTTCCTTTGTTCACTTTGTTGTTTTGCATGTCTATTGTTGTTGCCTTTGTTCAGGTCATGTTGAAGAAGTGATGTGTTGTTCGAATCTTAGACGGTTTTTTAATTAAAAAAAAAAAAAAACCCAGAGCCAGATATGAGGATGAAAGCTGAAAGATCAGAGAAGCAGAACGGCCAGCCACTAGTTCTTAGCTCTACAAAATCCTCAGTATAAAGAGAGTGAGTTCCTGTTTCCTCATGCCTTATATACCTTTCTCTGCTCTGCCATATTACTTCCTGGGATTAAAGGTGTGTGTGCTTCCCAAGCAAAGGCATGAGATCTCAAGTGCTGGGATTAAAGGTGTGTGCCACCACTGCCTGACCTCTGTGTCTAATCTAGTGGCTGGCTCTGTCCTCTGATCCTCAGGCAAGTTTATTAGGGTATACAATATATCACCACAGTCATGTTGGTGAGACTTTATGGATGTAGCTTCTAACATTGCTAGGAGACACAATCTTACAGCAAACTCTGTAATTCTCTGGGTCTTGCAATCTTTATGTCCCTGATTCTGCAGGATACTCTGAGCCTCAGGTGTAGAAGTGTTTTGTAGATGTATCCATCAGGACTGGGCTTCACAACTCTGCATTTTGTTTAGGTGTGAATTTCTGTAATGTTACTTTGTTGCAAAGAGAAGTCTCTTTGATGAGAGGTAAGGACTACACTTATCTGAAGTTATAAGGACAAATATTTAGAATGTAGTTAGAGATTATGCTGATTTAGTAAAGTGGTGGTTGTAGGTACTCCTACAAGATCCGTAACTTCAGTAGCCTTGGTTGGTCGGCTAGGTTTCCAAGATCAGGTGTGATTTTCCTCTCGTTTAGTGGGTCTTAATTCACCGTAGAGAGCTATTAGTTACCCTCAAGGTGTTCATGATACCACTGAACCTTTAGAGTTATCATGCCACTCTGGTCATAGTTAGGGTTCATAGGTGTCATAGCATGGTAGGACTGTTGGTTGTCTTTCTCATTTGGAAGCTCTCATGGTACCATTTGGTACCACGACAGCCAGTTCTCAAGATGATACCTCCAGATCAGTTCAAGCTCAGGGGATTATGGGCCCTGTTTCTGAAGCATATGGTGTTTTAGCATAGAAACTTACCTTCCACCTTTGAGGTGCAAACAAAGGCAATATCAAGAAACTATATGTTTGAGGAGTCTCTTGGACAGCCTTGAGCAAGAACTCAAAAGAGGGCTTTCTCATGTCCGGTACTAGGGTTCTTTTTAGGTGGTCTTTGGCTCTTGGATGGAGCATTGTTAGCTCAGACAAGAAAATTTCATTTAAACTATAGATCATATTTATACACAGTCTTGGATGATGTTCTAGTTGTTTACTTTTTTAGGTAGATAGTTTATAGTATAATTCTTTCTGACTATTTTAGACATTCTTACTGTTATTTTAGCCCCTCCCTCCTTCTTTATTTACCTCCTCTTTACATGGTTTACATTTAGTTAGGGAAATAGGTCCTCTTTTTCTCATTTCCCCAATCAGATCACATGTACCCTGCTATTTCCTTTTGTATTGCTTCCTGCACACCCTACCCTAGGTAGGGTTCCTTTTTACTTTCCTGGTTTCTGCAGTTACTCCAGGGTTTATACTCACATCTGAAGATTTGGAACTAGGGGTCTCTGACTAAAGAGAACATTTGACATTTGTCTTTTTGTGTCTGTGTTATCTTACTTGATATGATCTTTCTAGTTCAGTACTTTTACCTGCAAAGTTCATGGTTTCATTTTAATTTTACAGCTGAACAGCATTCCATATGTTCTGTTTACCACATTTTCCTTATTCATTCATATATTGAAGGGTATTTAGGTTGTTTCTATTTCCTAACTATTATGAACAGAGCAACAGTGAACATGGCTGAGCAAGTATTTGTGGAATAAGATGTCAACTCCTTTGGGCATTTGCCCAGGAATGGTATAGCTGAGTGATATGTTGGACTTATTTTTAACTTTTTGAGAATTCTCCATACAGATTCTATACTGGCTGTAACCATTTACAATCCCAAAGAGGGTTCCCTTTTACCCCACATCCCCGCCAGCATTTGTTGTCAGTTGTTTTGCTGATTTTTGCCACTCTGACTGGGGTAAGATGAAATCTCAAAGTTGTTTGCATTTGCATTCCCCTAATTACTAGGAGAGTTTAATATTTGGGGGAGATTTATTGGCATTTTTTTTTCTTTCCAAACTCATCATTCAAATTCCAGATCCTTTTTTGAATGGATCATTTAGGTTTTTTATTCTTTGATGTTCCAGTTATTTATAGATTCTGGATACAAATCCTCTGTCACATGTACAGTTGGCAAAGTTTCTCTGATACTTTGGGCTTCCTCCTCACCTGACTGATTGTTTCTTTAGCTATGGAGTTCTTTTATTGTTGCTTTGTTTTGTTTTTTAGCTTTATAAAGTCACACTTGTCAATTGTTGGTCTTAATTCTTGGGCAAATTGAATCCTATTTGCAAAGTCCTTTCCTGTACCTCTATCTGGTAAGGAACTGCCTATATCACCTTCCAGCAGTTTAAGTTTTTCAGGTTTCACATTTAGGTCTTGATCCATTTGGAGCTAGTTTTTGTGCAAGGTGATAGATAAGGTTGAATTTTATTCTTCTACATCTGGACAGCTAGGTTTCTGAGCATCATTTGTTGAAGATGCTTTCATTTCTCCAGTGTATGTTTTAGGCATCTTTCTCAAGTATTAAGTGGCTGAAATTATGTCTATTCATGTAAATTATATGTGTCCATATTTGAGTCTTTTATTTGTTCCATTGAACTAGACATTTGTTTTTGTCTCAGTACCATATTGTTTTTATTACTATGACTTGGTAATATATTTCAAGATCTGGAATGGTAATCCCTCCAGTGTTCTGCTTGCTCAGGATTGTTTTGATAATTTGGGGTCTTTTGTGGTTCCATATGAGGTTTAGAATAGATTATTACTATTATTGTTATTATTTCTATAAAGAATGAGAGGGAGGTTTTGGTTGGTATTACAATGAATCTCTAAATAACTTTTGGGGAAATGGTCATTTTCACATTAATTCTACCAGTCCATGAGCATGGAATATCTTTCCATGGGTTTTTCATGTATAATTTGTTTATTTTTTTATAATTATGTTGAGCTGTGTTCCATCTAGTCTCCATTCTCTAGGACTTTTATCATGAATATGTACTAGATTTTGTCAAAGGCTTTTTCTATTAAGATTATCATGTGACTTTATCTTTAAGTCCATTTATGTGGTGTATTAGAATTATTGACTTGCATATGTTGAACCAGCTCTGCATTTAAGGGATAAAGCAAACTTGATCATGGTGGACAGTTTTTGATACAAATCTATATTCTGTGTGGAAGCATTTTTGACTATGTTCTTAGGACTACTGACCTCTAGTTTTCCTTTTTCTTATATTTTTACCTGGTTTAAGTATTTGAACGTAACTGGCTTTGATGGAGTTTTGGAGCGATCTTTCAGTTTCTTTTCTTTTCCTTGTTTCTTCTTCTTTTTGAATGGTATAAAGAAGTATTGTCGGTAGATCTTTGAATGTTTGATAAAATTGGTAATTTTTAAAGCTAAATGTTTACTAGCTAAATGTTTACTTGCTACTCTAATCTCCTCATTTGTTATGTGTCTGTTATGACCTTGACTTCTTCTTGGTTTAATTTTGGTGGTTTGGCTAAATCTTCAATTTTATCTATTTCTTTTAGGTTTTCTAGCATAATGAACTCCAGGTTTTTAAATCTGAATTTCTCTGGTGCTTGTTGTAACATTCCCCTGTTCATTTCTGACTCTGTTAATATGAGTCTTCTTTTTCTTTCTTTTGGTTAGTTAGGCCAAGTGTCTGTCAAACTTGTTTATCTTCCTAAAGAACCAATTGCCAGATTTATAGATTCCTTATATTGATTTCTTTGTTTCTATGTCATTAATTTATGTTCTGATTTTTGTTTCTAGCTGTTGATTGGGTTTCAATTTTGTTTGTTCTTGATTTTCTACATTTTTAAGTTCCAAATTTTGAGGTCACTCATTTGTGCTCTTTCTCATTTTCTAATGTAGGCACTTAGAGCTACAAATTTCCCTTCTAAGGCTGCTTTCAATTTGTCACAGATGTGCTGTTACAGAGTGTTTTCATTTTCATTTAGTTCCAGGAAATTTTTTCTTTCTTTCTGTATTTTTTCTTTGACCCACTCATTCAGTGATGAGGCATTTAATCTCCATTAGTTTGTGTATTTACTAGAGATTTTTTTTGCTGTTAATTCTTTTTATTGCATTGTTGTCAGATAGAATACAATGAGTGATTTTGATCTTTTTGAATTTGCAAAGACATTTTCGTCTCCCAGGGTGTGGTCTATTTTAGAAATGCATTCTTGTGCTGTTGAATAGAATGTGTATTCTTTGGTGTTTGTGTGGAGTATTCTGTAGGCATCGGTAAAATCTGTTGAATGTATGATGTCAATTAATTCTGATGTTTCTGTTTATTTTTGTCCAAATGATTTGCCTATTGGAGAAAGTAGAGTATTAGAATCACCTGTTATTTATAGATTGATGTTAATCTGTAATGTATAAAAACAGTACTACATTTTTCTTTTAATGAAATTGGATATACCAGAGCTTGGTGAACCTATGTTTAGAGAAGTAATGGCCTCTCAGTTAACTTTTACATTGATTAGGATGATATGTCCCTCTTTATCTCCTCCAATTAATTTTAGTTTGAAGTCCATTTTCTCAGATATGAGGATAGTGATGCATGCTTGCTACCCAATCCCATTTGGTTGGAATACTTTGGTCTTTCTTTTTACTCTACAGTGGTGTATATCTTTAAAGGCAAGATGTGGGTTTGTTTGTTTGGTTGATTGTTTTTTTTTGTGTTTTGTTTTTGTTTTTTGTAGTCAACAAAATTGGTTTTTGTTTCTTTATCTATTCAATCAACCTGTGTTTTTTGATTGAAGAATTGAGGTAATTGATACTTAAAGTTATTATTAAGATGTGTATATTAATTATGTTTATGGTATTATTGAGTTTTAGTGTTGCTGTTTGTGTTCTCAGTGGTACTTTGTGTTTTAATAATCTTGCTTTCATATTTCTTTCCACAGTACTCTGCTATGCTCATTTATCTCTTCAGCCTGAAATATTGCTACCTGTATTGTTTTAATTTTAGTTTGTAACCTATAATTTTTTGAGGTTGTTTATATAATAGAAAGTTTTTCTTTCTCCTTTAATTATGGCGCATAATTGTGTTGGGTATATTAGTGTAGGCTGACCATTGATAAATCAACTGCTATTCTGGTACATTTTCCTTTGTATGTGACTTCTAGTTTTTCTCTTGCAGTTTTCAACACACTTTATTTGTTACATATACTTATCATTTTACCTATATTCAGTGGGGATTTTCTTTTCTAGTTTTGTCTATTTGGTGTTCTGTGTGCTTCTTGTATCTGCATGGATATATGTCTCTTTAGTATGGGCAAGTTTTCTTCCATGATCTTATTGAAAATCAACTTGGGATTCTTCTACATTACCTATTCATATAATTTGAAGGTTTAAATTTTCCATTGTATCCCATATTTCCTATCTGTTCTTTTCCTTTGTTTAATTATGTTTCCATATTCCTTCATTATTTGCTTTAATTCCTCTGCTGCTGTGGATATCACTCTGTGTGCTGTGAATGTGTTGCTCTGATTTGGTTGATGATTGGAATGCTGATTGGCCAGCAGCCAGGCAGGAAGTATAGTATGGGCAGGATGAGCAGGGAGAAGAATTCTGGGAATGGGAAGGCAGGGTGAGAAGTCGCCAGCCAGACACAGAGGAAGCAAGATGTAAAAGTACCAGTAAGCCACAAGGCACGGGGCAACTTATAGATTAATAGAAATGGGTTAATTTAAGATAAAAGAACTAGATAGCAAGAAGTCTGCCTCGACCATATAGTTTATAAGCAATGTAAGTCCTTGAGTGTTTACTTGGGTCTGAGTGGCTGCAGGAGCCAGGTGGACACAGGGAAACTCCAACTACACTCTGCTTCATATTTGAATCCTGATATTCCTTTTTCTGCCTAATTCACTTTATTTGTAAGGCTTTCCTTTGTGTTTTATACTTGAAGTATTTGGTTTTTCAATTCTAACTTCATTTTATCTTGAGTCCTCTTCAGTGTTTCTAACTCCTTCTTGAACTCCATTCTCAGTCCTTGGATTGTCTTTGACATTTCCATGAGTCCTAAGCTCTTTCTTCTTAAGTTCATTGAGCTGATTCTTTGTGTCTTCTTTAGACTCAATTCTTTGATGACATTTATGATTGTTCTTTTCAATTCTATATCATATGGTTCATCTAGGTAATTCATATTGGCGAACATTTTTACAGGACTGATAAGTTTTGCAGAGAGGATTCTGGCTTGATCTTTCACATTGTTTGTATTTTGGGGCCTAGTCCTGTAGAGCTCTTTTATTTTTTTCTAAGTTTGACATGGACACAGGAAGTTCAGGATGAATAGATTATATGCAGGCATGATGGGTGGGCTTGGAAATGGCATGGATGAAATTAACTCAGGTGGACAAAAAGGACTGGGCTGGATAAATATTGTGCCTCCCATCTAAGCCTGGATTGTGAGGGTAGATTTGGCTCAGTAGAAAAGTTTGGCCTGACAGAAACCTAGAAATTGGTTTTAGTGCAAAGAGTGGTATCCAGAGTGAACCAGAGCACTGGATATGGGACATAGACTAGATTTGGCATGTTGGAGAGGTTATATGGATAGAGAGGGTCAGGGAGACTCATGAAGTTAGACTCTAGAGAGGAATGTGGAGGATTTGGCTGCTGGAGAAGTGGATGCCTAAAATCTCTCTCTTTAATAGACAATTAAGAAATCCAAGCATACTTCCAGGGCTGGACAGATGCTCATGGGTAACTCAAGAGTGCATTAAACCTTTAAGTCTGACTTTCAGACTCCACACCAGAAAGAGACTAACACTGAACTACAGATAGACTGGTTAAGCATCAGTACCCTCAAACCGACAATCTGCAAAGAATAGAAATGTCATCAATTTTTTTCTTGTTGTTTTTTCCTCCTCCTCCTCCTCCTCCTCCTCCTCCTCCTCCTCCTCCTCCTCCTCCTCTTCCTCCTCCCTCTGGTGTAGAATGGAGATTCTGATGTTTCAGAGAATTCCACCAATAAATTAGAAGAATTAATGAATGTGGTAGACTTCACAGAAATAGTAGAAAAATACAAACAATAAACAAAAACCTATCATAAGCAGCAATGATGAAACATGAGGATCTCATTTTTAATATCACTATATTATGGTTCTCAAAATACCAAGGTTCAGCAAAGGAATTATAATGCAAGCAAAGAAAAAAAATCTTGCCTACTTTCCTGTTAAGAATAAGAAACTAGCATGGATGGAACTAGAAAATATCATCCTGAGTGATGTAACCCAGACTGGGAAAGACAAACATGGTAAGTACTTACTCATAAGTGGATACTAGATGTAAAGCAAAGGATAACCAGACCACAACCCACAGCCCTGGATAACCTAGGAAGCAAGGAGGTCCCTAAGAAAGATGCATGGATCACCTTGGGAAGGGGAAAAAGAAGAGATCTCCATGAGTAAACTGAGGATGGGGGGCAATAGAGGGTAGGGGATGGGGGATGCGAATATGAGGAAATGGCATGGTCAAGCTGGGGGAGGAATCGAGGGGAAGAGCAATGAAAGAGAAATCTTAATAGAGGGAGATACTATGGAGTAAGAGGTGCTAGGAAAATTCCCATGAATCCACAGGGATGACCTCAGAATAGACTACTAGCAATAGTAGAGAGGGTGCCTGATGTGGCCTACACTGGTAATCAGGTTGGTGAATACCCTAACTGTCATCATAAAGCCCTCATGCAGTAACTGATGGAAGCAGATGTAGAGATCCACAACCAAGCACCAGGCTGAGCTCCAGGAGTCTAGTTGAAGAGAAAAAAAGAGGGATTATATGAGTAAGCATGCAAGGGGTGGGGGTGTCAAGGTCATGATGGGAAATCTACAGAGACAATTGAAACAAGCTCATAGTAAGTCAAAAACTTTAGACTGACAGTGGTGGGACCTGCACGGAACCAGACTAGACCCTCTGCATACAGGAGACAGTTGCATAGCTGAGTCTGTTTAAGGGGTCCCTGGCACGATGATCAGAATCTATCCTTGGTGCATGAGCTGGCTTTCTGGACCCAATTACCTATGGTCAGACACCTTGCTCACCCTTGATGTAGAGGGAGGGGCTTGGTCCTGCCTCAACTGAATGTACCAGGCTTTGCTGTCCCCCCATGGGAAAACTTACCATGTTGGAGGAGGGGATGGGGGGAAAGCAGGGGGGACGAGAGGAGGGATGAGAGGGAGATCTGTAGTTGGTATGTAAAATGAACAAATTTTTTTAAATAAAAAAAATAAGAAATGGCCAAGATTTCTCTCTAAACAACATGAAAATTCATTTAATAAATGAGGACTTTGTTTCATTTTTGTTCTGCTGGTGATAGAAGTCAAGACCTCAGCACCTCAGTTCAAGTTTCAGCTACATCTCCAGCAAAGAGACCAAGTGTCTAACCAACTGTCTCCACAACACCAAAATGTATAGAAAGCTATGAACAAAACACCTGAAATAAATCAGTAGATTATATTCTCAGAAAACAGAGAATATCAATAAAATATTGGACACCACTGCTGTGGGATGTTCTGTATGGCAAATGTGTTGCTCTGATTGGTCAATAAATAAAACACTGATTGGCCATTGGCTAGGCAGGAAGTATAGGCGGGACAAGGAGGAGAATAAAGCTAAGAAGTGGAAGGCTGAGTCAGAGAGACACTGCCAGCCGCCACGATGAGAAACAGCATGTGAGGATGCCGGTAAGCCACGAGCCATGTGGCAAGGTATAGATTTATAGAAATGGATTAATTTAAGCTGTAAGAACAGTTAGCAAGAAGCCTACCATGGCCATAGAGTTTGTAACCAATATAAGTCTCTGTGTTTACTTGGTCGGGTCTGAGCAGCTGTGGGACTGGCAGGTGAGAGAGATTTGTCCTGACTGTGGGCCAGGCAGGAAAACTCTAGCTACACACCACTAAAAAGAAATCAAGGAAAAATTCTAGAATTAAAACAATTTAAGTAAATAAAAGAAAAACAGTGGAGAAGTTCAACAGCACATTTAATTAGGCAGAAGAAAGGCCAAGTTAGTTGAACTAGTCTGAAGGATACAGAGAGAAAAAGAACTAAAAAGAACAATTACTAAATAAAACCTGTAGAGCATAATCAAATGACTCATATGCATATAATGACTTCTTAGAGATAGAGAAATAGAAGGAAAGAATGTTTAAATATAGGTGTGCTCATCCCACAGTGGCGAAGACAGAGGACAGCTTTTAGGAGTTAGTTCTCTGATTCCACCTTACATTCAGGTCATTAGGTCTTTGAAGGCTGATGCTTTTGTTAGTACTTTTACCCACTGAGCCATCTCACCACCTCCAAATTTTCTATTTTTGATAAAAGACATTATCCTGCATATCCAAGAGGCTCAGTGTACTTCTGACAGAAAAGAGAGAATAAAAAGAAGAAAGGGAATAAGACAGGGAAGAAGGAAGGAAGGAAGGAAGGAAGGAAGGAAGGAAGGAAGGAAGGAAGGAAGGAAGGAAGAAAGAAAGGAAGGAAGGAAGGAAAGCTTCCTCAAAAGGATAATGACTCCATCTTATTATAAAGCTGCTGCACCGAGCCAAGAGATATCTTTGAAAGTAGAGAGATGAGGCCCATCATGCTTAGAATACCATAGGTCTATTTCCAGCTAGATAGGACAGGGGGAATTTTTTAAATTTAATATAATTTCTTTATCGATTCTTTGGGAATTTCACATCATGCACCCTAATTCTGCTCACCTCCAAGTCCCCCTACACTCTCCTCTCACCCTGGCAGTATCTCCACAAGAAAAAAAAATTAAAAAATCAAAACAAAACAATCAAGCAAGTAAACAAACAAACAAACAAACAAAAAACCTCTTCACTCTTCCATCTTTCCTGCCTCTCCAACACCTCTTCATTTGTCCTGGTGGCATTGGGAACTGTGATGTGTCACACAGTCTACCTTTTCTGTCCAATCACCTTTACTTGCAAATGTTTATTGCAAGGAGTCATATTGGTCTGGTTCAAGGCCTCTGGATTCTGGTATGCCATCATCACTGGATACTCACTGAAGTTCCTCTAATATCTGCCCTGAGTCATAGAAATCCTGTGGGTATCATTCCACAGGACCAGTTCTCCAGCAAGACATGGATGGGGCAAATGTTAGGATGGGCCATCCCAAGGCCTGACTGTGGGCCTGGGTGGTAACCGAGCTGATTAGTCTGGGCCACTGGGACTGCCCCTCTCAGGTGAGGGGCGGAGCCAGCTCTCCTATGCCCATGCCATCAGGGTCAGTTATCCCTCATTCATGGTGAGGGGTGGGAACATCTCTCCTGAGTGACAAGTGAGATGGGGACCCACCTCTTCCATGAGGGTCCGGTCCTGCTCTTTTTCTGCAGTGTTCAGTGAGGGGCAGGCCAGCTTCCCCAGGGCCAGCAAAGGGCATGGCTGAGTCAGCAAGGCCCTCTGATTTCATCACTTATGGTTCCTATGGCCTCTGAGGTGACACGGGCCACAGACATCAATACAGACCCCAGCTGCAGCAGGACCATGGACCCAGACATGGCCCTCAGCTGCAGCTCTGGCCTGGATGACATCCTGGTTCTGGGTGGAAGCACAGGGCACTCTGATCAAGATGGTTCTGGTAATGGCATAGCCTGCAGACACCAACAAAGCTGCAGGTTGCAGCCCTAACCCCAGGCTTCAATGTGACCTGTGGTGGCAACATGTGCCTTGAACTTCAAAGTGCACCCCTGCTGCAGTAGGAGCAGAAACCCAGGCATGGTCCTTGGCAGCAGCTGGGTCTGGATGACACCATGGCCCCAGGTGCCAGCAGCAGCCACCCAGATCATTATGATTGTGGCTGAAGCACTGCTCTCAGATACCAACATGGCCACAGGTGGCAGCCCAGACACTAGGCATCGTTGTGACCTTTGGTGGCAACATGGGGCATGGATGGTGTCCACACAGATACTGACTGTGGTAGGATCAAAGATCCAGACATAGACCTTGGCAGCAGCCTGAGCCTGGATGTCACCATGACCTTGGGTGGCAAGCATGGCACCCATATCAGCCTATTTTCTACCACCTTAACTTCTTCAGTTCTACCTCTTTCCACAGAACATGAACCATTCCACTTCTCTTTCTCTCCCGTTTCTCCACCACATATTTGCTCATTATATTGTGCCAGGCAGGCCTGTGAAGTACGTATCTTCCCACCAGCCCAGGCCTTGAGGGTCCAGGCTGACCTGTGAGTATCTAGCACCCACCTGAGTAGAATTGCATGAGGTAGACTGTAGATGTCTTCCTGCCAACCAGGGGAAATTTTAATATGCTGAAAAATAACCCAACCAACCAACTAACCAGCCAAACAAACAAAAACAATTATCTACTTCCATACTTGGTTTAACTATCTTTGAAGAAATTAAAACATTACAAATAAACAAGCATTGAGGCCACTGTCAGGAGTGGACCTGTGTTTACCAGAAATGCCGAAGGGAGTTATTCAGGCTTGAAAGCTAATATTGTTTATACTAATTATAATTTTTAAGTAAAAAATAAAATAGACAGTCTAAATTAAAGGAAGTATTATAATATTTTAATTGTGAACTAGTCTTGGTTTGCTTCTATGATTTAAAAAATAAAGGTATTTTCCTACCCACAGACCCCCAGCACCAAAGTTTGCAATAGCTTCTATGAGTCTGCCCACCATGTTGCCCAGATCCCCCAGCAAGACCTGGGGGCAGATCCAGGTGATCCTCAGGCCCATGTTCTCAAAAAAAAAAGCACTGAGGTGATTATAAGAGTCTGGCATTTCCAGATTGCTGAGAAGAAGTGCTTGGTCATCAAGTATGCCGAAGATTCGCTCTATAGCAGCAGCTTCTCCACACACAAACAGAACACCATAGGTGCACTGCAGGCCTCTCTGCTCCAGGATGTGGCCCAGAAATCCCTGGATGTGAGTGTCATTGGCGTGGATGAAGGGAAATTTTTCTCTGACATCATGGAATTCTAAAAGTGATGGCCAATGCAGACAAGACAGTTGTAGTCTCAAGTTTCTCCAGTCCCTCCCAGCCCCCTCATGGTCCAGATAAATCTCTCTCGCCTGTGGTCCTGGAGCCTCTCAGACCCAAGTAAACACACAGAGGCTTATATTATTTACAAAGTGTATGGTCTATAGCAGGTCTCTTGCTAGCTAGCTCTTATATCTTAAATTAAACCATTTCTATTAATCTATGTTTTGCCACGTATTCAGTGACTTACCGGTCTGCTGGCATGTTGTTCCTTGGGCAGACTCCACCTTTCTCTTTCCTGTCTCACTCCTTGGATTTCCTGCCTACCTCTAAGCTGCCTTGCCATAGGCAAAAGCAGCTTATTTATTAACCAATGGGAACAACATATATTCACAGCATACAGAACGACATCTCCCAGCAGACAGTGATTGTGGCAGCACTAGATGGAACCTTGTAGAGGAAGGCTTTCAGCAGCATTTTGAACCCAGTGCTCCCGACTGAGAGTGTAGTGAAGCTGACTGCCCCACGTATGGAGTGCTTTGGAGGAGCCACCTATACCAAGAGGCTGGTGTAGCATGAATCTTAAAGAGTCTTATTAATAAAATCAAATCTGAGGCCAGTTATTGGAATGAATACTGGAAGATCAGAGAAACAGAACAAGCCACAGCTAACCTTACCTGGCCAACTTCTCAGCTGATCTTGTTTCCTCAGAATGGAAGCCTCTGTGTCCTCATATCCGAATGGATCTCAGTTGAACTGTGCTGCTCAAAGCCTAAAAGCTTAACCAGCCAAATGCTTAACCAGCCAAATGCTTCTAGTTTCTGGTCCTCATGCCTTACATACCTTTCTGCTTTCTACCATCACTCCCTGGGATTAAAGGCTCATTTTCTGGGATTAAAGGCATGAGTCACCATGCCTGGCTGTATCCTTGAACACATGGATTTCTGCCTCTGGAATGCTAGGATTAAAGGCGTGTGCTACCACTGTCTATCCTAAGTATCTAGTGGCTTTTCTGTTCTCTGACCCCATTTAAGTTTATTAGGGTACACAATATTTTGGGGAACACAATACCACCACAGGCTGGACCTGGAGAAAGAGGTGGAGGTGATTGGTGGAGGAGACAACTACCACTCTATGTGCCCTCTATGTTCCTTTAAGCAGTCCAAGGTCTAGTCTGCTGGGCCAAGCAGCAAAGAGCAAACTGTCCAGTGCTGGGACAGCCGGGAGATGCCTCGCTGTCAGGAAGCTCTTTGTCCCTCACCAAGTCCCACAGAACAATTCTGTCAGTTGAGATGAGGCCTGCCAGCTCCTACTCCAGTGCGACTCTCAGAGAGCAGGGTGGGGGCTGGGACTGCTGTGCCTAATGGACACTGTGCCCTGGACAGCCTTATCCACTTGTCACAGCCTTTTTTTAATTCCCTTCTTTGTTGCTTGAGACGCCTCAGCCCAGACTTAACCCAACCGCTGCTTGGTGGTTAGAGTCTGACATTAAGCCAAAGGTGAAGACAGAGCCACATGGTGTTGTGACATTGGTGGTGCTTCCTTCTTAGTGGCTTTCCCTGCTGGGTTTTAGTCTCACAGAGCCCCACTCAGCCACTTACCATGCCCTCTCACAGCCCTCCCTTTGTGCTGAAGCCTGACCTAGGTTCCTGCAATGGCCTTGAGAACCATTCTTTACATGGGTGACTCTGGTCTTGCTCTGTTCAGAGCCGCAGCCCCCTGACTGAGCTCTTAGTGAGAGCCTGTGCTTCCTGTGCTACATTTTATAAAATGAACATTTAACATTAAAGTTTGCTACTTGATGAGGAGAAAAGATAAAGGTATAAAACAGTGTAGTAAATTGATTTTGATGGGCAATAAAGTTGTAAAAATCAAAAAATAATTTGCATTTGATTCAATTAACATTGATTCAGAGTTAGTTGTTATATGTTACAATGTCAGTTATGATCTCTGGGGTAACCACTGGAAACAAATGCTAAACTGTTGAGAGAAAAAGAAATGAGAAAAGAATTAAAATGTTGCATACAAAAAACAAATTACCCACATTAAAGCCAAGTGGGAGAAACTGAAGAGCGAAAGACATGATGCACAAAAGGGAAAACAGGAAGCATGATTGAGAAACAAGGCATCCTCTATCAAAAAATATCTAAAATTTAAAATGTAAATAAATTAAATTGTGCAACTAAAAGGCAGAGATCAGCAGATAGGACAGAATTATCAAATAAAGAAGAGAAACACAATATGAATAGGTCTTTCTTCAGAAGACATTCAGTGTCAACTTAAAAACACAAGTAAATGAAATTATATGATGTGAATGTCATTCTCTGGTAACAATACAAATATTAGATAAGTAGAGTTTAAGAAAAATGAGGATATCATATGTTGTTTGAATAGTAGCATAATGAAATTATTTAAGTATTATATTTAATATATAATTATTATGCATTGTGTACAAGCTGCATGTGCAACAATGGAGCCTATAAATATAGAAATGAACCACTGATGTTATTAAGGGATACCATAGATAGATCTATAATAGTAACTGGAGGGGTTAATTCCTCATTTGAAAGTCTGGGTGGAACAAATGGGCTTATCAGTAAAGAAAGAGAAGACCTGAATTCTGTGATGCAGCAATTAGAATGGAATATCCACATACTCTGTACTCTTTCCAACAACAGAATAAATAACTTTTTTTTTTGAAATGCACATGAAACTTCAACCAGGTAGAACTACATGTTGGATTAATAACCAAACCCACCAATGGATACATCTAGAAAACATTCCCATACCTCATGTTTAAGGAACTTTGTAGAAGAGAAGGAAGGAAGATTGACAGAGTTAGAAGATCAGGAAATTTATTGAGACATTATGCTGCCTAGCAATGTCAGAAGCTACACCAGTAAAGTCTCCCAACAGAAATGCTCAAATGTGAGCTATACAAGGGTGATAACAACAAACATACCAAAGTGGACAGGGGAAAGACTGTGAGGCCTCAACACTACACGAAGAACTACAGGCAACTAAGGAATGCTGAGAACAGAAGAAATCATCTTTCCCAGGAAAAACACACCAATTGGCTGTTAAATACCAAATTGTCAGCCCGGAAAACATACATATGAGTAACATAAGACAGACTGAGCAAGTTGTATTTAGGAATATACATGTATATATATATATAAATACATACATGCATGTAGCAATAATTAATGTAAAAAGAAACCATGAATTTGAAAGAGAGTCAGGAGGGATATTTGGTTGGGTTTGGAGGAAAGAAAGGGAAGGATAAAATATTGTAATTATATAATAATCACAATTTTTTAAAAGGTTTAAAATCATGCAAAAATATCTTCTCTGTATAAACAGGGATGGAATTAGAAAACAGTAACACAAAGAAAAAGGGAAATTCACAAATATGCAGAAATTAAATTAAACACTCTTAAAAAGGTAATGATTCACAAAATAAAATACAAGGGAAGCCAGAAATACTTTCAGACAAATGAAACTGAAACAACTTCCTAATTCAAAGGATGAAATGGAAGCAGAGCTCTGTAGGATACTTCATCATTATAGATACTTGCATGGAGGAAGAAGAAAGGTCCAAAGAACACAAAACACAACTTAATGGCTTAAACAACAGAAAGAATGTTACAAGTAAACATTAAGAAAATAGGGCCGGGCGGTGGTGGCGCATGCCTTTAATCCCAGCACTTGGGAGGCAGAGCCAGGTGGATCTCTGTGAGTTCAAGGCCAGCCTGGACTACCAAGTGAGTCCCAGGAAAGGTGCAAAGCTACACAGAGAAACCCTGTCTCGAAAAACCAAAAAAAAAAAAAAAAAAATAGGAAGAAAATTAATTGGATTGACACCAAATAAAATGGAGAATAGAAAAACAATATAAAAAAACAAGGAAAAAAGAATTTTGTTCTACAAAAGAAATTGAAAGTATGAATAGACTCACAAAAATCAATTATGAAAAAACAGTTTCTATGCTTTTTATATTTTCACAAAATGTAATCAAACTAGATCACAGAACACCAAACACTAAAACCGCTAGAAGAAAATAAAGGAGAACAATCTACATAACACTGAATATTTCTGTGGGTGTTTTATTAGAATATATTTCATACAATATGTTTTGATCATGCTTTTCTTCTGACCCAGCATTTCCCAGATCTTTCCCATCCACCTACCCACCCAGCCACATGCATCCATCTCAATACAACAACAAAGAGCTCCACAAAACAAGAAATAACCTCCCACAAAAATGTAAAAATGAAAAGGAAAATCAAATAGCAAGATAAAGCAAAATGAAACAAAATTTCCACAAAATATCCCTGAGTTCATTTTGTTTGCCAACTATTCCTGGGCATTGGGCCTGTCCTGAAATATGATTGACACTCCTTTGGAAAAGAAAAACACAAAGAAAAAAGTTTCCATTTGCTAGGGGATATTAACCGTTACAACACAAATGTAAATTCATAAAAGAAAATGTAAGTTGAAACTCATTAAAATGACCAAATTTTATTATAAGTAAACTATTGTTAACATAATTAACTAGAAGGCAATACACTGGTAGAAAATTGTTCCAGTGCAAATATCTAAAGAAAGATCTTGTAACCAAAATATTTGCTTTGTAAATGTGACTATATATATGTATGTATATATATATATATATATATATGTATATATGTATATATACAAACTGATGGCAGATGGAGAGATGGGGATGGGAGCTAGGGCTCAGGTGTAGGGGAAGATGGGGTAGAGGGAGAGATTGTCGGGAGAGATGGCTGGAATTGGGGGACATTTGTGGGGGTTGTGGAAACCCAGTGCAGTAGAAAATTCCTGGAATATATGAAGGTGATCCTAATAAGGGGAAATATGGAGTACCAACTGGCCACCTCTTGTAGCCAAACGAGTTTTCCAGTGGTAGGACTGGGTTGCATTTAATTAAGTTGTTGGCCAAGGGGGTCCCATGGAAATCCCCAAACAACCCAGGCTGTTGCTAAGACAACAGGCTGCTCTCAGCAAACTAACAGTGGGGGCCCATTGCTGAAGACAACACCCACACAACTGACTGAACATGGAGAAATACAGCTGGTACCTACATGGAGCCTTCACACCTATGTTCTAGTCTCTTTGGTGTGAAAAGACACTCTGTAGGCTACCAAAAGAGAAATGTGGATACCAACCCAGCCATAAAACCTTTCACCTACAATCTGTCCTGCCTGTAAAATATGATAGGGCGATGGTGGCACAGAACTTGTGGGAGTAGCCAACCAGTGTCTGATTTGACTGAAGGCCCATTCCATGAAAAGGAAAAAACACCCCATACTGCTTGGTTAACCAAGAACCAGAGACTAGATATTCCAGAGACCTAGGGTAAAACCAATCACTACTGATCTAAGAAACAAACAAAAAAAAAGGTATAAAAAATGATTCCTAATGGTATTCTGCTATACTCATAGATAAGTGCCTTAGCCAGTCATCATCAGAGAGGCTTCCTCCAGCAGCATATGGGAACAGATGCAAAGACTGCTGGGGATGTCTTTCTGTATGCTGTGAATGTGTTGCTCTGATTGATTGATAAATAAAATGCTGATTGGCCAGTAGCCAGGCAGGAAGTATAATATAGGCAGAACAAGCAGAAAACAGAATGCTGGTAACAGGAAGCTGAGTCAGGAGACTCTGCCAGCCGCTGCCACCATGAGAAGTAAGATGTAAAGATACCAGTAAGCCATGAGCCACGTGGCAATGTATAGATTTATAGAAATGGGTTAATTTAAGATATAAGTGCTAGATAGCAAGAAGCCTGCCATGGCCATACAGTTTATAAGTAATATAAGTCTCTGTGTGTTTACTTGAGCCCGAGTGGGACTGGAGAAAACTCCAACTATGAAAGACGTACTGCCAGACATTTTTGTGGAGAGAGAATCTAAACTGGAGGTCTCCATCAAATCCCTCTCTGCAGAGCTCAAGGAATCACAAGGAAGAGGAGGCAGAAGTAGTGTGAAAGCCAGAGGGTATGGAGGACACTAGGAGAACAAGGCCCTCTGGATCAACTAAGCAAAGTGTATGTGAACTCATGGAGAATGAAGCAGCAAACATGGGCCTGCATAGGTCTGTACCAGGTCCTATGAATATATCAAGGTTTTTAGCTTAATATTTTTATTTGGCTCCTGACTATGAGAACGAATGGGTCTCTGAGATTTTTGTCTGCTCTTGGGACTCCTTTCATCCTGTTGGGTTGCTGTGTCTAATTTTGATATAATAGTTTTTGCTTTATCTTATTATATTTTTTTTGATCATGTTTTGTTGTTACCTCTTAGAAGCCTGTTCTTTTATAATGAGAGACAGAAAGGGAGTGGATCCAGAGGGGAGGGGAGGGGGGGAGGAACTGGGAAAAGCAGAGGGAGGGGAACTGTAATCAGGATATATTATATGAGTAAAGAATCTATGTTCAATAAAAGGGGATAATAGAAAAATTATAAAATAAATCATGTTGTTTATTTTTTTTACATTTTAATTGTACAAGTTCACAGGGTAACAGATATTATGTGTATATATGTATGATGTATAATGGTTACATCAAGGTTGATGTTAGATCTAGAATATCTTCCAAAGGCCCACTTGTTAAAGGATTGGTGCTATTGAGAGGTGGTAGCACCTTTAAAGGTGCGGTTAGTGAGTGGACTGGGTCAAAATGGATGGTAAGGTTGCAGCTCCTTCCCAACTCCCTTTGTTCCTTCCCAGCTATGAGTCAAATGGTTTTGCTCCACCCTGTGCTCCCTTCCCTGATGTCACCATAGACACAAAGCTAAAGGGTCAATCAATCATAGATTTAAACCTCTGAAATTGTGAGGCAAAATAAACCAAAATTTTATCTTTGTAAGTTGATTTATCACCGTATCTTGATATCATAGAAGAAAGTTGGCAAATTCATTATCTTTTCTATCTTGAACATTTAAAAATGTAACATAAATATATAGGGTAGAAAAACTTAAAATTTAAGGTTAATCAAAACTTATAACTGATTCTAAGATTAGGAAGGGTAGAAGCAAGAAGGGGGACATTATGAAATTGTGTAATAAGTACCCAAATACAGTTAGTTATAAGTAACAAGTTCTAGCATTCTGCAGTGTAGTGTAACTACAACTCACAGAGAGCTAGTATGTATATGAATTTAAATTGATGAGAGGAGCTGGTGGGTCAAAATAAAGTAATTCATGATACTATGGAAACATTAATTACATTTGTATGATATCTATATATTGCACATGTATGAAATATCACAATCTATTTTCAGGGAGAGGGCATTAATACAGGGTTTCTATGCATAGCTCTGGCTGTCCTAGAACTCACTCTCTAGAGCAGGCTAGCCTTGAACTCAGAGATCTGCCTATCTCTGCCTTCTGAGTGCTGGGACTAAAGGTCTGCATCATCGCCTCCTTCGCTTTTACTTTTCTAAAGAATGTAGACTAGAAAAAGCAATAGCCCACTAAAAATGCAGAACAGACATGTAAGCACAAAAAATGATGTACCACATCATGTGTTGTGAAGTATGCAACAGTATTCCCTCACACGTGCATTGGCATGATGGAGAATTTAGAACAAGAGACCCCTTACCTCATTCACTCCTGCTGGGAAAACAGCCTGCTGTGGTATTGTAGAATGGTGTTTTGGGCAGATTTTATGAAAACTGTTCTTAATCAGCACATAGAAGATGTAGTACATTTTTTTAAAAAAAACAATTTTTATTCTATCGAAGTGTAATGTGTTTGTACAATTTATATTGATCTTGTACACCACCATTACCTCCCTCCAATTCCTCTTAGTCCTTAATATTTCCATTTTTTCAACTTCCTCTTTTTATCCTTTCTCCTTGTAATTAAAAACACCTTGAATCCAGTTAAGGCTTTTCATGTACTCATGACTGTAATACAACTCTTTTTTTTAAGTCTGTATTTTCTTCTTTTTTATTAAATTGAAAATAGATTTTTCTCAGGTACTATGTGTTATTTTTTTCTCCTGATTATTGTGTTTCCCTCACTTTATTCCTCCCAGTTCCTCTCCACCTCTCTATCCCATCCCAATCCACCTATTTGTGTCTCTCATTAGAAAACAGACATGCTTCTAAGAGATAATAATAAAATAATATGAAATAAAATAGAATAAGATGAAATAAAATAGCACATTGGAGTTGGACAAAACAAACAAACAGAAGGAAAAGGACCCAAAATAAGGCACAAGAAACAGATATAGATGCAGAGACCCATTCATACACACTCAGAGATCCCATAAAAACACTAAACTGGAAGCCATAATATATAGGCAAAGGGCCATTTGGGGAAGAGAGAGAGAGAGAGAGAGAGAGAGAGAGAGAGAGAGAGAGAGAGAGAGAGAGAGAGAGAGAGAGAGAATAAATAAATATATAAATGAAAATGATAATTTTTTAAAAAATGCTTGACACAACATTATGAGACAAAGAACCTCCAAATCTGCCATTGTCCTGGCTGTTATCATATGGATTTCAGGCTGACATCTAGGCACACCATTTTTGGAAAATCATAATTCTAGGAGCTGATGTCCAGTGTCATCTTTGTTCAGTGGGGGATTTGTTTTTTTATTTCTGTTGTTCTTTCTAGTTCTTAGAAGTGTATGTGGGTAATTCTGTTGGGATCCTATCAGGTGTGGCCACTGGGGGTTCTGAGTATTAGGTGTTTCTAGGTATTTTGAGCTGACATTTAGAAATGGGCATAGTCTGGGGGGAATCGAGTGTTTCACAGGAGGGAGGAAAGCAGGGTGTTTCATCATAATCTGCTTAACCCCCTGAGAATGGGGGCAGAGAGCAAGGAGTGGCCACAACAGGTAGTCTGCTACAGTGTTGGTGATGAGACTAGGGGATTGGATTTGGAGGAGAGGAGGGAAAGGGGAAGGTATTTGCAGTTAGCCTACCTGCTTCCCTGCAGTAACAAAACTCTTCATGACATTTTTTGCACTGTTTATGTAAACAGTGCTCTCTCTCTCTCTGTCTCTCTGTCTCTCTGTCTCTCTCTCTCACACACACACACACACACACACACACACACACACACACACACACGGCTTATCCCTGGGGAATACTTTCTCTTTCTCAGCAGTCCTTACCTGCCAATAGTTCTTTATCTAGGGATGTTACCCCATGAGACTCTCCCTTCCACATTGGCAGCATGTCTGTTAGTGTTGTCCCTGTTCCTCTTTTGTTTATGCAGCAGCAATATTGTTGCAGTAACATGGGTGTAACTTGTAGTATACTTCTGAGGCGCTTCCCCCTGGTTTTCCACCATATCTATATCAGTTTACATTCCCAACATTAGTGAACAGAGGTTAGTTTTTCTCTGTATCAGTGTTTATTGCCATTTGTTTCCATGATGATAACAGTTATTACTGGGGTGAGATGAAATCCCAATGTAAATTTAGTTTGAATTACTTTGATGACTAAGGATGTTGAACTCTTAAAAAAAACATGTATAGCATGTATTGACCATTTTATTATTACTTTTGACAGTGCCTGTTCATTGGGTCATTTACCAATTAGTAATTTTGTTAATGAATCTACCTATATTGAAAGACATATGCCCATAGAAAAACCCTCCTATAGTATTTTAGCCACATTTCTCTCAAAACTGGCAATAATTAATATGTTATTAATAGACAAATGGATAAATCTGATGCATCTTAATATCCTAATGATGTGATATTGTCAATACTAATAGAGAATTATGAGAGAGAGAGAACTTGTAGATGAATGTTAAGAAATACAGAACCACAAACACATCAAAAAGAGGGTTAGTAGCTAGGTGTGGTGTTGCAGCCAACCCATTGGAGGCAGAAGCTGGGACATCTCTATGAGTTTGAGGCTATACCGGTCTACAAAGTATATTTCAGGCCAGCCAGAACAACATTGTGAGGCCCTTTCTCAGGAAAAACAAAAACAAAAGCCAAATAAGATGGTTGACAGGGGTTTGAGTGAGGGGGCTAGGTTAAGCAGATGAAAAAGCTCTTTGGTATGGCACTGAAGAAGTGGGTGTATGATACCACATATTTAGTAAAATTCACAGAGCTTTGTAGACAGAGTCAAGCTTGACATATTACATGTGAGTTCAAGGAATCTTTGGGTGGATATAAAGATCAAGACTTGGCAAATACATGAAATGATCTCACTGACAGGGTCAAGAATAGAGGAAATCAGAGACATAAAAAGAAGATGTACCTAAGCACTACACTCTAGTCAATGACATTTCCAATGGGGGCGGGCCATGGATTCTGAGGTGGAAAAATGTCATTGAGATACATGAGGGAAGAGAATGTGATTATCAATGTGGAAAGACATTATAGGCAAAGACAATAGTAGGAACAAATGTGTAGCTTAGCAGAGATGAGCATCACAGCTTCTCAAACAGTAGGTCACAATCATGCAGGAGGTTACATAGTGGAATGTGGAAGTCTGGAAAATTAGCAAAGTAGAAGATTTCTGAATTTACAGCAACCCAAAAAGCAATTCAGAACTAGACACATGATAAATCTGAGGTGTTCCAGAAGCTCCCACCCATCTTCTATTGCGTGACTTCACTGAAGCCTTGGTTCTCAATGCACACCATGCCCGGTTTGCACTGCACACCACCTGAAGCACTTCAGCTCAAATGCAAGACAATGCTATGATGATGTGCATTTACGATACACACACAGTTCTCTGCTTTTATAGAAACAGACTTTTATTCAATTACTTTTTGTTTTCAATACATTCTGACCACAATTTCCCCTCCCATCATTCCTCCCAATCCTCTCACCCCTCTTCCCTTCAGAAAACAAACAGACAAACAAACAAACAAACAAACAGAACAGGCTTTCCATGGATATCACTGAAAACAGCATAACAGGATACAAAATGAATAGACACAAACCCTCATGCCAAGGTTGGGAGAGGCATTCCAGTAGAAGGAAAAGAGTCCCAAGAGCAGGCAAGAGATTCAGAGATACCCCCACTCTCACTGACTTTTAATATCTTTTTATCATCATTCATTAGTATTGTATTAGAATGTGTGATTTTAAAAATTTCTGTTTTAATTAAGCAGTTTTTTTTTTCATTTTTAATGTAGAGATGCTTCAAAGATAAAGGAACTTGCCACCGAGGCTGAAGATCTGAATTCAATTCCTGGAACCCACCTTGAGGAAGGAGAAAACTGATTCCTATAAATTCTCCTCTGATCTGAAAACCACACCATAGCATTTTCATATACATACATGAACACACACAAACACACACACATACACACACACAAACACACACACACATACACATACACTCACACAGTATAAATAAAGGTTAAAAAGTTTATTAAATAATGTTTGGCTTGGAATTCAAACAAAATTTCTAACAATCTCTTAAATATCCTGAACATACTTCTGCCAATCTGTGCTACATACTTATATGAAGCAGCTTTCTTAGCATTGACAATTATAAATTAAAAATATCAATAGTCCGTATCAACTCTGAAAAATGTTGAAGATTCTCAACATCCTGCAGCATCAACTATTCAACCACAATTTAATTACTTTTATTTGATTGATTTCTTTCTTCTTTGTGGTATATGTGTGATATGTGTGGATGAATGCATGGCACAGCATAGGTGTAGAAGTCAGAGGAGAACTTGGAGTCATTTCTCTCTTTCTACCACGTGGGTCCAGAAACCTAGTGCAAGATCTCAGGGTTGGTGTCCAATACCTTTACTTAATGAGCCACCTCCAAAGCCCGTGGTTTAATTCTTTGTGCATATCTTTAGTATGCAGGTTTACTTTTATCTTTAAGAAATAGTAAAATTATACAAATTCCAAAGAATTGAGTTTTTTGTTTTTAAAATTAAAAAATAAAAAGACAAATAATAAAAAATACGTACTTTTGTTAATTCCTTGAGAAGTTCAGACAATGTATTTTAATTATATTCACCTACATTCTTCCTCCTATCTCTTACCAGATATAGTCTCTTACCTTGTTATGTCCCTATTCTCTCTCTCTCTCTTTTTAAAATAATCCATCAAGTCCCCATTTGTGCTGCATGTATATTTATGAATGTGAGGCCATCTATTAGAGAATGATTAAGCTACTACAGAACACATCCTTAAAGAAAAATTACTTTCTTTCTTCCAGTAGCAACCAACTGTCAAGAGTTTTTTTGTCAAGGGTAGGGGCTTGTGAGTTTCTCTACTCCCCATGCTAGAATACTGACTGGCTTGATCTTGTGCAATTAACCAAAGTGCTATGGGCTTATGAGTGTAACCATCATATCAGGTCCAGAGACAGTTTCACTCATGTACACCCCAAACTATGGCTTTTACAATATTTCTAGTCCCTCTTCTAAGATGGTCTCTGATCTTGGATTTGACCGTTCATGTAGAAGTCCCACTTATGGCTGAATACTCCACTAACACAACTGCACATAGACCATTTGTGAGCTTGTGTGTTAACCAATAGTCACTATACAAAGAAATTTCTCTAATGAAGACTGAGAACTGCACTAATCTATAAGTATAGAGACATGAATTTGGAGGGAAGTTTAATACTGTGTCTACTTAGCAGACTAAGAGTATTTGGTTCACCTCTGTGGTATGTGAGTTCCCCAACCATGGGTTCTAGACCAGATTTACAGTACTATACATATGTTTCTCTTGTGGAGTAGATCTTAAATCTAACCCAAAAGTGACTGATTACCACAATAACATTTGCATCACTGTTGCATCCATAAGCATAGTCAAAGAACTGATTTAAAATATTTTATATGATTTATCATCAGCAAATGTTTAATTTGCATATCTATGTTTTTAAATCTATGCATGCTCAGGATCCATATAAAAGTTTCTCAGATAAAGAGCATTCTCAATTGAAAAGATTTTAAAAGCACTGGTGTAGATAATTGTGTGTGTATGTGTGTGTGTGTGCGTGTGTGTGTGTGTGTGTGTGTGTGTGTGGTTTTTGTATGTGCACACATATTTTCAGGCTCTGCCAGCTTGAGATGATTAGAAACAGTAACATCCCATGAGAAATAAGAATAACTAGCATGTCAAACATAGTTTCTAAGTCCATTTCTAATAAAAGAAAAGAGTTTTTTTGGAAAATGCATTATTCTATAACTAGGACAGAAAATATCCAGGATAGACTTAGAGCATCTCATAGAGCCTGAAAGTCAGTAGTAATAAGCAACATAACAGTAACTGGAAAAGAGTAAAGAGATACTGGAGCCTTTGGGTAATAAAATAGTTATGGACTGAAACTTTGAGGATGAACATTTATGACTCCAAACTAAAGCAAACAAGCCACTGAAGAAGTAAACGAATGCAGGAGAATGGATGGATCTATAAGACAGATTCCAAGCAATCCATGTGGACACTTCATCCTAGAGGAGGTATGGGACAGAGCAAAACCAATATTTTTTTTAAAGCATGTTGATTATAAATGCAATCTCTTTCTAAAGAAGAAAAGAGGATATGATATAGATATGATAGGATGAAAGAGTAGATTAATGAACCTACTTTTAAAGAGAAACAACTTGTTTAGAAATGTTTTACATTGCTATAGATTTTAGTTAATTGATACAAGTTTAAACTTAATTTTGTTATACTATATATATATATAGAGAGAGAGAGTTCTACTCTCATTTGAGGTATTATGTTTATGTAACTCATTTAGATTGTAATGATAATTAAAAAATACAGATTAATAATTAGTCTTCTATGATAGTCAAACTTACAGTCATGTTAAGTTTTCTAAGTATACATAGATAGAATTCAATTAGGTAGGTAATCTTCAAACACTTTAAAGATCTACAGAATATGGCATTTAAATTATGTTTTAAAAATTTAGACTTTCTGGACAGTGAGACATGTCTGCTCTTGGCAGCACCAATTTACTTCAGAGAGGAGGATGGGCATAGAAGACACTCTATATGGAGTTTATCTTCTTCTTGATAAAAATAGCCATTTGGGCAAGAAACTGTTCTTGCCTGGACTGCTTGATCAATTGGACATGCAGGACCCATAGGAAGGTGACCACTGAACTTTGCTTGGCAAAATGGTCCTTCAGGATCCTGCTTTGCAGAAGAAACTGCCAGACATTCTACACGACACAGAGAAAAGTGACTGAGTGACTCTAGGCCTGTGGGCTGAAGATAGATGCCCCAACTTTACAGAGAAACTTTGGAAGACTGTCCGGGCTGCCAGCTGTCTCTGTCTACTCTCACAAGACTCCCGAAAGTTGCGTGTGTCCTCCTGTTTCTCAGGTAATATTATTTCCTTCTGAGGTCTTTGATGTAGTTGAAGACTAGATAGCTATAATTTCCTTAGTTATGATAAAAGATAAATTAGATATGAAGCCTTAGACTCACAAATTATAGGATAGATAGGAAATCTTCTTTAATTTTGCCAAATACAAATAGACTAGATATTGTAACTATAATTCTTGCTTGATAATTATTTGTTATATGTAAGTTTACTATGTTAAAGTTAAAACCTTCCTTTTTGAAAAAAAGAAAAGGGGAAGTGCTGGGATGTCTTTCTGTATGCTGTGAATGTGTTGCTCTGATTGATTGATAAAATACCGATTGGCCAGTAGCCAGACAGGAAGTATAGTATAGGCAGGATAAGGAGAAAGGAGAATTCTGGGAAGTGGAAGGCTGAGTCAGGCATGCTGTCAGCCACCACCGCCATGAGAAGCAAGATGTAAGGATACCAGTAAGCCACGAGCCATGTGGCAAGGTATCGATTTATAGAAATGGGTTAATTTAAGATATAAGAACTCGATAGCAAGAAGGCTGCCACGGCCATACAGTTTATAAGTAATATAAGTCTCTGTGTGTTTAATTGGGTCTGAGCAGTTGCCTGGCCTGAGCGGGACTGGAGAAAACTTCAGCTACAGAGGTAGCCCAAACTTTCCCTCCTTTCCCATTTGAACACATATCTCAGTGCTGAAAAATGACAACTCTACAGCTGAGAAAGCTAACAAATACTGCCTAACCAGAAGACCACCAAGAATTCTGACAGTGGTAAGTCACCCTGAGCACAGGTACTCTTGCTATGATGTAAGGATCATGCATTATCTCTATAGTCTTCCTTTCCAAAATTGTCAGTCAATCCTCATGTGAGAGGAGACCCTGTAGAAATTAACTAAGTAATACTCATCTAAACTACTAAGATCATAAAAGACATGGGAAACCCACTCAATAACAGAGATATCTTGCCATGTTTTGAAGCCAAGCCACTTTCCTAAATCAGTATCATTTCTAATTACATTCTAAATACTTATCCTTATACCCACAGATAGTTAGAACTCTCACCTCTCATCAAAGAATCTTCTTTTTACTGCATGTGAAGATCATCACAGGAATCCTCAGTTGGTCAAAATGCAGTTGCCCAGATCCAACTGATACATCTACTACACAACCTCTGTGCTTAAAGCTCAAAGAATATTGCAAAAAAGAGGGCAGAAAGATTATAAGAGCCAGGGGACAATGACACCTGTTGTGAGATAGTCATGGAATCTCAAGGCTTTGATCACCTAAATAAGAGCTGCAAAATGATAAAAAAAAAACAGCAGGTGTGACAATGTGGAAGGAGATATATCATAAGACCCTATCTCTACATGAAGAGGTACAGGCAATTAATGCATCAATAGATGATCCAACTTCAAGCAGCCAACTCTAAACACATACACATTTGAGCAACACCAAATGAACTCATATATCTGTGTGTGTGAGAGAGAAAAAGAGAAACAATGATTAAAAAAGAGACTAATACCTTATATTTCTTATACCTCTCTGACTCTCTTTGATGCACTTTATTTCCAATAAGTCATCCCACTTTCATGTCTTTTTTCTTAATGGCACACTGCCACTGAGTTTCATCAGGGTTGCTTGAAATAACGTGAAGGTGGGTTTGTTTACTAGAGCATGGGAAACTTACCAGTGACTACACTATTGAATAAAAATGGCTCTGCTCCCCCACCGGCCATTAACTGTCAGTGCCTCCTTAGGTCCATGATGTAATGTTGATAGGCTTGGTCTTAAGGTTTCCTGCAGGTAACCACAGCTGCTGTAAGTTTATGAATAGAATGGTCACATCAAATCTTTAAAACTGCATGAATATTTATTTTACAAAACAATGTCTGAAATTGTTTCATATTTCCCTTAAGCATGTTTTCTAATTTTTATGTGTATTTATACACACACACACACACACATATATATATATATTTTCATTTTATATGTTCTTATAATTTTCAATTATTTTTACATATACATATTTTCTTATTATAAAATGCCTATTTAAACTGTTAGAAAATAACAAGTATTACCTATAGAATAATTATTATATAGAGAATAAGTACTATGTATAGAGGTGGAATAATCTACTCAGTTTTAAAACATCTCTGCCCATAACTTATCTTTTTAATAAAAGTGTTTCTTGAGAATAAGGTATAGGTTTTTTAGTTTTTTTGTTTGCTTGTTTTTCATGTGAATTTCAAGTATACATACAGAGATGTGGCCATGTGAAGGGCACAAAATGAGAAATGGTAGTAGGAGCCAAAGGCAATGCTTTTCACAAATGAAACTTCAGTTCTTGTTAGTTAAAATGTAGATTCTCATTCAGTGGATGTGGGGTGCTGCTGGAGAGTTTGCATTTCTAACAGCTCCCAAATGCTGCTACTGTTGCTGACACCACAACTGCTAGTGTACAGCTACCAGGCCTTGAGAATCCAGGCTGTGGAAACCACTAGGCCTGGACACAGGTGAGCTTGATTAATCTACTGTGACAATTTCTGGCACTTATGTGGCCATTAAAAGTCATATGCTGTCTAAGAAACATACACCCATTTGACATCCATTCATTGCTTGGCTACTGTGAATTAAGCCATGAATATAACTGTTTTCTCTGATTGTGGATAACTATTGGTATGCCTCTGTTTACTCTGTTTTTCTGTCTCCCTTTTGCAGATAGTACACCTCAGCAAAGCCTCCAACGCTGTATCTTGTAACTTTTGCAAAAGTGTTTCAGTTGCAGAAATGGCAACATTACCAAGACAAGCATGAAATGGCTACAGAACCATTAAGGTCCCTACAGTCCTCATTGCCAGGAGTCAGACAGTTTAATCCTCATTAGGGCCAATACCATTAACAGGAAGAGTTAGGAGACATAAGTAGCAATAAAACTAGAGCCTTGTTTTCAAGAAAATTGACATTCTTAGCAGGGCTGGGCAGGGAATGGGTCATTAGGAATGGAGGAATCATCCTTAAGCAAGAACAAGTCAGTCACAGGAAGATGGCAGGCAAACCTTGCATTTTCTCAGAAATGGATGCTCTCAGCAATATGCTTCCAGAAGGAGCCCATGAGAATATTATCCCTAAAATAAGCAAGCACATTAGGGGTTACATTTCTGCCTCTGTGATCCAATCATCAGTTGTAAAGTGGCATGTGATCCTAGAGTCATAGTTTCTATCCAGACAGATCTAGCTAACCTTGCCATAAGGAAGCCACAGTCATTTCATTTATATAATTGACTTGAACTTAAACATATAAAGCATATTTGACTATTACAAAGCCTTTGTCAGCCCTGATGAATGAAGCTAGATGGGTATATGGATGGATGAATACATTAAAAAGTGAACAAACAAGTGAGTTAATGGAGTGTGAATGAACAATGATTTAGTAAGCCCAGTGACTTGGGATTCCATGAATTAATATGCCAAAACCATCATCAAATCTGCCCTCTAACTAATACATGAAGACTGCTGTATCTAAAGGAACGCAGGCAGATCAAATTTACCTTCACATAAGTTTTGAAATAGTGAAAGGAATAAAAATATTGTTAAAAGACTGCCGGCAACCCCACTGGAGTCCCATCTATCATGTCCATTACTAGGTATCTAGTACCTAGCATAGTTTCTGCATGCAATAGAGACACAATAAATATGATTGGATTAATGAGCGTGCAGATGCTTATAACAGTTGTCCTAACTGTAAAGTGTTTGAGAAGCATGGATGGGGTATATACAAAGACTCAATATCCAAAATATCTGAGTCCATCTGATACTAATTTCTACAGCAGACATTGCTAGATGATTGGATATATGTGGGGCTTACTGAGGAACCTCTGCCAATATTTCACAAGGAGTTACATCAAGGTAGTCCCTAAAGAGGTACTTTTGTAACATCCCAATAGGGTCCAATGCTTAATACTGGAACCAGATCTTTGCTTTTGAGTTCAGGACCTTGCCTCTAGAATGCTGAGCTTGGCAGCTGTTGTGTCAGTCGATAATTCTGTTAAAAAGCCACAGTGCGAAACTACATTAGGTTTTCATGGATTTTTTTCATGTTCCATCCCTTTCTGAAATATCAGTTAGGATGCTTGTTCTCAACCCTAGTTCAACATTGATTTACAGGTTGAAAAGGAGTAACCCTGAGGCACATGGTAAGTAAGCTACGTACATCATGAATCAGGAGCTAAGATTGAGAGATCAATGTGTAGAACAGCTGTCCTCAATGTGACCGACTGAAGGACCTGCCTCCTCCAAAACCTGCACTGTTGTTAAATTTCACACTCCCTCTCATCTACTTTCCAACCATTGGCTGGTTTATTTTCCAAAAATTGCTGGACTCAAAAACAATTTATACCATGAATTCTAGTTGAAAACTAGGAAAACATTCTCCATGCACTGAAATGAACCAGTGCAGAAATAAGCTGGGAAAGAATCCACATTTGAAAGCATAGCTTTATGTCATTTGTTTTTATTTAATACTTTAGTTTGACAAGATTGGCAAGGCAGAGAGGTGTTCTATTGTCATGCAGCATGGATTGGGGAGGTGGGGGAAGAAGTTTTGGAAATCTATTTTATCCCCCCAAAAAAGCACCTGCTTGCTTACTAATGTGATCTCCAAGGAGTCTGGTGCCTGGAATGTTTCACATGAGAGGCAATGTTTTACAAATTGACAACATCCATTTATTAATTAACATTTGTATATGCTTTATATATCTTGCACCTTGTTCCAAACCAAATTTAAGGAAATTTAAATGTGACTCAATATGTAAAGGAAACTTATATTGGAAGTAGATAACGACTCAAATAAAGCAAAGGGGAAACAAGGACACAACCAGAAAATGAAGCAAAATCTGAGTCCATCCCCATCTGTTCTCCGTTCTATAGAATTCTCTGCAAATTTCAGAACCCCATCATTGTGCCCCCCTGCCAAATCACCCTCTATCATTTCCTTTCGATGCTGACCTTCATCTTGATGACTCTGCCCCTTGTAACTGACACAGAGCACCCAGTTCTCTGCTACATGTGTCTTCCCTGGCCATGATTCTAGGATAGCTTCACCGTTCACCAGAATCACAAAAGAAGCTTGTTATCACACAGGTTGATGGACATTCCCAGCTGATTTTGACTGACTATATCTGATGTGAGCATGATATAAATGATGCAGGTCTGTGGTAGAGCACTCTTTTTTTATTTTTTATTTTAATTTTTATTTATTTATTTTTATTTTATTTATTTATTTATTTTTTTTTTTGGTTTTTCGAGACAGGGTTTCTCTGTGTAGCTTTGCGCCTTTCCTGGATCTCGCTCTGTAGACCAGGCTGGCCTCGAACTCACAGAGATCTGCCTGGCTCTGCCTCCCAAGTGCTGGGATTAAAGGCATACGCCACCACCGCCCGGCATTCTTTTTTTTTTAATTTTTTTTTTTTTTTTTTTTTGTGGTAGAACACTCTTAAGAGATCATTTCTCTTATGGTTTTCTACTATAGCACACTCATTAGATAAAGATACACTTTCCTGAATGTACCAGGCTCTGTTGGATCCCCATGGGAGACCTTGCCTTGGAGGAGGTGGGAGTGGGGGGTGGGTTGGGGGGGAGGTCAGGGGTCAGGAGGAGGGAGGAGAGGGGAATCTGTGGTTGGTATATAAAATGAATAGAAAATCTCTTAATAATAATAATAATAAAGAAAACATAATAACCTGTGATCCTGCTAGCTACAAGCCTTTATAGGCAATATGCTAGATTAAACAGCATGATGAAACTAAAAAAGAAAAAAAAGAAGATACACTTTCCGTGAATTAGAAAGAAAACTATGTTCTTGTTTCTAAGTTTGGTTTAAGTCTCTGAACTTCTAATACAATGGCATCCTCCCAGTGTCTCTAATGAGATGCCCTGCTCTGCTACACATCCTTGGTTATCACCAGCAAACTCATCATATATAATCCATAATTGTGTTTAACATCCTATTTTCCCAATTAACTTAACCAGTATATCACTTCCACGGGAATGCTGTAAGCTTAACTAATGGTTCCCTTGTTTATATTCTCACAGTACCACACCCTTTGCCTTCACAACTTACATCTTCATTAAAATTATAGAGAAGAGTGTGTGTGTGTGTGTGTGTGTGTGTGTGTGTGTTTGTGTGTGAGATGTGTGTATTAATGTCCTTCTCCTTTCCTAGATTCAGCACCATGAGGTTAGTAACTATTTTTCCTATTATATGTCACTTTCCTTACACTGTTTATATTGCTTGAAGCTAAAGGAAACAATTGCTGCTAATGAAATAAGGTTGAATATATGTGCAAAGGTAGAATCTTATATTAACTAAATCATAATTATGAAAGGAATGAGGGAAGAAGAGATGATGAGAAGGAATGTGTGAAGAAGGGAGAAAGAAAATGTGATGCAATTTGATTTTTAGGTTAATCTCAAGTTGTAATAAAAATGAATTGTTCAGATTTGGTTTTTGAGACAAAGTCTTGCATCCATCCTTACACTGACCATAAACTTGTGACTTGCCTGAGCTACTATGTGCTAAGATTATAAGCATACACAATGACGTCTGGCACCAATTGGTCAGGGTTTTTACAGCTTTCTCTGATTCTTGAGTTGGAGTAAAAAGTTGCATGTGAATCAAACATACTGATCAGAGTCGTTTCATGAAACAAACATTGACGTCATTTCAACTGGAAACTTAAGAATCAGACTTCAGCATTACACTCATTTCCCAAAATAGGTCAAGAGAAGGAGTTCAAGGAATGAACTTGGAGGTGTTGATTGGAGAGCAGAATGCATTAGTCTACAGGTACAAAGCTGATAGCTCGAGGCCTGCCTTAATTCAGGGTTGATTTGGAGTTCTCACAGAAATAGATGAACAATATTCCAAGGATATTTCCTCTCTTTGCCAAACTTTTGGAAGATACTGGATTTTAACAGCGGATTTATTTATTTTTTCTTCCTGGCAAAGTAGATAGTGCAGTTCCAGTGGGTCCCATTAAATAATGAAACCCTAACATTTGATCAGCCAGTTTAGAGGGACAACCCAAACCTCAGTCAAGCTAGGTTTTTGTTTATGAACATTTTTATTTATTATTTGCAATGGTTAATATTGTCAACTTAACAAAGTCTAGAACAACCTGGGAGAGGCGACAAGTCTCCCTCACAACTATGAGCAATATTTTAACTTGTGGGCATGCCTATGAGGCTTATCTTGACTCAGGTTAATTGTGGTGGAAATACCCACTAGGAGTGGCACCATTCACTGGTTGGGATCCTGGACTAAATAAAATGGAGAAAATGTGCTGAGGGCCAGTATTCATCCTTCTCTGCTTCTTGACTAGGAATACACTGTGATCAGTTAGCTCAAGTTCTTGCCATTGGACTTCCTGCCATGATGGGCTCTGCTCTAGTATTGTGAACCAAAATGAGCCTTTTCTCCTTTAAGTTGCTTTGGTCAGTTTTCTCCACAACAATAGGAAAAATAACTAAGACATTATCATCTTGAAGATTGAACCCAGGGTTTGGGGTGCATTAGACAGTGCTCTAAGAAGTTCTATCCTCAGTCCTATGATCATGTGCAATGCTCATATTCTGACTTACCTAATTTTCATGCTCAGGATCATTGTAGGAAACTCCCATGGGGACACAGAGGCAAGAATAGTGGGGGAAAAGTGTGGTAAATGTGGACCAGAGTAATTTGGAGTCAAATTCTGCTTCTGTGTACCCTTGAGTTCATTATTTTTTATTTTTTCTTATATTATTACTATTTTTTTGAGACAGAATCTCCTGTATTCCATTCTGGCCTCAAACTTGCTATGCAGCCAAGGATGACCTTGGACTTCTGCTCCCCCTGCATCTCTCTCCTGAGTGCTAGCAATGTAGGCATGCTCTAACATGCCCCAGACCCTTGAGTACATTATATAAATGCTCCATCTGTACACCTGAGTAAATTATATAAGCCTTCAAACCACCCATTTCATCAACTGAAAATGTGAAAGATGTCTTTTTTTTTTCAAAAATCAGAAAGAAAAAGTCACTGTAAGCAAAGTACCTAGGGTTCTCAAGTATAGTAAATACCATTTTTATGTCTTTCTCCACTAGTGACTTTAATTAGATGTTATTTTAGGAAACTCAAACCTTGACATAATAGCACAAGTGATGTAATGGTAACTTTAATTTGTGGAGCAAAGCAGTTTTGAGGCCAAGCTAAGCCTGGCTGTTGGTCTTTGTTCTCCTTCTCATGTACGCCTTGGGAAAGACCCAGTGGATGCTTTTTATGAACAACTAAAATAGAAAAAAGTGATTCCCCAGGGCCTGGTGGATAGATGACAGGGTCTTACAGAATCAGGCAGCCCACTGCTCTCAGTTGGGTAGTGGCAGGGCAGGCACCTGGGCCCGCTCACGGGCTTTTGTTCAGAGTGGAGTCCTGCAGCTGAAGGTGTTCATGAACATGCTGTAATTCAGGTATTAACCTGGCTCGCTGAGCTGCCAGATTCTATCCCCAGTGGTTTCTGCAGAGTTTGAAGTTTGTCAGCTCATTTTTCACTGAAGCGTCTACCTTTAGATATGGCAAATGGTCTTGGGCTGCCCCCAACACTGATGAGCACACAGAGCATCTTTTAACAGAATTTTCTACTTTTAACATTGCCGGACAATTTGTAAGCAAAAAGCAACTACTGGCATCAGGAGATAGAATTGGACCTGACTCTGCCCCAAAGGAATATTCAAGGAGAGGGGATGGTGCATTCAGAGGCAACCAGAGAAACTGGAGAAAGTAGGAAACATTAAGAAATCCAGTGTATAGAGGCTTCGAAGCACACAGCTGTGTGGATGGGGAATGTCATGTGAGGATGTTTGGATGACACTGAAGAATCACTGTTGCTCCAGGGCTCTTCTTACTGTCACAAGATAGAAATTAACACATAGAGGAACTGGTGTGATGGGATTATGACTACAAAATATTATGCTCATGCTGGGAGACTTTGTAAACAATGAAGAAAAATGTGGATAGGAGCAAACAAAACACTAGTAAGGAATAGGTTAAGGCCATTTAAGTTTTTGAATCTTTATAAACATATCTTTCCTTATGGGTGCATGATAATTGCTCCCCAGTATGCACGTGTACACATGCACATACTACACACACACACACCACACACACACACACACACACTACTCACACATACACCCTCATGTACTCCTACATACACACAGTTTATACAGAGGAACTTGAGTGATTAGGGACAAGAGGCATGCATCCTGTGGAAATGCACCCTGTAGGAAAAAAATCAGATGACATGAGAAAAAAAATGGAATCAGTGTAGGGTATGTGGTCAGGTAGGTGAAGAATTTATCATGAAGGAAGCTTTGCCCGATGCTTTTAGCTCTAAGGTTTCTGGGTTTTATCATTTGAAAGGTTGGAATATTGGTAGACAGCTCTCTTACAGTACAAGTGGGATTTGATCATTTCTAAGATTGGTGGATAAGAAGACAGAGTCATGTTGTGGCCCTGTTAAAACTACAAGCCTGGTAAAATGGTCTTTGAATCACCAGGAAGAAGCTATATTTGGAGAGAGAAGGATGATTTTAAGCCCAGTGTTAATGCTACAAGGCAGAATGTATCTTGAAATACAAAGATGAGAGTGTCCTCCTGATTACATAATTCCATAGTCTGTGGTAGATAATTTTGGCTTGTCACTGTGCTGGGGCTATTAAATAAAGGGCAAAGGACACCATCTCATAAAACATGGAGATCTCTACTGCTTGTATGTACCCATGAGATTGTTCCAAGTCCAGAGGCAGTCTGCCCAGGCTATTCAGATTTTATGTCCTTAGACCTAAAACAACGTTATAGACCTCTTCAGAAGTCAGGATCAAATGAGAGAAATTAGATTACACGATAATTAATCATAGAGCTTCATAATACTTGGGCTCATTTACAGTTCCCCTCTCATTTTCTTCAATTTGGAGCATGCAGTCCCATCACATGAAAGGAACAGTTGATGTTTTCTGTTCTAATGAACATGGTGACTCTGTTTGGAATCTGTGTGCTTTATGTCCCCACGAGCTGCCATTTCTTGTCTGTAAAATAGAAATAGGAGTAACTCCTTTACATAGTTAGTGGTGTATAGGTAATCATCTGCTTCACTTGCCTTTGTTCACTTTGTGGTCACAGTAAGTTGTGGTGTCAGTTATTAAATGTATTTCAACATGTAACTGTACATGGCTGTGGAAGCTTTGCTCAACAAAACCTTGAAAAGGAAGACCTGAAAGAGCCCCCTTTTAGCTTAGCTGAACTGGGAAGGAAGAGGCAAGAAGGAATGATAACCTAAGCCCCAAAGAACTGGGGAAGTTTTCAATATTTTCTTTTTGTATAACTATATGGCTAATATATGTTATAGCAATTCAATTGACAGCACTGATTAACTACTTTGTTATATGCACAGCATTAGGCTTTAGAAAAAAGAAGAGAACACACACTGTCACCCAAGCCTTTGTGGGGTAATCAACCCATAGCCCAATAAGAACAGTAATGGGAGTTAGTCATTCATGTCCTAGAAAATGTGTGATGCTTACTGAATGCTTGGCTTCCTTTGTTTACTCTATGCAGCTAATAGTTGTCTTAACAAGGAGTTAGCTGTTCAATTCAGAAAGACCCAACAGGAGTTATTTCCTGAAATCAGAATATACCCAGTCTTTTTGCTTACTTGACAAGACTGTAAATCATAGAAGTAACAGGATATAGTGTTTGTCAACAGAGGCTCGGAGAGGGGCACAGAGAGTCCTTGAAAATCTATGAACATTGGGTCCCCATTAAGGACAGAAGAATGCAATTTCTATTTCTAAACAAACTTTAATATTTTTCATCTGGAGATACTTCTATAGTGTCAGCAGAAAAAAGTCTTTGCATGTGGTTGTGTATTTATGAGTGAATTTTATCTTTAAAACAGATTTGTAACTAAAAACAGAAATAGCTTTTTATGGGAGACAGCTGGTTGGGAGATTAAAGTTACACATGGAGAGAAAGGGGTCTCAATTTAACAAACATTCCTAGACATGGAATGTCTGCGAGTATTAGTAATGTTTCAACTTGTGACCTAAAAACATGCAATCTTCATCATTTTCCCAGGAAAGATTTCAGTCTATTGGGTATGAAGATGAAGAGGGAAAATCTTGGAAAGCCTAGTACAAAGAAAATACTCTACAATAACTCAAAGAATGGTAGATAACTATAAATACCAAGTGAACCACAAATTGGAATTACGATGTAATTCCATTTATGGAATTCAGAAAAAGAAAGATTAAGCAGTCAAATCAGGCCAATTTTTAGTTCACTTTTTCTTTCTCTGAGCAAAAAGATGTATGCCTGGAATTTTGGATTTGATCTCTACATTTCAAGCATCTGCCACATGTTTTTGTTGAGAGTTTGGAGAAGTTGAAATTAAATTAGTTGTGTTTATTTTCAAAAGCTTGTTCTTAAATGTGAGTTCACAAGCCTCTTAGTTGAGGCTGGGTATAATCTTTTGATTATTAAATTAACCCCAAACTGGATATAGGGTTCCAATGGTCAAAACATCTTTTGATATGTTCTTCCTGGTTCAAGGGCAGGTTGCTTTTAGTTTGTTTGTTTGTTCATTTCAGTAAGTTGTGATCATTGTCATGGGAACTTGGGTGGAGATTGCATGAGGGCCATCACTTTAACATATGCAAAACCGTGTTCTAACTGGAACCATTCATTCTCCGAGCTGATTTGATTTATAGAATCACCTGACAAGACCGAGGCACAGTTGGCTTCATTCACCAATCCTGCTGGAAAACCACAATTAAAATCATTACTGTTGGCTGATCCTGGGGGAAATTAATGATACCATTACTTATATTTTCCTCTTCAACAACTTTGGTATTTCTTAGAGTGGAGTAATGTTGACTTAAATTTTAAAATATAGTTATTAAGAAGATGTTTGTCTCTCTTATAAATGGATATCTTTCTTAATTGTCACAAGTGGAAGGTTATTTAAACAAAAGTACAATGAAAAATATTTTAAAAAAAAGTTTGCTTCATAAAGATGCTAAGCTAAATACCTTCCTCTCCAAAGAAGAGGAAGGTGCTGTCTAAGAGCAAGTCAGAAGTGATAATTTAAATGGAAAAGACAAATTACTAATAAAATCATGGACTGGAATAAAGAGGTGATGCTTTTATACCAAGCATTATTTAATGGCATGTGTGCATATAAATCAGAACACCCATCCTTAAGGTTACTAGTGCTTTGTATTCAGTCAACAATAAATCCCTGTTTAAGGAAGGAATCAGCTACCACATTGTACTGAAAACATTTTACTTAATAAAGCAGCTTTCTGGAGTAAGCAACCCATACCCAGGTGTTGTTGAGTAAAGTTGAATTGGTCAATAATGGCAAGAATATCCAGTGTCAATGCTTTCTTTCTTTTCTGTGGGTGACCATTGTTTGCTTTTACACCCATTAACTTGAGAGTAGACACACCTTAGCTTCTTTCCTGTCCACTAACATTACCCTCCTCACATTTCTCATTCTAGAGCTCAGATAGAAGGATAGCCCTTGACATTTTTCACATCATTATACTTGTGTGTCTATCTATTACTTCTACCCTCTAGAAAGATTTGCTCCTAGAGTCACTATTTCCTCCAGAAGCATGCCTTGAACCACTTGGATGCCTCCTAATCACCCACCAAGAGTTCAAGAACATTTGATGGTAGATACTGGATCTCACACACTTTGAAGAATATATACATAGAAAATTCAATGCTTGAGATGAGTTTAAACTTCATTATTTTAGCATTGTTTGCAAGAGCAAAGTGATAAGAATGGAGTTATATATGGATAAAGTTAACTGCATAATCATGTTTCCTTTATAAAACATGATATTCTGAAGTGACATACAGGCTGGAGAGACTGTTCAACCATGGCAATCATTTGTTGCCTTTATAGAGGACCTGGATTCAGTTACTAGTACTCATATGGTGACTCATAACCATCTGTAACTCCAATTTCAGAGTATTTGACCACCTCTTCTGACCTCCATAGGCACCATATAGGCAAGTGGTGCACATAAATACATTCAGAAAAACACTCATACACATAAAGTAAATCTTAAAAAATAAATAAAAATCCAAAATAGTGTCATACTCTATACATGGGAAAGTAACCACATTGTTTATATGACTGAATGCCTCTTTGTTCTTTATTAATTAATCCCTAGAGCCATCTCCACAAGATCAGTGAAGAGTGACAGTACTACACCATGTTACAGTTGAAGGATTTACTGCACAGGAAAGTGGGATTAGTTAGCCAAAGCCCCCCATTAGTGGTAGAACAAATTATGATTCCTTAGTTGTTTCTTTCAAATTTTAGAACATGCATAAAGTTATTTTTTTTAATATTTACCTGATTTATTTATTTGAGACATGTCCCATAGCTCATGTGTAGAATTCAGAGGACAACTTATGAGGGTTGATTCTCTCCTGCCATTATCTGGATTTTGGGGGGTTGAACTCAGGCTTGGTGGCAAGTGCCTTTACCTATCAAGTCATCTCATTTACCCTACATCAAATTATTAACTCCATGAACCTTTAAATGAAGTAGAAGACTAACTACAGGAAGAGCTGTAGATCTTTAAGACAGGCAAGGTATTTGATACCCTGACAACTTGTATTAAGCATAATTGAATGATATCATAAGTCCTAACAGGGAGTGGAATCATAAAGGTACACTGTTTTTATTATCTGGGTTCAGTGCCAGGTTCAGGTGGGACAGTGAGGCCCAATATCAAATATAAAGACCTTCCTAAAGGGCTTTATTTCTACAGGGCTGTGTTTTCACAGCCATGCTTTGCTAGTCTCATTTGGGGTCATTAGCTCCAAGAGTTGACTCCTCACTGATTCCATTTCTTGACCTCAATCTACCTGTCCTTTTTTCCAAGTTCATCTTAGTTCTGTTTAGTTGTTAATTTCTCTGAAATTTAAGGTGCCTCCAGTCGCACTCAATATTGGAGCTCAGGTTAAGTGTTTTGCTTCCAGGGTAACTCTAAACCTGTGTTTTTTTCCTCAAGTTAGGCTGAGTCACCAAAATTATATACTGTGGGATCACTCAGGCTCTCATCTGTGAGCTCAATGCATTGCAGGAAGAATGCTACTCTGGAAAACTGTTGATGAAACACCAAAGAGGGGAAATGGTTTGTTTATAATTGCATTATAATAATGATCACAAATCTGTTCCTATGACCTCTTCATGGAAATGAAAGCTCTGGTGGTGACAGATATCTTGATGCAGCCCTATCATACTGACAACAGCATAATTATTATTGTAATTGTTAACATTCCACAGAGCTTTGTTTACAAACTTTATATGGAAAATATTTTTAATTTGATTTTCTGCCAATACCGGGTATCCCTCCTCTGTCTTGGTGAGCAATGTCTCTAAGCACCATCTATAAATGAGTATGATTTTCCCTAAACATTTATGTGACACAAAGAAACTAAAGACAAACGGATGTGAGAAGACCGAACTGTGTTATGTGCTAACATGATTGGTTCTACTCTTGCTAACACTGCTCTTGGTAGAGCTGATATGGAGCAAAACGTTATTAATTTATTCATGTTTGGAATCTCATCTTTTTTAGAGAATGTTAAAGTTAATATTATGGCTCATCTTTAGTGATTGTAATATTGATGACCTAAGAGATTATACAACAAGTCCATGCAGAGTTTATAGATATGCACTTTAATGACTTCAGTCGCCAATATATTATCTAATTAGGACTGCTGCTGCTGAACCACACAATTTGAGAGTGGGGCTTTCAAATATTCAGTGTCAAAGACACTGAGCAAATGTTCAAGAAGGTTTCCTCAGACTTCTGTGCCAGGGCCATCATGAAGAGGGAGGGATAAATGGATAGCATCTACTTTTCTCTCTCCTAACCACAGCTAATGCATACTGAAGACTGTGCTGTGTCAACACACAGCTGTGGCATGTTTTCCAGAGATGTTTATTTCTATTGACCTTTCCTTTCCAAGGCTTTAGTTTTATTTTTTTTTATTTATGGGTCTAAGTGTGAACAATCATCATTCATATGAAATCTTCCAGCTGCTTCCAGAGTCTTTGGAGGATAAGGTCTTAAAGCCACTGTCAACAATGGCCTGCTAGAAGGTCTCTGAAGGCAAGACCTTGGGGACAAGGAAGGACTAGTAGGGAACAGAAGACAGGAGAAATTCAAGCCAAAAAATACTCTGAAACTTCATTGTCTAGGGGATGCAGGCTGTTTGGACACTTGGCAGACAAGGAAAAATTTTTACTTCTACCAGTGTTTATTTTTCAAGTAATCCTCTTCATGGATTCTGGGACTTGCCTCCAAGTGACTGTCACCTGTCCAAGCTTTCCAGTACAAGCCTCAACTTTTCACCTGATGAGAAGGAGATGACATCCATCAAATAAAGTATAGGTCTATCATGCTGTGCTCCACACTTTTAAAAAAATAAACACTGTAACTTTGAGGATTTTTACTGCCATTTTACAGACAAAACTCCCAAAACATGAAATTTATCATAATAACCATTTAAAAATAAAATTGAGTGGACTTCAGAATGCTGCCAGTGTTGTGCAATCCTGAGCACTGTTTAATCTAAAAAGATTTTCATTGCATTATCTCACTGAATGCCATCAATACTACTATGAGCTGAAAATTCTCATTTGCGCTGAGGAAAGGGATTGCCAAAGAACTGAAGTGGCATATGTCACAGAGGTGTGGAGTAGTGAACGGGTGTTCAATGCTCATGCTCCGTTATGAGACTCATCTGAGAGTGTTTGCTGCCCCTGTTCACAATAAGGCTTCCCGATATGCAGAGAGAGAGAGGTACACTCAAAACTATGCTTCACTCCTCACGAGGAAAGCAGATAGAAGAGAAACAATTGGTAGCATTATGGTTTAATATCTCCCTAGGAAAAACTAGAGATTAAACTCGGCATATTGGAGAGGGGAGTTTTAGCTTTGGTGCAAATAAAGAAGCAATGGGCATTAACTTAAAAATAAACAAAAAATGGTATGAGTTCCCACAGAAAGTATACACATGTGCTCATATGTGCAACAGCATCCTGTCGTATCTGTTTCAGTTATTTTACTATGGAACTGTTAAGTGTTTATCTGATAGAGGAAGTTAATTTACACTCTTAGCCAGGAATCAAGAACAGAGTCAACAAACCTTAAAAAAAAATGAATTTGTTTAGGATAAGTTGAGGGTTCAAATAGATGGGGACTGCTAGGTAAGAAAAATGGCTGTAAGAGTGAGAAGAGTTCTTTTAGGAAGGGCACACACTTTGCATTAGGAGATGAACTGAGGCAAAAAAGACAGGAAGTGGGTAAGCTCTAATGAGGTCCTGAAGCCATACCCACATCTTCTTAATGCATGCATTCTTTCTGTCTTAGTCTCTATCTCTGTCTCAAAGGTGTTATTCCTTAATTTCAAAACCTATTCACATGGGTCCTTAGTATTACTAGTACAATAAGTTATCGAGTATGCAATAATGGCAATTATATCTGTGGAGTAACCAACAATCTTTTAATTGGACTTAATGTCTGGTCAATAGGAGGAAATGCATGCCTGGTACTATAAAACTAGCCAATTAGCTGTAGTGGATGAAGTCACAGAGTCTTGGAAAGAACCCACTTCTGTCACTTTCCTAAATCAAAATAATAATTTTCACCTCTTTTTACAAAAGAACTTAATGTGATTCTCCAGATGGAGTTTCTGTGACTTTTGAATCTCAAGGACAAGTTTCCTCTTCGCTGATGATCTGTTAGTTCTCTAGATTTCTTTTTTTCCTCGTTATAATGGTTTTAGAGTCTGGACTTCATAGATGAGTCCTTTCATCTGAATCTTCAGAAGTCACCTGTTTTGTTGGTGGCTCGTTTCATTTTTAGCTGAACCACTTCTAATCCCTCATTATTAAAAACTATGGAGATCTTCCTGTTCAAAGGAAATATTTGCAATTTTTTCCTGAGCATCCATCAGAGTAAAGATACAAATTTTCTGCAAGAGGATGCATGGATTGACTTAATTTATACTTAAAAACTTAGCAAGGGGTTTAATAGACACAGGCAAGATTATTTAATTGAATATAGAAAGGCAAATGACTTAGAATATATAAAGCCATTTTGAGAAAAGAAATGTAAAGAATTCACTGTACCTGGTGCTAAACCCTTGTGTAGTAGCAGCAGCTGGGAGGCCTGGTTTGGCAGAAAGACTCGGAGCAACAATGTATATTTAGCAAGACACAAAAGTACAGCCTTAAAATATAATTACTGTAGTATTTGAAAATCCACACATCAAATTTAAAAAGAAAACAACTGAATCTTGATCTGAAATCTACAACTTTCAGAACACATAAAATAGATAAAACATTGAAAAGACACATCTAAGAGTTTCAAACATTCCAGAGAGAAAAGAGAAAAATCATCTGATCATAAGACTAGACAAAGAAACTTTAGACTTCACACTAAAATCACAAGTCACAAAATAAAAATTTAAAAAGGCCCTCATCAAATATTTAAAATTTCCCCATGAAATACAAAAGAGAAGCTATACACTATAAGGAAATACTGGTGATATCTGATAACAGATTAGTATATAAAACATACAGAGAACTCCTGAAACTGAAGAGAAACCATTCAAGAAAGCAATTCAATTGGAAAATATGTTACAGATAGAGATACTTTTCCATCAAAACTATAAGCAGAGAATGACAAGGAAGAAAGTGAAAGCCCCGGCACTGGGAGTGTTTTGTGACAATCCAAGGGCCAAGGAATGACACAAAATCACACCACACAACAGATCTCACTCAAGGGATTTATTGTGCTTGTTGGGGTGGGAGGATGAGAGAGGCTGCCTTGGGGCTGGAACGGAAAAGAGGGAGGGCAGGCCTTGAAGACACTGGCTTCATAAGGGGTACGGTGCATGCCCACCATACCCCTTAACTATTTGATTAGAGATTTTTAAAAATTTGTCCTTGAATAAACATAGAGAAAGAATTGATAAAGAAGGGTGCAATTAGTAAAAGTGGGAAAACAAGAAGGAGGGGGCCCAGGAAGTGCAGTATCCAATTTCATATGGCATTCTCAAAGGCATGGAGTTGTTCCTTAAATTTTTGGAGGTCTATTTGGAGTTGTTGGGTTTAGTTTTTCACTATACCTGATTGATTGACATAGAAGCAGCATTCCTCTTGAAGGGAGAGGCAAAGTCCACCTTTTTTAGCTGTAAGGGAGGAGGGCTGGTTGAGATCAGTTGTAGAGTACCACCACTGTCAAGGAGTCAGTTTGTCCTTGAAGGGTGAGTATGGTTTGCATCACCTGTTGGAGGTCCTGGTTGAACTGGGAAGAAAAGTGGTGATACATAGTCAGAGAGGCTTTCAGTCCTACTGTCCTGGTGGTGACACCCACAGTTATTCCTGCAATGGCCAGACGGTACATAATTTGAACCACCCTTTTATTATATCAGGCAGCTATTGAGTCTACAACTGGAATCTGTAGGGGCTCTTCTCAATGTATCACCCCCAACTTGGGGAAGAGAAGTACTAGCAGGCAAACCCTTCACCATTTGGCAGGTTGGCAGTGGTAGATTTGAGTACCACAGAGAATTCAGGCTTTGTGGATGTTAGACCACTGGGGCTGAGAGGGGATGTCTAGCATTAGGATTTTATTTCAGTCTAAGAAATTTAATGCCCCTACCCCCCAAATGTCTATTGGTTGTTATCTCATTTCCATTTTACCATCTTTCCTAGTTGAATTCTTGAGGTTTTTCACACTGCTTTGGCCTCTGCTCGGTGTTCTAGAGGGATTTGGGGTAAATAGTCCTGAAATGTTGTCCTGAAGAACACTAATTCAACGAAAGGTAAATGGACTGAAAATAAGTAGCAATTTCCAAAACAATTTCCAACATTGTGTTAGGTGTCCTGCTTCACTCCTAATCTTCTAAGAGACTTTAGTAAGGGGAGTTACTCTGTGGATCTCTCAGAATCTGTCAGAGCCTAAAGCAATCCCTAAAGTATCTCTCTTTCCAGACAAGCCTTTCTTACAGAAGCTGATTCATGAGTAATTTGTAAGATAGTAATTAGGGAAATTTTGATGTGGCTAGATAGCCCCCACACTCCCACACCTATATGCTCATACTCATCATTCTGTTTCCACATTCCTTCTCTGAATGCTATTTCTTCATGGTTCACATCTGTGTTCTACTGATACTTCCCCAAATGTTCATTATGCCCACTAGCAAGCTCCAAACCCATTTCCCAAGCTCTAATCCATATTGTTTCACAAAATACAGTTTTCAGAATTTACATCTTTTTTATTCTGTGTTCTTTCTCTTGGTATCCATTTTATTCAGCTCTATGATAATTCTCCCAAGTTAATCCAATAGCCATGTATTACCTCTTTGTTTCACAATCATATACTGAATGGGTATCTCAAGTCATCTTTCCCAAATTTGAACTCCAACTGTAAACAATTCTGGCCTTATTAGTTTTGCCATCTCAGTAAAATTAACTTCTGCTGACATATTAAGTTAAGTTACATAACTGGGGGACACCTTGTGCCTTACCTCTTCCCTCTGGATAAGATAGTGTTAGAATTAACATTTACAAAGGACCAATATCTTGTGTGCAAATTAAACCTTGTACCTTCATTCCATTAAGGAAAAAATCATCAAGTATTGACACCATGGCAATATAATTGACCTATGTTTAGTAGACACCAAAGACCAGACTCTTTGAATTTAATTTCCCTTTGAATTACATCTTTTCAATCCATATAACAATAATTCTTTCATTTCCAATTTTTCTACAAAGCCCCCTTACTTCTTTCTTAAACACTTGTAGCAGTCTGTGAGCTGATCTTTCATTTCCAACTTTTCCTTACCCACCTGCTCCTGTTCCATACCACTGGAAGATTTTTATGATCTTTAGAAGCATTAATTGGCCCCCACTGGAAAATAAATTAAGGTTACAAATGTCAGTTTGTTTTTAAAAGTGATTTACAATATGTTTAAGTTTCAATTTCCAGCTAAATATTTTAACTTAACTATTTATTTATTTTCAAAATGATTATTTATATATGTATATTTGGTTATACATCTATTTATTGTAATCAACATTTTGTACTGAAGGTCTTGGGTTTCAATTTCTTTTTTTACTTATTCTATGTGTCTTTTACATTATGCACCTTTCCCCCATTCATTTCCCTGTCCCTCTGTCCCTTCACATCTGCCTTCTGCCCCTCCACACTCCCCCAAATAAAACAAAATTTAAGAGAAAAAATATTTAAAAAGGGAAAAATTTAAAATCTAGTCATGAAAGCTGCAGTGTGGCACAGTGAGTCACACTGTAGACCCCTTTGTCCATATATCTTTACTTAAAAGTGTTCATTTCAAAGAGTCATTGGTCTGGTTTGAAGCTTCTGGTTTCTACCACACCTTCTATGCTAGGTCCACAGTAGAACTTCTCCTGGGTATCTTGTTGCACTGTGCTTGGAGATCCTGTAGCTTTGGGTCTATGGGTCAGATTCTTCCATGTGCTCCAGCAGGTCATAGATGGAGTGGATGTTAGGGAAGGCCAAGTCATAACCCTAGATCTGAGCCTGGGCAGCTATAGGGTTGGTCTGCCAGATGAGAAATGGGGACAACTCTCTCATGTTTACAACTTTTTTTGATCTTTAAAAATATGTAAGAGAGGAGAAAAGAAAAATGGAAGGGGAGAAAAAGGAAGGAATGAGAAGGAACATCTATGAGTCATGGCAGAGGAAGAATAGAGAGTGACAGTAACAGACTGACTGGCAAAGCACACAGAACCATCATGTTTACAACTTTGAGGCTGGCCCAACCATGCCTGGGTTAATAGGGTGACTCTACAGCTCTTACAACTGCACGGCCACCTCTGCCACCTGCCCCAGCCATTGATGGGTGGCAGAGGCGGAGCAACTCTCCCCTGCCCGTGGTGCCACAAGACAGATGGGTAATAGGGACAGTTCTCCCTGCTCACAACTTCAGGGCTGGCTAACCTGCACTAACAGAGGTGGCTCTATTGTGCTGCCCTGGAGAGGTGCAGGGCCTGTTCTCCCTTGTGTTGCAGCTGGTAGGGGTCAGAGACAGCTCTCCTACTCTTATGACCACAGGACAGCTCTCACCTACCCCAGGGGTTGATGGGCAGGGATGTGGGTGTCAATTTCAAACCAGTTTATTTTGATAAAGTTATTTTTTACAAGAGTCTAAAGAATTGGAAATAATGTGGAAAGAAAAGTCTACAGGAAAGAGTGAATTAGCAAAAAGAGATTGATGGGAATTCAAGCAATTGCTGATATTCATTTCTAGGAAGGGATATGAAAGGATGGGTGAAAAATAGATGTGTTGGCATGATATTCATGGGTAAACTGATACCAGATCTTAGTGTGGTACATAGAATAAGACTTAAAATGTGGAACTCATTTATCTCATAATTATATGTTGAATCAACTCTTTGGCAACTCAAGTCATTATTCCCAAAGTTGAATTCAAATCCTCCAATTCTGGTCTTATTAGTTTCCTCATTTCATTAAAATCCACTTTTACCAATATATTCAGTTAACTGCCTTTTCCGTCTAGTCTGAGTTTATAAGTAGAAAGAATTGCCCTTAGTAAGCTTGTACTCTTGAAAACATGAAGATGCTGGGATCATCCAAAACCTAATTCTCATACTCTCCTCATTTATGACATAATAGAAGTAGCTATGTCCTCACTATTCCACATGGAACAGGAGGATATTGTCAGAACATGAAATAACAGTGACAGAATCCATTGTTCTGCTTCAGTGAAGGGTTTCTTATGGACCACTAGTTCCCTGTTAATAAGTTATACCTTAAATGAAGTAAAGGGAAGTTATAATCCTTATCATGATATGCTGACTTCCTGACATTCTTGTTTGTCAATTATCTCTGAGTGGAGATTTTGTTAATGTAGTTTCACTTGCTCTTAATAAATACCAATTCACTTTCTGTGTGAACATGATGTGAGCATGCAGCTGTTCACCTGAAACAGCCTTTCCTTTTTGTAGCTCCCCTGTGTGACTTCATTTCTGTTGCAAAACTGCCTATCTGAGATGGAAATTAATATCTTAAGAAATTTATTTTAGAATCCCAGCTATGGAGGGACAAAGAAAGAAGAATTAGAAAGATGAAAAAATGAAGCTCAAGAAAAGATTCAAATGAATTCCTACAGAGAAATGGTGTTCTGCTGCAGCTGTATCAATTGGAGTGAGAAGATAGGTCTGCATAATTATATGCCAACTAGATACTGACCACACATACTATTCTAGTGGGACATGACAGTTCCCTCTAGCCAAGGCATTTCCAAAAGGTATCTGACTGCTGAGGGCTGTCATTGAAGGCATTCTCAGTAAGGAGATAAGAGGTCCTTTACTCTTAAATGGGTATTTGGGTGGTCTACCACAATAATGCATTCTATTTCAAAGTGAAGTTAGATGCCTGGAAATCAGCCTAGCAAAGAAATAAGAAGGTTTCTACTGGAAAAGGTGACTTAAACAGTGTTTCAGACCCTCTCTTGTTTTTGTTTTTGTTTTTCCCTGTGTGGAAAATGATTAGCCACCAGTTATAGCTCCCTGTGATTCCCTCAATGTCTTGTCACCAACACTGGCAAAGTCATTTACTACTTGGCGCCTGTGCCTCTTTCTTTTACTTCTCAGTTGCTCTTCTACTAGAGAACATCATGTTCTCTCTTTTCTCAGCTTGCTGTGGGATAATGCTTTTGTACGCTGGTTTAATAAAACACTGATTGGCTAATAGCCAGGCAGGAAGTACAGGCAGGATAAGCAGACAAGGAGAATTCTGGGAAGAGGAAGGCTGAGTCAGGAGTCACCAGCCAAACACAGAGGAAGCAAGATGTGAAGGCAAAACTGAGAAAAGATACCAAGACACGTGGCTAAACATAGATTAATAGAAATGAGTTAATTTAAGATATAAGAGCTAGCTAGCAGGAGGCCTGCCATAGACTATACAGTTTGTAAATAATATAAGCTTCTGTGTGTTTATTTGGGTACAAGCAGCTGTGGGACATGGATGGGAGAGATTCCACAGGACTGGAGAAAACTTCCACCCACATCAGCTAGATTGTTATTGTTCTTATGCATGAGAAATGTTTGAATCAGGTAACATTGACCTGGTGTGTGGACTATTATATGTTAAAAATGTTATGATGAGTATTTGATGAAAAGCAATACCAACTGGCCAATTATGCTGAAGCCCTTCATCTGTTCCTTCTGTTGAAATGTCAAGAAGAAAAGAATGCTGAAACTAGAGCTTTGGTTGGAAAGAAATTAATATTTTAAAATTCAAATGCATTGCACTCTGGTCCATTCCTTTCTATTTCTTAACATTGATTTGGCTTCTTGCAAACCCCACCATTCTTACACTTCTTAGTGGATTACTTATAGACTTTTGCTTCCATGTTAGTAATACTTCTCCTCCCATACTACTGATGCTTCTTCCCCTGCTCCTTTTCTTGTTCCCCCTTCAGTTGCCTTCATTTTTTTCTCCTTTTTTCCTAATAGGAACCAACCATAGAGCCTTGCACCATATTAGGCTCTGCATTCATGTACAGCCCCAGCTCCATCCATCCGTCTTAATCCAAAATAACTGTCCTAGTAAGCTTTGATTTAAATAATCAGTCTTGTTGTTTGAGCTAAATAAATACTCACTGCTTGGATAATAGGTATCAGTGAAAGAAAAAAAAATGATCACTAACTATATTATGTACCAAAGAATATGTTACTGTTCCAGAATTTAAAAAGTAGACACAAATGACCCAAAATTAATGTCTTTGTTAGGATGATTATCTCAATGTATTTCATAGCAGTACAATAAGATAATCATTATTACAAAAATACAATTTATAGTAATAGAAAACATACAGTAATTTTTTTTTTTATTTAGGACAGCTCTTCCCCCCCAACTTTGGTTTTCTGAGACAGGGTTTCTCTGTGTAGTTTTGGTTCTTGTCCTGGATTTTGCTCTGTAGACCAGACTGGCCTCGAACTCACAGAAGTCCACCTGGCTCTGCCTCCCAAGTGCTGGGATTAAAGGTGTGCACCACAGTTGCCTGGCTAGGACAACTTTTTTATTGACTCTTTGGGAATTTCACTTCATGCACCCCAATTTCACCATTGATTTCCTAGTCTTTCCCTATCTACCATTCACACTTGTAGCATCCCCCCACAAATGAAAACTTAAAAAGAAATAATAGAAATAAAACTAAAATAAGAAATAAGAAATAAAAAAAATAATATAATTTTAAAAAGCAAAAAACAAAAACAAAATGAGAAAAAGCCAATGAACAGAAAACACTTCACTCCTCCATCTTTCCTGCCTCTCTGCCCCCTCTTCATTCATCTTTGTGACAGTGGGAGCTGCAGTGTATCATGCAGTACACCCTTTGTTCCAAATCCCTTTACTTGCAAATGTCCATTGTGTAATGTGCTGTTGGTCAGGTTCAAGGCCTCCGGCTTCTGGAACACCACCAATACAGTAAGTGTTTTGGACTAACCAAAAACACGAATATGGTGATATTTTATTTGTATTAAAATGTTATTTGTATGTTAATAAATAAAGTTGCCCAGAGGTCAGAGCTATTAGCAAGCCATAGGAAAGCAGGGCAGTGGTGGCGTACGCTTGTAATCCCAGCACTTGGTAGGCAGAGCTAGGTAAGTCTCTGTGTGTTCAGGGATACAGCCATTATTGGATACACATGCCTTTAATCTCAATACCAATCATGGAAAACCTGGAGGTCTATACAGACAGGCCGTGACGAGGCGGCCATGTGGTTGGGTTTACAACCAATGAGAAGGCAGAACAGAAATTCTACATAAGAATTTATGTACCCTTCCACTGTAGGAGGAAGGGTAAGCTTTTAGCTCTTAGCTCTGACCTCTTGGCTTTCTTCTTTGCATTGGTTCTGTGTTTCTTATTTAAAAAGAAGGTTGGTTACATCTACACACGAATATTCATCAGTGCAAACCTCTAGGTATGGACTACTAAAGTGATGGTATTTTAAGACCAGATGGTAAATGTGGCTTGACTGAGCATATGAATCAGGAGTGGTAACAAGGAAATCAGAGGGAACTGGACAGTGAAGAAGACCATATCCTTCACGGACACACATACACACAGCCCCTTTTCAGGTTCTGCCATCAAAGCATGTTGAGTCAATGCGAGAATGAACAATGTTGAGAGTTACACTGTGTTACACTCACAATAACGCGTTCTCAAATTTAAGAAGACTTCCTTTTTTCCCTTTTCTTGCCTTTTCTATTGTCAGACTTTGTCTTGAATCCTGACATTCCTCAATGTTTTTCTAGAATTACAGAAAATACTCTTATAGTATGACTTAAATAATGAAATATTTTGCATAGCAGTTCTGCATTTTCAAACCATCACACCATTGTTTTTCTCAAACATATTTATATTAGGAAGTCTGAGAACAAATTTGTGTCAATTTTCAAACAATTCCGAAGAATTTCAGACACTCAGTAAACAAACATACATTAAAGCTGAATTTTAGCAATTTATCAGTGAAACAAAACAGACTAAATGTGACTTGTCAGTTCTTTACTTTAGGAGCTGACATGAAAAACTGAAGGTATGCAAGTTTCTCTTAAGCTCCATGCTACAGTACTAGACACCTCCCTGACTGCTAATTTACTTCATATATAAAGTTCTAAATAAAAAAAAGTCTTACCAGCTCCTGTTATAAAAGTATATTCCCATGAGGCTCAATTTATAAAGCATAATTTACTTTTCCATAAAGACGTGGGATTTTTTTGTGCTTTATGGTTGTTGTTCATGTGTTCTTTTAGTAGTAAATGCTTTCTGTAACAACTTGTCTATGAAAATTATCCATTTTCTTCTCAGTATGTCCTGTGTCTTTTCAATGTGCCATCATTAAAGTTTAGCATGGGGATGTGCATTAAAAAATCTACCAAGTTAAATAACCACATAGGCTCAAGATAAAACAAAAGTCAAGGAAAGCAATGCTTTGTAAAAGCTTGATGGACTTTCACTTTGGAATTTCACATTTGTAACTTGTATAGACACTGGACATAAATATTTGTGTGTAAAATTTTGTATGAAGGGAAGCACTGTAAACAGTTAAAGCTGTGCATGCTGAAGCAGTTAGAGAATGCATACAATTACCCCTAGTTTCCTTTGAAATATTAAGAAAAAACCCAGATTGCTTGGTAGAGGGACAGATATGTGTGTTTAAAATGAAAATAGTAAAATATTAATAATAGAAGGCAGGTGGGAGGCATGTGGCTGTTCACTGTAAAATGCTTTCAATTTGACAATATGCATGAAAAATCGTATAATGAAATGTTTGGTAGAAATAAAAAAAGGGTGAAAAGTAAAAGTTAACCACAGAGTAAATAAATGTAAACAATGAAACAGTGTGGTCTCTCCCAACTCACCTGTTAAGTACAAATCCATTCTTTTCATTCATTTATTGTTATGCATCTGCTATGGCTCAATGTTATGAGTTGAACATTGCTGACCCCATTTACGTATATGGAGATAAAATGTCATACAGTCTCAATAATTTACCCAGGACGGAGCTAAAGAATCTGCATTTGCATCTACTTGTACCTGGTTCATCATATTGGACTTTAAAGGCTGTTAAACAAGAGGAAAACTGTCTTTGTTTTAGAAAGACTGCAGCGAGGTAGAAACAAACGTTTGCTGAATATTTCTGTGGAAGAAGAAACTGCTCATGTTCTCTCTGTGTTCTCATTCTGACCTAAGTATCCATGTACACATCAAAGAGGATAACATAGTTCACAAGTAGGGAGTTTAATGTTGATCTCTGTGTATTTTTAAAGTGTGAGCAGGGACATTTAACAGAGATAGCAACCCAGGTGTTATTTTTTTTTTTTATCATCCTGAAGCCATTACATAATTCACATATGATTTTTAAATTATTTAAGTTGCAGGGAAATGAATTGAGAATACATTTAAGATGTAAAAATGACTCTGTGGAAGTCACATACATTTTTCTTCAGATTTTGGAGATTAGAAATATGCCGGGCGGTGGTGGCACACGCCTTTAATCCCAGCACTCGGGAGGCAGAGCCAGGCGGATCTCTGTGAGCTCGAGGCCAACCTGGGCTACCAAGTGAGTTCCAGGAAAGGCGCAAAGCTACACAGAGAAACCCTGTCTCGAAAAACCAAAAAAAAAAAAAAAAAAAAAAAAAGAAATATATAAATATAGGTTGGCTTGGTTAAAAGGGCTGGAATGATGATTCAATGGTTAAAAGCATTAATTATTCTTGCTGAAAACCTGGATTCAGTTCTCAGTACCACACGATGGCTTGCTCATAACCATCTGTAGCTCCAGTTTTAGGGTATTGAACATCCTCTTCTAGACTCTGAGCACCAGCATCCACTTGATGCACTTATATACATACAGAAAACACTCACACACATAAAATAAAAATAAATAAATCTAAAAAGAAAATGTACTACAGTAAAAGAGAGCCAAGTTTGTAAGCAGTATCAGTAATTAGGAAGAGCAGCTAATTCATCAGTGTACTAGTTCAAGACCACGAGTACTGGTTATCTATGCCTTAGTTGCTTTGTTATAAAATGATCTCTATCATAACTTGTGAATTGCTATGAAAATTAGTTATTGAACACATGTGTTTGTCTTCAATCCTCTTACAAATACTCTAACATCATAGTTAAACATTAAGTGGACCAACTGCTTTAATATAAAGAAGTTGCCGAATGGAGGAAAACAATTCCTAAGTGTGAATTACAGGCAATGATTATCAACATTTCCAAAATCTTAACAAGGATTATAGGGGCCAGATACATGGACACGTACAGGCTGAAAGATGATGGAAACAAGAAAACTGTTAGCGAGGAATTTGTTTTTAGATTGAAATAAGAACTAAATACTACAAAAAGAATATTCATACATGAGAAAAGTAGCTTACGTTGAAAGCACCATATCAGAATTAAAATTACAAGCACTGAAAAAGTTGAGGCCACAAAGAGGAAGGTAAGAAAAGATATAATTAGAGATTCTTGACCAATGTTTAATGTTAATAATTGATGTGCAGGTGTTTCATAGAAATAAAATAAAATTGTGAAAAATTACAAATAAATCATTTTATTAATTGAAGTTAGTGTGTTCCATTCCAAAAGGTACACTGAAAACCCAATGTGTACAAAGGAGAAATACAAATGTAAGAATCAAATTTCAGAATATAAGAATACAGATGGGGTGCACAAAAAAAAGATGAACTAAAAAGGCAGTTTGATGTGACTGCGGAAATGGTTCACTGGCAGAGTGCTAGCTTCTCTTCCAGAGGAACAGATTTCAGTTCCCATTAACTCTGATCTCTGCAAGTACCTGCATGCAAGCATACACACACACACACACACACACACACACACACACACACACCATGTACACAATTAAAATTAACAATAACTCCTCCCAAAAGCACTATTCAGCATCAGTTAAAACTTGAAGAAAAAGAAGTGCTTTCTAATATTGTAGGGTGAAACTCTGTTCAACCTAATGTTCCATGTCTATACAAACCAACAAATGCTGTGGATGATTGATTGATAAATAAAACACTGATTGGCCAGTAGCCAGGCAGGAAGTATAGGCAGGACTAGCAGTGAGGAGAATTGAGAGAACAGGAAGGCGGAGAGGAGGAGACAGCAGCCTGCCATCCAGGGAGCATCTTGTAGAGGCAGGAGGTAAAGCCATGGAATACGTGGCAACATATAGATTAACAGAAATGGGCTGAGTATAAGAGTAAGAGCTAGACAATGGTAGGCCTGAGCTAATGGCCGAGTAGTTTAAATAATATAAGCATCTGTATGTTTATTTTATAAGTGGGCTAAGGAACTACCGGGGCTTGGCGGGACCCAGAGAGAAAAACTCTAGCTACAGGCAACCACAGGTGACAGAGTTAGAAGATATTCTTAGGCACAGTCTAAAAATATTATCGTATGTACCCTGTCTGAGAAAGCAGGGAAGTGTACAGAATAGAATAAGGCAAGGGAGATGAAGACTTGAGATATAGGTGGATTCCTCTCTGGACAGAGGCAAAGGTAGCACCCAGTATGATGTGACAATATGTCTCATATACACAAGCAAACAGGCTTAAGAGCAGCAGATCCTTGAATAAAAGAGACAAACAACAGTAGAAAGATAGATTTGAGCTTAGTCATAGATTTGGGGAGTGCATTATTGGTAAGGAGGCCAAAAACAATAGACTATCATTCTCTCAAAATTTTAACAGGTAAGGATTAATTTCAGATATGTGATATTTTTCAAGAAAGGAAATATAATTATCACGATTGTTTCAAGAAATTAAGTATAATTTTCACAATGACCATTTATGTATAATGGCCTCATACATAATTAAACATAGTAAACCATGAATGTTTACTTACATAAAATATTACATGCATTTTTAGTAATATAGATAGACACAGGAGAAGACAGAGAAAGATGGAAAGAGAAACCAGATTGAGGGGCAGAGAGAGAGAGACAGAGAGAAACAGAGAAAGCCAGAGACAGAAAAAGAGAAAAAGAAAGAGAAGAGAAGACAAGGGAAGAGATGAAAAGAGAAGACTAGTGTTTGGAATGGGGCATTAGATGCCAAATAAATGAATCACCATTTCATAATACCAAGTCAGTACAGATTATATATAATGAAAAATAAGGAGTGCATTATGCAGACATAGGAAGGCAAGTCTTTTAAACACCCTGTGAACAGCATCAGGGATTTAAGAGAAGCTTTCAGGCAGAATATGCTGTGTTGGAAAGTGTGTATCAATTTCTGTTGTCCTTACTGTAGAATTACGTGATATTTGGCAAACTATGTTTTTCTTCATAAAACACTACTCAATATAAGCATACATTATAGTTTACCAGTTCAGAGACTGTTGCTCAGAAAGTGGAAGTCCTGTAGATAGGATTAACTCTTTGGATGGGTCCTTTGGGCTCCTAGTCTTGGTCTTCCTCTTTCAGGAAAAAATGGCAGACATGGGGAATTTCTTTATACTCATTGATTTGATTCTCTCACCTGTAAAATGATGATAATTTCATAACAAGAAAGAGCCCATTCCATAGATTTGATTGCTTAGAGTGTTTTTCTGGCAAATTAGAAATATAAAATATAAATAATATAAATATAAATTAGAAATATAAAATATAAATAATATAAAATTATTTTAAATCATGTGCATATATATATTTATATATACATATAAAGGGTTATTTACTGTATGCCAATTAGCAAAGTTTAGTTACTCTACCATATATACATACTTTAAAACAATAATTTGTACCTAATAAATACATATGTTTTGTCACTTTTAGAAAATTTAAAAAAATTACCAACCAGATTCTGTTTATTTGTTTGCTTGTTTGTTCGCTTGTTTGTTTGTTTGTTTTTCATCTAGACCACAGTTTCCCTTCCTTCCTCTCCTCTCAGTCCCAACCCTGACCTCCCTTCTGCCTCCCCCAGATCCACTCCTTCTCCATTTCTATTCAGAAAAGGGCAGGCCTCCAACGGATATCCACAAAACATGGCATAAGAAGTTGTAATAAGACTAAGAAACTCCCGATGTATTAAGGCTAGGGAAGACAACACAGTATGAGGAACAAGGTCCCAAAAGCAAGTAAAGGAATCAGAGACAGCCCTTGCTCCCACTATTAGGGGTCCCATAAGAAGACCAAGCTACACAGCTGTCAACTGTCCCTTATATGGTTAGTCCCACTCAGGATACCTGGTTGTCAGCTCAGGCTCTGTGAGCCCCTTTGAACCCAGGTTAATTGATTCTGTATGTTTTCTTGTGCTTTCCTTGACCTGTCTGGCTCCTACAGTCTTTCTTCCCTCTCTTCAGCAGGATTCCATGAGCTCAACCTAATGTTTGCCTGTGGGTTTCTGCATCTGTTGCCATCAGTTACTGGACGAAGCCTCTCTGATGACAACTGGGCTAGGCACTAATCTGTGAGTATAGCAGAATATTGTTAGGCATCATTACATTTACATTTTTCCTCTTGTCTTTTTTGTTTCTATCCTAGGTCTCTGGCCCATCCAGGCTCTGGGTTCTGGCACTACAGGCAATGTCAAGGGTGGGCTCACTTTCCTGGTATGGGTCTCAGTATGGACGAGTCATTGATTGGCCATTCCCACAATCTCTGTGCCACCCTTTCCCCAGCACATTCCGTAGACAGGGCAGACTGTAGGTCAAAGATTATATGGCTGGGTTGGTGTCCCAATTCCTCCACTGGAATTCTTACTTGGTCACAGGAGATGACCAGTTCAGGTTACATATCCACAATTGCTAGGAGTCTTAGCTGAGGTCATCATTGCAGATTCCTGGGAGTCTTCCTTGTACCAGCTTTCTAGCTGACCCTAAAATGCCCTCCTTTTCCATTCAGCTCTTTTAGTACTCTACCCCCACACACCTGATTCCTCATGTACTTCCTATCCCCACCCACCCCCAGTCCATCCATGAAATCTCTTCTATTTCCCCCTTCCGAAGGAAATCCAAGTATCCCCCTTGGGCCCTTTTTGTTACCTAGCCTCTCTGGGTCTGTTATCCTTTTCTTTACAGCTAATATCCACTTATAGGTGAGTACATAACATGGTTGTCTTTCTGAGTCTGAGTCATCTCACTCGGGATGATTTTTCTAGTTCTATCCATTTGCCTTCAAGTTTCATAATGTCATTATTTTTAACAGCTGAGTAATACTCCATTTTGTAAATGTACCACATTTTTTTATCCATTCTTCCTAACAATATACTTAAACAACAAAATTGGAAACTAAAAGAATAGTACTTACAGTATATTACTGCAGTACATTAGCAAATCTGTTATACTTTTAAACAAAAAACAAAACTGCTCAGACATAGCAAGAGGGAAATGATTCTTTTCTTAGCTCTGAATTTTCTATAATTTCTTATTTTCAATAATGGACATATTTTACTTTTATAATTGAAAAAAACTTGAATTTTTTAAATGCAAATGAGCTTTGGAAGATAAATCTGGCTGTCATAGAGAGAAATGATGTGAAGATTAAATGAGAAATAGAAACATCTGGCGTTGTCAGACACAATACTGACTTTTTCCAAAGGTAGCTCTGGAAAGCAAGGTGACCTAACTAGTTTGTCTAATCTAGACTCCTGTTGTGAGCTAGTATCCCGGCACCACTTGTACCCATCTACAATACTGGGAGAGATTGCCTTTTGAAGACACACCCAACAACAGGAAAATTTGTACCAAAAACATTAGTCATAAATATCACTATGTACCAATGTTGAACATGTAATAATTTTTTAATTTGATACTAAAATGAATGAAGACTATTGGAATACTAACTCCATGCAGCTTACTGTCTTTTTATTTAAGGTGTAATATGTAAGACAACCCATAGGAGATCCTGAGTTTATTCCAGCTAAAAACTTTTAACTCCCTACTTATCAGGGATCTATTGAAACCCACCACCAACCACCACAAAAGGGCAATATCATCCACAGGTGTTTTCTCTGAGCCTCCACAGTCTTCTAATTTGCTTCTTTTGTTAATTCTATTCTTGCCTACCCTGACCTTCATTCAGTAGGTCACTCTTTCTTATTAGAGCCTTTTGTTTTGTATTTCTTTTTTTAAAATATTTTTATTTTATAATTAATTTAATTTTACATATCACCCATGGATTCCTCTGTCCTCCATCCTCCCACCCCCCAGCCTTCCCCCCCAATCCACCCCCTATTCCCACCTCCTCCAAGGCAAGGTCTCCTCTGGGGAGTCACCCCAGCCTGGTACATTCAGTGGAGGTAGGTCCAGTCCCCTCCTCCCTACACCAAGGCTGAGCAAAGTGTCTCAGCATAGGCCCTAGGTCCCAAAAGGCCAGCTCATGACCCAAGGACAGGTCCTGGTTCCACTGCCTGGGGGCCTCCTAAACAGGAATAGGAAGAAGCAGAGTGCTAGAGAGGTTCCCAGAAATTCACAAAGATACCTCCACTATAGACTACTGGCAATGGTCAAGAGAGTGCCTGAGCTGACCTACTCCAGTGATTGGATGGCCGAACACCCTAACTGTCTTGATAGAACTCTCATCCAGTGACTGATGGAAGTAGATGCAGAGATCCACAGCCAAGCCCCAGGTGGAGCTCCAGGAGTCCAATCGATGAGAGAGAGGAGGGATTATATGAGCAAGAGATATTGAGACCATGATTAAAAAAAACTCAGGGACAAATAGCCAAACTAGTGGAAACACATGAACTATGAACCAATAGCTGAGGAGGCCCCATGAAACTGGACCAGGCCCTCTGGAAAAGTGAGACAGTTGATTAGAGCCTTTTTTTAACTCCACACATAGACTTTCCCCATTAGGATACCAAACTCATTTGTTTTACTTTGTGGAATTTAGTGTTGCAAGGGAAACTCCCTCTTCTCAAAAACAAATGCTAATGTTTTCTTCAGTTCTTCATCCTGTCACTCAATGAGTGTTGAAAACATCACTAAAATATAGTTTGCAACTTCAGGGAGTGGCAATCTAAGAAATCCTACCAGCAACTGATCCCATTAATAGCTGTAGCTGAGCACACAGATAACTGAGCAGAGGCAGACACAGAGCACTAATGGTGCTGTAAAAAGAAGCACCTGATCCTGATTAGGCAAGCACTCAGTCTTACTACTGTTGTTCTCTACTCTTCTGTTCTAGGGGAGGTCACTTCTTGACATCAGTCTGAATTATAAAGGCACATCCCACTGGTCCAGTGTCACAGCCCTTAGATATAATCATGACTTTAATGAAGAAGTATTGAGTTTAAGACAGATCAGGGCATTTCAATATAACTTTATGCCGTCCAATCACTCTAAGAAAAAAAAATGAGTTCCATGAACAAGTACAAGCTGATCTATCTTATTTAGTGTTTTAACAGTTATGCATCACTGTGTCTCATAGAATGGGTGTTTCATGAATATCAGTTAGATGACTAAGTCAGAGAATGGACTGTAGAAGGCCCTCAATGGATGTTTCTATTCATTCATTATTAAAATCAGAATTAGATGAGATGGGTGCTAAGTATTGCTTCAGTTCACAAATGCTTTAGTTATATGCCACATGTGTCTTCTAATATGAATGTTTTCTTTTCTGGGCTTTTCTTCAACTTACTTTCAAAGAAAAGTCACCAGACAAAATGTTGAGTAAGAGCCATAGGCCCAAAAGCATATTGTGAACAAAAATTTCTGAATGCAAGCTGCAGAGACTGATAGAATGATTAGAATTTCAGTACAGTGAAGACATTGAAATATGTCAGCCTTAGAGGCTAAATGCCTTATCTTAGGCTAGTTTCAACATTCCAGAACAGCAATTTCTTGCCTACCTCAGTTTCAGATGTAATATCTTGTGACTAATAGATACAACCTTTTAGAATTTATTAACTTACCAGGCTGCAAGCTTCTACTAATCCAAAAGCTAAGAATGCCATAGGATAGCATCTTGGATCTATAGTAAAGTTCCCCCTGTCTTCTTGTACCTGTCTTTCTGGAGTACCCACCAATGTACTTTAAATTCCCCGTGATTTAGGACTTTCTTTGATTTGTAAAACTGTAAAAGCTTCATGAAACTGCTGTTTCACATTGGAACATGGAATTTGGAGTCATCTAAACCTGTGTTCCTGGACCATGGTCACTCAAAACGGTTCCAGAATAAATTATTTCTCTTTAAGACAAAAGCTATGATTTTTAATGTTACAATACAGATGAAAAGTATCAGAGAAAAGACTTGGCTTCTGATTGAGGTGCTGCCAGTTGCTAAATGAGAAGCCCAAGAGTGAATTTCTGTACCGCAGCTTGTATCATATTTAAAATAACAGCAAAGTGTGCATGACACACTGAAGGTATTCACTCAGTACATATTTATTCAGGGAATTAACTCAACAGAAGACTAAATGAAATAACCTATCTATTTCACATGGCAGGATTGTTCAGAGGTTCACTTCCCACTGCTACACATTTTACAATTTAATACAATGATGATTCCACTGACCTTGCAAGAAGGTGCACATCTTGTCAAATTTTTTACAGGAATAAAACCATACGACTTTTCTACTTTCCAACAGAATTCAAATGGAAAGGAACAAGTGAAATGAGACGAGCAATTTATTAATCCATTTCACAATGGGTCCAAATTACATTATCTTTGAGGTCCTTTAACAAACAAAAATTAATTTCTAAGCCCACAAGTTGTTGGCACATTGATAGACTCCTTAATTACAGGGTTTTTGGTTCAGAAAATAATGATTGATTATTTTAGTCTGTATTTCACTTAGTTATGGATGAGACCTTGAATATTTGCTCAGAGAAATTATTTCAAAGTTATTATGATTAATAAGTGTAAGAGACAGGAAGTCTGAGTTATTGCAAAATCTGAGACATTGAAAATAATTTTCCAGAGTGTCTGAAAGGGTTGTTCTGAGACAGATGACAGGAAATTGGGAAAATGAAATACACTTTTATTCATTTATTCTGCAAATATTTGTATTTGATGCTTACTAATCACCAAACCTAGAATTGGACGTTAGAGATACAAAGTTGGATAAGTTTCCAAGATGATCAGTGCCATGGAGAAAACCAATTCTTCTCTTTTCAAAATGTATTTTATGTATATGAGTGCTTTATTTACATGTATGCCTGAATGAGAGAAAAGGACATTAGATTCCATTATAAATGGTTGTGAACCACCATGTGCTGAGAATTGAACTCAGGACATCTGGGAGGGCAGCCAGTTCTCTTAACCACTAAGCTATCCCTCTAGACCTTGATGAAAACCAATTCTTAAATAAACAAATTCAATATGGTGATAGAGGATGAAGGTGCTTGGATAGGGCTCAGAAGGGGGTCACATAAGGAATTTTTATCTGATAGGCTCCAAAGCAAACAAACACAGACTGCCTTTCAGAGAAAAGACATGACAGGAGGCTACAGGAAAGTGCTGGTGGGGAAGGCAGAGAAGACACAACAGACTAGGAAATACAGCAAGCAAAACCAGGAAGATAGAGAACCTGAAGCATTGTGCTGAATGACAACACCCAGGGTCTTAGTCCTGGAGTGAAAATACCAATGGGTGAATAGCAAGAATAAGGCTGGGTGATGGACTTCCCTCTTGAAGTTTATAAAGAGGCAAGAAAAATAGTCATGGCTACATTTTTATTTTTTTAATTCTTTGACAATTTTATATAAAGATATAAAGAATTTTCATCATTTTCAGTTACATTACCCTCTCCCACCCATCTCCTTCTGAAACTCTTCTTCCCTACAAGGCCTCGTGTACTTTGATGTCTTTTTATTTTCACATTCTGTTTTCATGACCCACTGAGTTCAATTATGTGTTTTATGAGCATAGGTGTGAGGTTATTCACTGGAGATGGGCAATGCTCCAGTGAAGAAAATGACATCTTCTCCCCAAGAAACCATTAAAGCCCATAGGCCTTAGGAAAAATTGAGTCTTCATGAGCACCTCCCACATGCATGATATAATGTTGATGGGCCCAATCTCATACATTTCTTATACAGGTAATCACAGTTGTAGTGAGTTCATGAGGACAAATGCATGTCATGTCCAGAAGACACTGCTCCATAGCACCTCATCCTCTGACTCTTACATTCTTTCTACTCTCTATGTGTTATGTTCTCTGACCCTCTTGGCCATTCTGGTAACAGCATGATAGACAGCATAAGCTCTATCCATAATACTGTTGTGCAAATGTAGGGTAAATAGCATGCTGAGGTAGATTCTGAAACCTAAAGATGTAATGGAAAGAAGCAAAACAAAGATGATGCTGAGGATCATGTCTGAGGAGACGGGACATGGGTGAAACTTGAGGATATCCACAAGCTATGGAATTTGGTAGGAGAAATAATACTGATGAGCTGGTTAGATTTTCCATTAAATAGGACCAGGGATTGCCTGTAGTACAAATATTTTTCTACCATGAATTTTGAATTCTTTACTAGATAGGACATAACAAATTATTTGACAAAGAAATTTCATTTTCAAAAGTAGAGACTGAGATTTTCCTCAAAACTGTTCCTATTATAACTCTAAAAAAAGTATGATGGAGATGGAAAAATTGCTTAGTGGTTAAGAGCATTCAACAATCTTGCAGAACTCCCAAGATTGGCTCCCAGCACTCATATGCAATGGGACACAACTGCCTAAAACTCTAGTTCTGGGGGACCTAACTCCCTCTTCTGAACTTAGTAGGTACCTGCACATATATGATGCACATTCATACACACATACACATAAATTTAAAAAATACATATTTTTAAGAAGGCATGATAATTTAAACTTTGCCTTAACGATAGGGGAAACATGGTTCACAATAATTTCTATAATGGCTGTTCCTGATTTAGATTACTCACTCATTAAGAAGGAATGAGGACTGCTACTTCACTCACAACATGAATACATCACGAGAAAGTTTGGTCAGAGATCAAAAAGCTATAGAAACAGAGCTTCTCCTAAACTGGCTTGCATGCTCACATTTGTATTATAAATACAAATGTTACTTTATTTTTTATAAAACTATATTTTATTTTATGTAAATATGAGCCAATAAGAATTGTAGAAAAATGAAGCCGGGCGGTGGTGGCGCACGCCTTTAATCCCAGCACTCGGGAGGCAGAGCCAGGCGAATCTCTGTGAGTTCGAGGCCAGCCTGGGCTATCAAGTGAGTTCCAGGAGAGGTGCAAAGCTACACAGAGAAACCCTGTCTCGAAAAACAAAAACAAAAACAACAAAAAAAAAAGAATTATAGAAAAATGAGTTGGTAGCTCCAGGATAATCTGGTTTGACTTCCCTATTCTTTCTATGGTCAACACTTGACATTGGCTCTGCTTCACTTATATCAATTCTTTGGTATGAAAGTTCAAGAAAGCAGCAATGGCAGCAGATAGATCACTGGCTGTGTAGTGAAGGTAGCTCAGGACAAATAATAGGGGGGAAAGCAGCTGGAAGAAAGTTTACTACAATGTATTGTAGGTACTGTGTATTAAGAAGTATTCCATGGATTGAAAACTAGCAAAACTCAGAGAAGCAAACTCCATGCTCTGCAAAGGCAGAGGTCTTTTTCTTACAGCCCCAGCCTCTTGCTGTAATACTTAGTCCCAGTTTCTGGAGAGAGAGAACTTTTTTTTTTTAATTTAACTTTGATTCTCTGTGGATTTCACATTTATGCATCTCAATCCCACTCATCTCACTGTCCCTTCGAATCTGCCTTCTATCCTTGCAAGAACCCCCTCCTCAAGATAAAACAAACTAAAATTTAAAAGAAAAGAAAGAAAAAAATAGTACTCCATTGTGTATATGTACCACCGAACACCCTAACTGTCAGGATAGAACTCTCATCCAGTGACTGATGGAAGCAGATGCAGAGATCCAAGGCAAAACCCCAGGTATAGCTCTAGGAGTCCAATCGATGAGAGAGAGGAGATGTTATATGAGCAAGAGATATGGAGACCATGATTAGAAAAAGCACAGGGACAAATAGCCAAACTAGCGGAAACACATGAATTGTGAACCAATAGCTGAGGAGCCCCCATGGAACTGGACTAGGCCCTCTGGATAAGTGAGACAGTTGATTAGCTTTAACTATTTAGGAGGCCCCAAGGCAGTGGGACCGGGACCTGTCCTTGGTGCATGAGCTGGCTTTTTGGAACCTAGGGCCTATGCTGAGACACTTTGCTCAGCCTTAGTGCAGGGAGGAGGGGATTGGACCTACCTCCACTGAATGTACCAGGCTGGGCTGACTCCCCAGGGGAGACTTTGCCTTGGAGGAGGTGGGAAATGGGGGAGGGCAGATTGGGGGAGAACGCTGGGGGGGATGGGAGGAGGGAGGACAGGGGAATCCGTGGCTGATATGTAAAATGACTAGAAAATCTCTTATATAAAATAAAAAAAGAAAAGAAAGAAAAAAGAAGAAAGAAAAATCTCAGCAGGGAAGCTGTAGTGTGGCATGGTGAGTCACACAGTATACCTCTCATCCCAAACAATGTTACTTGTTACTGTTCCTCACAATGAGTCATTGGTCTGCTTTGAAGCTTCTGGTTTCGGCTAGACCCTTGATAATGGACCCTCACTGGGGCTCCTCTTCAATAGCCTGTTTTCCTGGAGATCCTGCAGCTTTGGAACTGCAGGTTTCCCCTTCACATGCTCCAACAGATCATAGATGGGGTGAATGTTGGGGTGGATCAACTCATAGCCCTGGTGCTGGGCCTGGTGGCAGCTCAGGTGGAGAGACAATTTTATGTACTGTGACGCTCAAAGAAGGATGGGATTTGGTTCCGCTACTTGCTGTCTCTGACCAAAGAACATGTCGCCTCTGATCTTAATTTGCTTATAAATTCATTCATTTACAAGAGTGAAATAACACAATTGGATGTTCCAATGAAGCAATGAATTTACGTTTTACAAGTGAGAAAATTAAGGTACCACAAGGGGACTGAGACTATGAATTTGATTTGGGTTCCACAGAATTAAATCTGCGTTTTGTCTTTATCCCGAGACTTGTCCTGAAAGTTGTTGGCCTTTGGGAATAATGTAGACAATGTATCTGAGTTTATCAATTCTCCACTTTGTTTAAGGGGCCTGGCTCTGGCTTGAGTGGGTGTGAAAGCAGGAAACCCACTCATCACTGAAGCCCCTCAATCATCTAATCCAGCCTTGTCCTCCATCCACAAGGAAGAGCTAGAGTAGCTACAGGGAGGCATGCTATCATTCAGGGAAGAGTCAGCATGTAAATATGGCTGTCCAAGACGCATGCCTTTAAAAAAATTGTTTTGCAATAAAAGAGAAAGTAATGATTATCAGGGAAAGAACCATAAAATAGTAGATTGAAAATAAAATATGCTTTTATTAAGGCTCCATTTCTTTGTGGCAGAAAAAGAAAATAAATAACGAACTGCAGTGCTTGGGGCTGAGAAAATATTGCCAGGGGTGGAGTCTAACGACTTGACTATGAACAAAAACCCAGCTTTGTAGAGGGTTTAATATATTGGTGAAATCAGAATAAATTTTCAAGTTTTCCATTGACCTGACATGTAATGCTTCTTTATTCCCTGACTTTTAAGCTCCAGATGGACCTTTATATTTTTCTCTTTTGTCCTAATCTCTCTTGATTTCATTTTAAGAAGTACTTAGCTATTGTTAGGCTCAAATAAATCCTCGGATTCATTAGGATTCATTGAGATTCTATAATATGGTGTTTTAAATAATACCACAATTAACATTCTTTATGCTTATGCTTTTATTCTCTGATAATCTTTCTTTTGTTTCACCTCCACGTGCTACCTGGAAGCTATCATAGTCAATTACAAAGGTTATATATGCAAACATATATATTTATTTATATGGTATATTATCTGGGCAAGATTCCGATGGTTTTTGTTTTGTAGGTCACTGCAAAGTCACATTCGTGTGGAAGTCTTTCAGAAACCAGGCTTTGTGCTAGAAAAGATGCAAATTGTTAATTTTCCTTCTATCCTTTAAAAAACTAATTTCTAGCATCTTGATGAATTTATAAATCAGGCTTTAAGGTTTTTATTAAGTTTCAGGTAATAGCAAATTAAAATCTCATTCACCAATGCTCCATTAATTTCATTTTCTATCAATAGATGCAGCTACATGTCTCAATACATTTGAATGTGTCCTATAAATACACATTAATAATGAATTTCCAGCAAGAACTATAACACATTGTTGTGTAAAGCATATTATAATGAGGAATATTTTTAAAGCATGTGTTTAATACATAATTTAAATTATCAAATGTGGGTGTATAAATCATAGCAGAATTTAGAAATGAACTTTCAAATTTGTATATGTAAATTTTTCATAAGAATCCTTCTATTTTTCTTGTGAATGTGTGGGTTTGAATAATTGCTTGATAGGCATCCACACATATTAATAGTTTCTAATCATGTCATAATTAGTCTGTCCTGAATGTAGTGCAAATGTATTCTTTATTTTTTTCTTTAAATAACTAAAATCTCTACAGTAAGTATGATAAATCACATCTACCTGATAATAATTTCTTCTGGACTGAATGAGTATTCCCAATACTCTCCAGGGTAGACTATTTTTTTTTTTTTGCTTTTGTGTGATTCAGACTCAAAACTGAAGAATATGAAAATTTCCATGTAAAATAAAAAGCCAGGAACATCCAAGTGTTTTAATCAAAGGTGGGCAAAATGAAGATTAATAGCTAGGAAAAGTGACTGACACTATCTCTGAATAGATGATGTCAGCTCAGACTGTCATACATGTTGAAATTTCAGCCTCTGGTTGAGAACAACTCAGAATGTGTGAACAGACCAAGCAATTCTCTAACAGGAAGAATGTAGCTTGAGAAGGAAGGCATTTGTGTGAAGACAAAAAGGCTACCTGTCAAAGAAGGCTATTTCCTTTACTTGGTCCTGCAATATGGTCATTTTATTTGTTCTTTCCCTAGGTCACAGCCTTAATTCTTAGGAATTCTTAATACAGCAGACCGCATCTTTTTATCCCCCTAGAAAGCTTTGTAATCCTATATGAAATTAACCAAGGGACTAGTGATTCAAGATCTTAGAATTCTGGACTGGAATACCTCTGGCAGATTTATTTATTTGGCAGCTAGATGCTAAGCCAAGGAAATTAGCCTTGAAATAGAGAGTGCAAAAATTAACTAAAAATTAGATAATAAAGAAAATTAGGCCTTGTTATAGGTTGAGCTATATCTCCAGAATTTTCTGCATTGGTTGTAATCTCTGCTGCCTCAGAATGTGATCTTGCTTAAAAAAGGATCATTTCAGCGATAATTAGTTGCCATGAAGTCACCAGGGTAGATCCTCATCCTCTATGACTGGTGTCTTTTATAAAAGGATAGAAATTTAAATAGAGAGACAGAAAGGCACGCAGGGAAAAACATCATGTGAAGAAAGAACATACAGTAAAATTACCTAAAGAAATTCCAGAATATAGGAGAAAGCTCTGGAATAGATTCTCCCCACTGCCTTCATGGGGAGTATGGCTTAGTATATACAGCAAATATGATATACCATCCCAAAACAATGACTTATTTTTTTCATCATTTGTTTGCTTGAAACTCACAATGTAGTTCAATTCATGGAATTCTCCTTGCCTCAGTCTCTGAACAGCTGAGATTATAGGTGTGGAACTGTGAGACACTACAACTGGCAAACTTCTGGGCTTTGCTTCTTTGAATCTTAATCTCTGAGTTTTGAGACAAGGTCTCATATAGGCCAGTCTGCAATCCTTGGACTCCTGATTCTCATCTCTCTGTTACCCAAATGCTGGGGTTACAGGCATGGACCATCACATTTAGCTCAAACTTTCATTTTTTTTCCTAAGTTATATAGTTTAGGCACTTTATGGCTACGTTATCTTTGCTGATTAATACAGGCCTGAAATGCAAGGGTCCTGATTATTGGCCATTTGTTATATTCCATCTTATCTAAGAAAGAGACCTAGAAAAACTCTTATATTCAGAAAGAGCTATTCAGTTTAATTAAATGTGGGCACATTAAACTTTGGGGGCAGACAATACCTAAGGATACATTATTAGCATCATTTAAAAAATTGTTTGTGCTACATGTGGCAGAGCAATGGTCCTAATCGTAATTTTTACTTTTTAATAATTCCAGCTAAGACTAACTTTGAAGAGCCAGCTGGACATAAGCTTCTTTCTTGCATATATATTTGCACATATCTTGAAAGCAATAGTGTAAATTAGAACATTTCAGGATGTAAACAAGAAAGCAACCCTTTGCTTGTTTTCTTGTCCGTAGGAAGATCTTCAGAGATCATGAACTCGTTGATCTTCTTTTCCAGAATAATCATGGTTTCTACAGGAAATTAACCAGGACCCCTGATTTCTGGACCCAGTTGAAATTGTGTTTGAGCAGGTTTAGTTTGATTTAGAAAATACTTTGTCCTTTTCATTACCTGATACCTTCTTCTCAGTTGAAGCTTGTCAGCAAGGACACTTGTAACTCTACCTTAAATACAAATGGCCCTGCTGCATTTGAAATTATTTATATCTATCCATTTGATTTCTGTGTTTCCATAGGCATGTATGTGCATGCTATGGTGTACATGTGGCAGTCAGGTTACACCTTATGGGAGTCTATTCTTTCCTTCCACCATGTGGCTTTCAGGGATCAGACCCAGGTTGTCAGCCTTGATAGTATGTGACCTTACCCACTGAACTAAGCTGTTGAACTTAGCTCTCTGGCCTCAGTCCTTCATTTTGGATAAAGTAATGCTGAATAGGGACGAGTTTCTTCTGCTTTCAATAAATGCTTTCTATCATGCTGACCTCTAAGTTGTCAAATTTTCTGCTTCTTTTAATATTAGGGACTTTCAAAATTGTGCCTACTTGGAAAGTTTAAGTATTTTAACCCTATCATCTTTTTAGTTGGTCATCTGATATGCATAGGAAGGAAGTGACATGTACATTTAAGCAGCTATTTATTGATTTTTATTTTTTCTGGTGCTGGGAATCGAACTGAGATCCTTAGATATGATTAGCAAGTATATTAACACTGAGCCTTATCTCCCATCCCTTGAATATATCTTTTGTCATTATGTAATCTTAAAGTACATAGCCCCCATTGATACAAAAATGGAAATAACCTTCTCATTTTGAATTCTGGCATAGAAATAAGAAGATCAAAGTAAGATCTAGCAAGAAATGGTAAAGTAGACAGAATGAGAGTAATCCTCGATTCTCAAAAATTATTGAGGTTTGAAGACACTCTCTTAGCACAACATAATGCAACGGACCTCCCTGGTGCATATATCCTCAAAGAGGATTCCTATGCTATCCTGCCTCTTGAGATAATAAATGTTTTATTATTTTTTAAGTCAATATAGTAAAAATGGATATGTATTATGCTGGACTTCACGCAGATATTTAATTCATGAAATGTATTAAATTCTTGTACGTAAGAAAAACTAAAATTTATTGAATATCTATTGTATTTTTAAGCATTCTGTATCTCATTATCTCTAATTTGCACATCAGCCTTGGAATTCAATGGGATGCATTATAAAAATTTTAACGAATTCTTCCTAATCCTGCACTGTCTTTGTAATATAACACAGCAGATTATCAATATAACAGAAGAGCTGAGGATTTAAAAAAAAAACATTTTTCTTCTTTTAAAAGGATAACAATTACAACTTGATAAAAGGTACTTACTTTAGATGACTTATTTGAGGTTTGTGAGAAAACCTATACCAAAATCCTGGTACTCTCTGTACCAGAGCTGATCCCAGCACTTGGGAGAGATGGCCCGAACCTGCACCATGGGTGTGGGAGAGCTGACCCAGATGGCATGGGCCTAGGAGTGCTGTTTCTGCCCCTCATATGAGGGTATGGTTCCAATGACCCAGACCGACCAGCTCGACTACCACCCAGACCGACATCCTGGAACTCAGGTTTGTCCACCCTAACAGCTGCCCCACTTTGACCTGCTGGAGTGGGCAATTTCCAAAGAATCAATAAAGAATTATGTAACAAAAAAAAATTGAGCCAACACACTGATTCTGAACATTAATTTCCCTCTGCTTCTTTATTGGTGTTGCAATGTGACCAGCTGCCTCATGATCCTGCCACCATGGCTTCCCCATAAGGATGGAGTGTATCTTTCAACTGGGAGTCAGAATAAGCCCTTCCTTCTTTAGAGTCTTTCTCTTAGGCATTTTGTCACTGAAAGTGAAGTGGAGGTGGGAATCTACCAAGCCGGTGAGTAAAACTGCCTAAGAAAGTGGGATGGCATGGTAAGGCCTAAGCTCCCTCAATTAGTACACTTGCCTCTGCTCTCTTTCTTGATAAAATCACATCTCTGAAAACAACCTACAAGTAAAATTATAGACTCAATGGGTTATATTTAGGAGAGTATATGTATATGCAAAAATACATATGCATGCAATAATAATTGGTTTAAAAAGTCACAACGAATTTGAAACAAAATGGGAGAGGTATATAGGAGGGTTTTGATGGAAGAAAAGGAAGAGAGAAATACTGCAACTAAAATACAGTCTCAAAAATAAGGAAAAAAGTTAAAAAAATCATAAAAGCCAACTGGAATATCTGAAAAAGATCTAATTAGGATTCTTTGATATGTCAAATTATAAAGAAAGTATTGTCACTTAAGCAATCATAAATCTTTGGGTTGTATTTCTATAAATATATCATTGATGTATTCCAAAAATTACAGGAAATTCACTGAACATAAAAATCACAGCTCTTCTAGATAATCCACTAGGGGAGATGTGTATAGTGTGAAACTTGAAGAAAGGCATTTGTGGGAATCTTTTCTGTCCCCTGTGTTTTGCATTCTAATGAAGCTCACCCACATTCCCTAAGTGGAATCCTAATGAAGGAAGCTTTTGACTTTCTCTTTGAACATGTTCAAGCTTTACTGAAGTGTTTGAAAATTCATTATATTTTATTTAACACCCCCACCTTTTTGTAAGAAATAAATCCCTGGTGGAAGACTAGAATCACTGTTTTGGGAATTGTACTCAGCAACATGAAGGAGAAGTTGTAAAATAATATATTTTTTAAAAAATTAATGGAAACAAAAACAAGAAACAAAACAAAAAATAGTGCTGTGTGGAACAGGCAAGCATTCCATGTACACACATGTGCAAGCATTCGGCCTCCATATATTGATGTGTGTGACACTCATGTCAGGGCTGCCTACTTCCAGAGAAGCATATACCTTGAAATGAGGTTTATCTGCTTTTATTAATAAAGAATGCATGTGACAAATTACACAAGGAAATTTTTGGAAGCAGGAAAAGTAAAAATGTAAGCAATTCAGAAGGGCAACAGAACAGAAAGTTGTGGTTAATTATGATTTATCAACTTATTAACTTGCTAAGCATTGTAACAAAGTAAAGAACAAATTTAATTTTAAAAAACATTAGAGTAGCGAAGTTGTCTAGATGAAAACATGAACTTAGGAAATGTATTAAAGCCAAGAAAACCACATAATTTTTAAGGAAATAGCTTAAATGTCACCTTTTAATTCTGCAGTCATTCATTTAACATGGACGCAAGTAGAGACAATACAAAATAATAATGGTTCATTTCCAAGATAATAGTTATTAAGCAGTGTATTTTTTCTCTCTTTGACAAACTTCACATACAATTTACAAAAAAGAAAGACAAAAAGAAGGAAGGAAGGAAGAAAGAAATAAAGATAGAAAGAAAGGAAGAAAGAAAGAAGAAAAACCTTTTATGGCCATAATTTTAAGCTTGATTCTTCTTTGCCTACCTACTCTATGCAAATTATGGTCTTCTTGTATATTGTGCAAGTACAATTAAGGTGCAAAATGCATCATATTCTCTACTTTGAAATTTACAAAAACAAAATCATATAGAAAGGTTGTTTTGTAATCATCTATAGATGTGTCAGCAAAGCTAAGTTAGTTAAGTTTGATTGTACAATGTACCCTATTGAATTACAACTTCCAACTTCCCTGGCATTACTATCATGTGATTCAAGAGTGAAATTACAGTAGGGCATAAATCAAAATGTACTTCATCAGTCACATCCTGCCTGCTAGGGTGTTAGCTCTCAGGCATCAGTTCTCTTCCTGTACCAGCCATTCCAGTTTCAGAATGGACTGATGATCAGACAAAGGAGAACAATGATGTGTCACCCAGTCTCTGAGAGTTTTAAGGGCATAAAAACCTTTATCCACTCTTCACTCATTTCTTGATGAGGAATAAATTTCCACAAGCCCTCTGAGTTTTAAACCTAGTTGTTGTCCTGTGCTTCCATGGCAGAACCATCTGGGTCCCCACCAAACTTCATCCTTTCTTTTATAATATAATAAAACCACATATGTATTGTTACATACACTTGCCATTGTGTCAATTGTTTTTCAGAAATTAGCACAGCAATCCTTTGAGACAGCATTAAGTCCTCCTTACTGAGAGAAGGCCTGAAGATTAGAGACTTTAAGAAGTCTTCCTAAACTCATCAGGTTGAATTGATGATACCTGGACTGGGTCTCAAAAAGTCCAATTGTGTAGGATGTATTTAATCTTATGAGTGTGATGCAGTGGACCTTACTTAGTTGAAGGGTGGATGGCCATTGAGTTGGTTAATGGAAACTTTGTTGATTCGTTTGTTTGCATGACTCTCTCATTAGATTAGGAGCTTTTTGAATGTGAGGACTATATTTTTCCCATTTACGTTAGAAACTTTGATTGCATAGTAGGTTGTAGATACTACTCAGGGTAATTGAGGTATAACAAGGAACAAAATAGGAAATAAAGCCTACTGCCTTGGAGTTTATTTTCTTGTGAAAAGACAAATGTAAGTAAGTATAAAGTATGCAAGGTTCTGCAAAGTAAAATACAGAAAACTAACACAGAAAGTAGAATGGGAAGGCCTAGTAGTCAAGAAACAGAGAAGTTGTTTCATAGGGTACAAGAGACTTCAGGGCTGGAGAAATGGCTCAGTGGTTAAGAGCACTGGCCGTTCTTCCACAGGTCCAGAGTTCAATTCCCAACAACCACATGGTGGCTTACAACCATCTGTATTGAGATCTGGCGCCCTCTTCTGGCCTGCAGGTATACATGCAGACAGAAGACATGTATATATATATATATATATATATATATATATATATATATATATATATATATATATTCTTTAAAAAGAGAGAGAAGACTTCAAAGGTTATGCTAATTCCATTCAAATGGACATTGACTCCAAAAGCCAGGAAGCACAAACATATGCATTGAGTGAAAGGAAACATCAACAAAAGAAAAGTGGCCTAAGCTGAGTGACACTTTATCCAGTGGTTCAGGAATGTTCAGAGAACAGATTGAAGAGGTGCCCATCAGCCTGGGGCCATTTTGATGCCTTTGTTTTATTTGTGAAGTACCTGGAATGATTCTCATCCAGGAGATTTTATTTTACTTTAAAAAAAACACTTGACTTTGACCATGAATAGAATACTTATCATCTCCTTGATACAGAATCCATAATCAGGTAAATGATAGGGCTAGTGATGGATTTCTTATTGTCTTCATATCTTATTTTAAATTTTGGAAGCAAATCAAAAATACTATAAAATACATTCCTTAATGGTTTGATGCAATAATTAATTGTCAGCCAAGATCAATTAAAGCTCTGAAAAAGAGATGAGCCTAGACTTATTCTATTTAACTGTGACTAAGAATCTGGTCCTTTATAGGCTAAGGAGGTTTTCTATGAAGAATTAAGTTCCATCTAGTGGGCCTTGGCTCATATGTACTGAAAGAGAAGCAGGGGTGGAAAGAGAGGTAGCAAAGAAGGGAAAATGATAATAAAAAAAAAAACACTTTGCAATAAAAGAACCTGGACTTCATGATTAGTCACATGTAAGTCACAGTCACAGCCTCTCCACTTGGACATAGAGGAAATTGGTTTCTTGACTTCAGACATCTTCTTTCCCTTTCTTCCTGGATTCCCTGACAATTATTCTCTGAATTACTGTCTACCAAAGGAGATAGAACCCATCCTGGTTTCATGTTCTGGACCTCCCTGTGTCTAAGAAAAGTCTCCTTCATTTCACCAGCTGCTAGAGGCAGGGGTGAATTAGTTAGCACACAATTTACCTGAATCTATAGCCAGAACCTGGGGATTTTATGTGAAGATTTTTCTCACTTTAAGGGGCACAAACAGGAAAATTCACTCAATGTGCCTTTGAAGAGCGCTGCCTACTCATGCTAGACTACCATATTTAGAAAAGCTATGTGTTAAAGGTGTAGAGATATAAATCTGTAAGATATAGTCCATTGGCACAATGTTGCACCGTTGAATAAACCAGCCCCAAATTTGAAATAGAAATATAATAGATGAAATCATGTTTGATGGATTTTTCTATCTGTTGCAACTGAAAGTCAGCTAAGTAATAAAATTCATAAGTGAGGTGATATCTTTCCACTCACCAAATACTTAGTGAGCCCTATGAACCATGCTGGAAGTGGAATATACAATAGAGATGAAGTGTCTTAATCCTACTGATCTCCAATTTACTTAATTACAAAGTAGTGCTCCTAGTAGTAACCCCAAATTCTTGCCATAGAGATTAAGTTACTTTTGTTAATTTTGAGCTTAGCAAAATTGGTTAAGAGATTGCTATTATAAGTGGAAAAGTTGAATGGATGCCTCTGGACCATAAAAACGATTCTATCAAGATGGTTAATAAATGGAAACTAATCACTCTTCTGAATATTAGCTTCAAGCAAACATGTCTAATGTGTAGATGGGGGTTGGATATTTTACTATGAAGGTCAGGCAGAGACATTGCAGGGTCATAGAGAGAAGACATTTTGAAACCCAGAAATCAGAGTGCTCTATGATTTATTCCCACCTGGCTTGGGGAAGAAGCTATAATTTCTCTTAATTCACCCAGAAAATAGAAGCTATAAGAGAAGAGAAGTTCCACCTGCGCCCATCACCAAATATAACCAAGTTCTTGTATGTGTGTCCACCTGCTGTGTCTTTGTTTACTCCTATGATAAATGAAGTCACTTTTTTTCAAAGCCAACTTCTTTGTTGTGCTGTAAACCCCCCTCTCTCTGCTTTTCAAAGACGTCTTTTCCACTGTTATCTACCATCTTTCCCTAAATGCTCAAGTGTCCCTTTGTTCCTGTACCATTCCTTTCTTACACAAAAGGACTGTAGTATTTCCCATCTTATTGAAGCTCTCTCTTTACTTCAGACTTCTGGTCCTGTCATCACCTCTGGAGTGTCCTCCTAGGTCTATGTTGATGTCCTTACTTCTCTCCACCCCATTCTCCCTTGGACTTATTATCACTGATCTTTCAATGGGACTTTTTCACTAAATTACTCTGTCAGTAGCCTATCACAAAACACTGTGGTCATTTATCAGTCCTCATCACACAGATTGCATCAGAAGTCATGGACATCAGTTCCCTCCATCTTTATAGTCCCTGATTTTCCTGGGAACAGCATACACTCAGGTTTGATCCTATTTCACTGATCATCACCTTTCAGTTTCCTTTCTTTCTCTCCAGCTCTAAATAAGGATGTGACCTCAGTTGAATCCCGGAAATATTTTCTGCTTAACTCTACTTGATCCCTAGGTTATCTCATTCTGTCACACCCCAAACTTAACTCCCAGGTTTTTCTCCTGTAAACACCAAATCTGCTCTTTGTACTATCTTTTCTTGATAAATGATGACATCATATTTTGTTATTTCACAGTCACAAAGCTTATATTGGTAATACAAATCCAAAATTAAACCCTATTAGATTCAGCTCTCAGATATTTAAAATCGAAACATCTCCTGTTTTTTCCTGTGTCTATTTTCCAGTCCAAGCTACTTCTGTTTCTCAGCGGTTCCTGCCTTGCTTGCTCTGCTCCCAGTCTCTTTTCTTCACACCAAGTAGGACTCTTGGGAGTAGACTATGATTCACCTTACTTAGCTCAGCATCTTCTTTCTGTCTCTTTTAGTTAAAACAAAAACAAAACAAAACAAAAAACAAACAAGCAAGCAAACAAACAAAAGAACAAAAACAAAATCAACAACCTCCCCCCAAAAAAATCCCTGTGGCATCACATGATTATCCCAGCCACTAATCATGTTGGCTCTGACAATTGATAAAGCTATTCTACCCTTCTTGAGTTCTCTTAATTGGGTTTGCTTTCTTGGTTCCCTAAAGCTTCCAAGTGCTCTGTGGCCTTTGCATATGTCCTCTATCCCTGAGTGTGTGTCCACAGTTGTCTGCCTGTACAGCTCCATTGCTTTCTTTAGGCCTTTGCTCAAATATGTTTTCAGAGAAGCTTCCCTGTTCAACCTATCACAACCATCAATCTTACATAGCATTCTTTCCCCATCTCCTATCAACCTTTCTGCAAAGCAGGTGGTTTTAATGTTTTAAAATATTTGTGATTGTAATATAATTATGACATTTCTTCTCAAGGAGAACATGGAGATCATTTACAGCTCTGCCCCAGAACACTAGTGGGTAGAGATCAACTACAAGCCTGTGGCGTTGGCCAGTTAGGCACTATTATGGTAAGTGAGTATATGGTGGTAAAATGGAAGGGAGAGAGAAGCAGAAAGGTTCATGTGCTGGGGAGAACGAAGATCTTTAGAGTCCATGGCAGTGAGGACCTGGCTGATGAGGGTGGCCTGCTTGCAACACAGGGCCATGGTGATGTTGGGGCCCAGGTTGGGGCCAACGGCCATGTCTGGATCTGTAGCCCTGATGCAGCAATGGTGGTCTGTGTTGATGTCCAAGGCTCTTGTTCCCACTGAGAGCCCTGCAGATGCCCTGAGGCTGGGCCACCACCTGTGACCATGTTGATGTCCAAGGAATCCATCCCCACAGGGGCCATGCCATTCTAAGAGGATTGTGCTGCCATCCAGGTAACATCTGACCCCGACTGCTGCAGAAGTGAGGACTATGTCCATGTCTGTTCTACAGCTGAGTTCTTTGTTAATGTCAGTGGCTCCTGTTGTCACTGAGGACTGTGCAGAGGTCTGTATCTGGACCAACAACTGAGGCCACGTCGGTGTTTGAGAGTCATATTGCCACTAAAACCATGAGTGGCCTGCACTACCACCCAGGGCCATGGTGTCCTCTGGGCCTAGGCTACTGCCAACGGCCATGTATGGGTCTGTGGCCCTGTCACAACCTTGGTCTGTGTTGATATTTTTGACTCGTATTATCACTAAAAATAGAGAGGATAAGGCTGCACAGAGTTGTCCCCACACTTCACTGGTTCCAACACTAGGCAGAACTGGCCCTGCCTTTCACCAACTGCAGCACATGGGAGACCAGACCCTACACCTTAACTGGGCAGTACAGTAACACTGACCCTGCTGGCAGGGAAGCAGTTGAACTGGCCCTGAGGGAATGAGAGCAAGAGAGCTGACCCTATGACCCTTACCCCCTCCACCTCTTCTGCCATGTGATGACATGGGTGAGGGAAAGATTCTCTCCCCGACCCTCATCCCTTGCCCCCTACTGCAGGCTGGAGAACTGGCCTCAGGAGCACATGAGCCAGAGGAGATCTGGCCCTGTACCTTATCAACTGCAGCATTCGGGACAGTGGCCCCTGTGCCTCACCTGTGCAAAACAGTGGAGCTGGCCCTGAGGGCATGGAAGCAGGAGACAGCCCTGATCCTTGCTGCCTGCTGTAGTGGGTGAGCTAGCCAGGGCAATGCTGGAGAGCTTGCCCTGGTGGTGTCAATGAAGGAAAGCTGGCAAATTGACCACCCAGGAGCATAACCAGGGCTATAAGTTGGCCCACCCCAACGTCTGCCTCATATACGAACTGCTGGAGCATGTGAAGGGCAGGGACCTGCAGATCCAAAGCTGTAGGATCTCCCCAACACAGGACACTAGGATATCCAAGAGGGGTCTCAGTAAGAGCCCAGTATCAAGTGTGTAGCAGAAGCCAAAGGCCTTAAACCAGACCAATGACTCACTGCAATGAACATTAACAAGCATAGTTGTTTGGACTGAAGACTATACTGTGTGATTCACTGTGTCACACTACAGCTTCCATGATTACATTTCTCTCTCTCTCTCTCTCTCTCTCTCTCTCTCTCTCTCTCTCTCTCGTATGTTTGTTTGTTTTTGTTTTGCTTTTAAATTTTATTTTATGGAGTGGGGAAGGTTGCAAGGGCAGAGGGTGGATATGAAGGGGGAATTGAATGGGACTGGATTATGATGTGAAATCCACAAAGAATCAGCAAAAAAAAGTATAAAATAAAAAAGAATTCTTATATATAAGAACATTTAATCAATGTAAATATAACAATAAAAATGGTATAATAGTAATTAAGAAAAAATGACATTTCTTTCTTACCTATAGACCCTCCCATATACCTTTCCCTTCTCTCTTGCAAATTCATGGCCTCTTTTACTGTTGTTATTGCATGCATATGTATATATGTATATATATATGTGTGTGTGTGTATACATATATATTATACGTGTATATTATATATGTATATACTATATTATACATATATACTATATTATACATATATAATATGAATCTATTACATATAAAACACAGAATTGTAGAGGCCAGTACCAATAGATACAAAACACATCTACACCCAAGGTTCAGGGAACCTTGATGAAGAGGGGCAGATAGATTGCAAGAACCAGAAGATCAAGGGAAGAGTTTGCTGTAAGCTTATATGTGCTGGTAATTTCAGATGCTACATCAATAAAGTCTCACCAACATGATGGGCCAAACATGAGTTGAACAAGGATGATACCAGTAGACATGACAAGAAAACTTAACTTAGTAACATGCATTTGCTTGCCTCTTCTGTGCCTTTGTTATGTGGGTAGTTGTTTGATCCATTTATTCTCCTATCTCCCCTTCCATCTCTCCTTAGGAATGCTGGGGTTGCAGGTGCTTGCCACTGCATCAGTAGCTTCTGTGCCTTCTCTCCAACCTTCTGTCACTTTTTTTGTATTTCAATATTTCACTTAACATGAAATCAAAATTGCCTTTACACATTAGCTTGTACTTTTCACAGATAGTCTTTTAACAGTAACATAAAAGGTTGAGATGTAGCTCAGTTGTATGATACTGCATGGCATGATCAAGTCCCTAGGTTCAGTCTCTTACACGCAACACTGAATAATAAACAAACAAACAAGTAAATAAATCTCAATTACTATACAGCATCAGGATAGCCTTTCCTTGATTATCTATTTAACCATGATTAGGCACTTAGTTTTTGTTCCAATTTTAATCCATTAGGAGCATGAGAAGCAATGCACCACTTCTTTTTAACCATTTCTAGTAATATTCTTAGCAAATAAAAACAAGAATGGGGACAAATGAAGGGTATGTTCAGTTCTCTGATTTTGATTTTATGGAATTCCAGAAGGTGGTTTCCCTTGATCTGCTTTTGACTTTGATATGAGTATGTTGCATTGGTAACATCTTCTTATATTATCGGTGAGATTACTATTGTTAATTTTTCAATTGCAGTCACTTACAGAAATAGACATTTTATTCCTACATGTGACAGTCCAAAAATACTTTCCTATTCCTTCTATTGATTTTTGAATATTTATTCTTGGTGTGGGGTTCAGAACTCAATAGGGTTACATGTGTGAGCATGTGTATGTGGAGGCAAGAACTCAATGTCAGATGTCTGCCTCAGTCACTCTCTACCTGATTTCTAGATATAGACTCTCTCACTGAATTCACTAATTTGGTTAGATTGGCTAGCCAGCAAGGCTCATGGCTCTGCCTGCCTTTAATACCTCAGCACTGGGATGCCAGGCATGTGCTGCCACCCTAGGCTCTTTTTGTGTGTTTGCTAATGACCAAACTCAGGTCCTCACTCTTGCACTACAAGTATTTTACTGGCTGAGACATCTAACTAGCTGTCTTCTACTTATTAAAAATTTTCCTTACTCATAGCTTAGCCTTGCCTCAAAATTAGTATCTTGCTCAGGCTGGCCTCAAACTCCAGATTTGGTTACAGGCATGTACTAACAGGCTTGTATTGAAAAATGCTTTTCTTGACCTGAAGGAGCTGAATCATTTGTATTGATGGTTAATGCAGTTCACAAGCTTTCTGTGTGGAAAATTCCTGATATTCCAGTATCATTCCATTTCAAAACATAACCAATCTAGTCACCTTCCCATGATCGTCTTGTTCAGTATCTCCTTGGTTCACATAATGGGTTTCAGTATTTGAAGTACTTTGCCTAATAGATGTCCACACATGAGTCTGGGAACTGTTGTGTTATCCTGGGGAAGGCAATGAATTAATAGCACATAGCTTCAAATATCAGCTCTGCCACATAGTCTGTGATTTTAGGCAGCTTCTTCAGTCAGCCTAGACTCAGTTCCTTCATCCATAAGACAAACAGAAAGAGCAATGTAGATATGCTAAGGCTGGGGGTCCAGATCAAATGCTGAATGTAAATGGTCTATAAAATCATTGGAAACTTACAGAGATCATAGCTCACTTTTCTTTTCTTCAACCATATGTAAATCACAGTCTTTCTTGCTAACTCTTTCAGATAATTGTTGCAGGAGTACTCTCTGAAAAAACAACTTATCCTGTCGAATTTGAGGGACCATATGAATTGTTTTGACCAAGGAAATGTGGACAAAGTAATATGAAGTTAAGAAATGGAAGAAACCTGGTTTATCATATCATTCTGAACCAAGGGGTCATGACGACCAGAGGAAAGTGCCTATTATCATTGATCCCAGAGCAAAGATAGCAGAGAGCAGAATATAACTGACTTGCAAAGGGCATGTACTATGAGCACAATGTGCTTCCAGTTTTTTAGGTCACAGGGACTTGTGGGATGTTTATTATCACAGCTTGATCTCACCTACCCTGACTGATTTTCGCCATCTACCCTCTTCCACTTACCAACAGAAAGAAACCATCTAGCCCACTCCAGTGAAAGAAAAGATTAAAACACCGTGCTTACTTAGAACCTATTATGGAAAAGGCTCTTTGTGAGTTATTAAAATTATTTATAGATGCTATCTGCCCTAGAAGAGATCACAGTCCATTATCTCAGCATATGTTGTTATAAATTATCTTTGTCCCACTCACACAAGGGAAGCTATTCTCTGACCCGGAAACATGAAGATGTCACAAAATGTCCTTCTGCCTAAAGGATGTGGAGTGAAGAGAAAATTCCTCATTGTTTCACCACCATATTCTGCATATGTCCCAGAGTGACTAACTCACAGCAGTGTCTGTTATTGTGGAAGGAAAAAAGCAATCCCACAGCTATTTTAGTTTTCCTAATGGAAAAAACTATATGTGCAGATGAAAGAGTCATTAGAGAAATAAGTCTTAGCTTTTCTATAAAAGCATCCAAAATGGGCTGCATGTCTTGGCCAGCCCATCAGCCTGGGAAGGTGTACATTCACTGACAGCATCTCTAATCAAAATATACCTCACACTCAAAGACTTTTTCCCTGTAAAGTAGCCAAAGCAAAAGATGGTGAGCCAGAAAAGACTTCTGAAATTGAGTGGATGTTTTGGCCCCATTTCTAGTGTAGTTGGTTCCAATGATAGGAAAAGGTCCTGAGGCTAAAGTTCCCTGGGTACTTCATACAACCTCTGCTTTCTATCCTCCCCATTTCAGTGATCTAGTTCCATTCCAGTTTCTGGTCTGTCTGCCTCTCTCTCTCTCTCTCTCTCTCTCTCTCTCTCTCTCTCTCTCTCTCTCTCTCTCTCTCTCTCTCTTCTCATTTTCTCATTTTTTATATTATAACATAATTACATCATTTCTCCCTCCCTTTCTTATTTCAAACTCTCCTATGTACACTTCTTTGTTCTCTCACAAATTCATGGCCTCTGTCATTAATTGTTACATGATATATTTATGTGTATATACATACATATCCATTGTTCTGTTTTTCATGTGCTCTTCTGTCTCTGATCTTTCCTAGTTAACACCTTTTCCATACTAAATTTTAAATCATGGTGATACATATACATACATATATGTGTATATACACACACACACATATATATACATATATACAAAATATAACTTACCATGTTAACCATTTTTAAATATATATCTTAGTTACTGTATTTGTATTGTTGTGAAGTCAGTTTCCCAAACCTTTTTCATCTTGAGAAACAAGGCTCTGAATCCCTTAATCAAGAGTATTCCATCTATTCCTCCCACAGTTCCTAAAAACTACTATTGTTACTGTTTGTTTCTATAAGTTAGGCTGTACCTGATGTACCTGATGATAGATGTGAACTTATGCAGTATTTGTCCTTTTGTGACAAGATTATTTCACTGAATCTCATGTCTTCAAGGATTGTGACATTTTGTGGTGTTTGGCTGAATTTCCCTTTTGGCTGAATACTATTCTAGTGTCCGAACATACAATGCCTTGATGGTCCAGTGATAGATTTGGATGTTTCCTACCTTCTAGCTACTGAGCATAATGCCACTACAGAAATGAATATGCCATTTCTTCTTAATCTTCACTATGTTTAAAACCTCAACTCAAAATAAAATGGTTTCATTTTCCAACCAAGCTGCAATTGGGCTAGAATCCAGCTGCAGAGAAGAGTAGAATGTTGAAACACTTGCTCTGTCATAGAATTTAAGTGGCTTTACCAAATGCAGACCTCAAATCACATAGCATTTTTTATAACTGTTAATAATGCCATAAAAGTACAAAACTTCCATTGTATTACAATATTAAGATTTTTAAAGATACAGTGTGTAGCAACATTGTGAGGAAGTATATTTGAAATTGATGGAAAATAAATAAAATCAGAGATACTAATCCAGCCTTTATATAAAATTTGCCGTTTTTGCTTTATAAAAAGATTTTTAAAATAATAAACTGAAAAGTTACAATTTTCCTGAGACTGTGTTTGTTGCTAAGGATTGAACTCAAGACCTACAAATACTAGACAAGTGTCCTACCACTGCACTAAGCTCAAAATCACCTGGTTACTGAGCTTTTGGATAACTCCCTAAATGATGCAACACTTGAGTTTAGTTCTTTATCTACTCTCTCCAGTGCCTCCTCTGTCAAAAGGATCCCTGTTTTGTGTTTACCCACTGGATTTATAAAATCATATCAGATCAAGCTTCACTTCCATTATTATTATCTTTCTAAATAAGAAGCAAGAACATGTCTAGCCCAAGTTCTCATCAACACATCCCACAACTCAGCCAAATACATTATTCTTTGGAATGCCCCCTTTTGTATAAATAAACTATTTTTGGGCCAAATTAGTTTTGTAGGTGATCAGCAGAACACAGCTAAAAAGACATTACTTGAGAATGCCTGGGGAAATATACAGCACGAACTGATGTATACAGATATGTATGACAATGCATAGTGTGGCTATCTGAAGTAGGAGAGCCTGCGGTATTTTCATATTTAAGAAAGAAATTATCTTTTCACATGAGTATGCCAGGGCAACATTTTGTGTAGTGCATCCAGGGACATGCCTAGACAGTGTTGGGGAAGAGGTCTCAATAAAGGCTGTTACAGAAGATGCACACAGCTTGTGAAGAGGTAAATTGATAATAGGCATGCTGACACAACCTAAAAACTAGTGTCACAACAGAAAGTTGACAATAGCTCACTTTGCCTCTCTAAGGGAGGAAAGTTTATGTTGCGTGATTTAGCATCCCTCTGTTGTCTCATGCTAACGTGAAGTTTCATGCAGGAAAAACGGGAGCTCTTGTTCACTACCTTATTAGAGCTGCTAGACTGGCACTGACAGAAAAATAGTATTTTGCTAATTTTATTTTAACTTTCATGAAATCATCATTTAGAGCTGAAGGTTAGGGTCAAAGCTGGCTTAACAAGAAGGTGGGGAAATGAATTGAAATTGATTAACTCGAAGACAAGGGAAAAGGCTTCTCTCTTAGACTGTAATGGTGAAATCCATTTCTCTGGCTGAGGCAAAGCAGGAGTTTCTTTTTATTAGATATTGACAGCTCAGCAGTCTTAAAGACATCCCATTACTAAAAGCAGACAACGTTTATTGGTTGCTTTCTGTATGCCAGATTCTGTGCTAAGCATTTATGTGGATTATTGTTTTTAATACTTATGCCAGGCTTGTGAGACAGAAACTGTAATTACTCCTATTTTCTACAAAAGGAAATTAGGTTCAGAGAGGTTAAGTCACTTACTAACTAACAGCCCTAGTAAAAGATAAAGTTGAGGTCTAAAGTCAGGCAACCTGGCTTCAGGGTCAGCTCCTAAGTACTAGTAGTTATGTTTGAAGAGAAATAAGGGAAGAAAGGAAGGAAAGGATCTAGGGAGGGATGGAGGAGGGAGGAAAAGGGAGGAACGAATGAAATAAGGAATATAGGAAGGAAGAGTGATCCACTTGTTAAATATTATTCTATTTTATAAGATAAGCCTTTTCTGGATAGCTCAGGTTGAACTTAAGATTTTCTAGGTTCAGTTTCCAGAACGTGCTAGACTTAGACACCTGCAGCCAGGCTCAGTAAAATCTTTGTTTTATAAACCCCTAGAAAGCACTGTTGGCCTCCAGCTGGCATCAGGTTCAGGTAGGAATTCTAGGCATTCTTTCTGTGACTAGCTTACATCATTCCAACTCCAAGGAATGAAATATCAACCCAGAAATGTTAGATCCACACAGTAGCTTTGTGCTTCCCATGGCAACTTTGTATCTTATTAGTCAAAAGGAAGACCAGGAAAGGCACTACAAAGCAAAATGGAAAATATTTCAATGTCTAAGCCAAAGACAGAGTGCCTTAGATTGTTCCTGTAAAGGAGACATCTTCTTTGAGGTTCATCCATCAGAGCTTTGCATCAGAATACAGTTTGATGTGTTAGGTTTCTAATGTTTCACAGCTACTTTGTGATTGCACTTTGTGTAACCTATCTTGATAATACATAGCAACTATCAGAGTGACTAAGGAACTAAGCAAAATTATTAAGATGGTGGGGTTTCACACCAGTCTACAATATTAAAATAAGGTATGAACCCTAACTCTTACAAAGCTAGAATATTCTCATGATGCGAAGTTTTGAAAACATGCTGATTGTCAGCTTTATTCCATCAGCCCTCTAATCTGCTTTGCTGCATCGTGCGTGTGTGTATGTATGTGTGTGTGTGTGTGTGTGTGTGTGTTTATGTGTGTGTGAGTGTGTTCATTCATGTATCTCTGTATGTATCTCTGTACGTGTATATCTCTCTCTCTCCCCGTCTCCTCTCCCTCCTCTCTTCATCTCTCTGCCTCTGTCTGTCTGTCTGTCTGTCTGTCTGTCTCTGTCTGTCTGTCTCTGTCTCTGTCTCTGTGTGTGTGTGTGTGTGTGTGTGTATCTGGGCATGTGTGTATACATCCATACACCAGACCTGTGTATGTGTATGTGTCAGTGTGTGTAGCTCACAGATTTTTCTAAGACTTTGTAGTCCTGTTACAGTGTAGCTGTGAAAATGAGTTTTGAGTTCTATCTCTATTATGCATTACTGGTGTACCATTAATAATATTATCTAACTCTTCTGGGATCTACTTGAAATTAGTGCAAAGTTAGCTTCTGAGTGAAGAAATGTTCTCAAGGCCACCAAAATTTATGAATTGATGCAGTTGAGATATGTGCATCTCACTTTATTTCTTTTAAGACAGAGTCTTGTTACGTAGCCTTGGACGGTCTTGAGCTCTCAATCTCATGCCTCAGCCTACTAAGTATTGAGATGCACTGCCATGCCCAATTTGAATGTTTTACCTTAATAATGATGATGATGGTGAAGATGCTGACCTGAACAGTACCTACTTTACAAAGACATTGGGAGGATTAAACAAGTAACCATGGAGACCACTTAGTATAATGTCTAGTTAAAGATAGTCTTGAAATGTAGTAGCTTTTCCTATATTGTTTGATAACCATCATTTCTTATGTATAAATACAAGAATACTATCTAAAGTTACAAATATAAGAATTCAGATTGAAAAAGCTTGGGGAACTCAGAGTACTTTAAATTTTAAGTAACATTTTATGATGCATTTCTTTTTATCTTAAGTGCATAGATTCTCATTGTCAAAGGTATTTTCAAAAATAAATTCATACTTATTCCAAGAGATTCTTTTAAAATATTTGGGTTGATACTTCAGCTTACTCATGAATCATATTTTTACATTTTACAAATAGTACATGCTCCAATACACACTTTTATGCCAATGCTGTAATTAATCAAGCAAAAAATGAGTATTCTATTTCCTAATGATGAATTTGTGCCTGAAAAAAAAACATTGCCTAGATTCTAATGTATCTATATGGTTGATTGTGTCAAAAATGTACAAACCTCCACCCTAAATTTAAGCTTTACTTGCTATAGGACCTAATTGTAAAATGTGTAAGTTTTTTTTTAATTCGCTTTCAGTTGGTTTTTTTTTTTTTTTTTTTTTTTTGGTTTTTCGAGACAGGGTTTCTCTGTGTAGCTTTGCGCCTTTCCTGGGACTCACTTGGTAGTCCAGGCTGGCCTCGAACTCACAGAGATCCGCCTGGCTCTGCCTCCCGAGTGCTGGGATTAAAGGCGTGCGCCACCACCGCCCAGCCGCTTTCAGTTGGTTTTATTTTTGAGTATTCATCATGCAGTAATGACATGTGACACAAAAACAAAAGGACAAAGAACGCCAAGCATTGCAAATGTGTTTGGTAAAGACAGGTTAATCTGCTACGAATTTTAATTTAGTATAACCTGAGAAAATGCATTTAACTTTAGACTTTAGAAGAAGAGAGCTTTTGTTATATGAAATGTGTGAAATAAAATACAGACTTCCATCAGAAAGGCCTCATACAATAATCAAATGCTTCTTGAGCTTCTATTGTGTGTGCCTTGTTCTGTGCTAGGAATTTAAAGATGTAGCCATTAAGAAAAGCAAATTTTCTTTCTTGATTTTGTGTTTGCTGTGTTGAGGATTTAATAAGTTGTTATTGTTTTGTCTTCAGAATTCAGAACAAGAACAGCAATCTGCGAAATTAAAAACCATAAAATTAGTGACAGATACCAAACGTCGGCTGAAAGGAGGGTCAGCTCTTCTGTAAAGAACAGATTTGGCTATAGAACAATCGCACGTCTTCAGATATTTAAAGAACAGTGTGGCTATCAAAAGAGAGGAGAAGACACTGTGAGAGATCCAACTGAATCATATGGACTATGTGGATCATTCCCCTATGAAAGTACTGAATCTTTTGGGATGTTCCTAAGTCTAGTAGCTGAAGCCTCCTCTAAACTTCACAGCGTGAAGCCTCTGCATAACTGCTGATCTTTTCTCCATTTGTGAGGCTTTTCAAACCTGTCATTAGAAGAAGTTTTCTCATGGAATTACCAACACATGAACATATACATACATACACACACATACATGCATACACATGCATACACACACACACACAACATGCATATACACAGACAGACAGATACACACACACACACCTCACTGTCATTAAATCCACACAGTAAGCTTATTATAAGTAGTCAATATGTTTGATTTAATACAAGTAGATAGTAAATACATGTTGAATACCTTGTGTTTCTACAGTTTCATTTTGTTTAGATGCTTTAACAATTCTAACAGTTTGACCTTATCATCATTATCACATACATATATGTAGCCAAAATGTCTTTTCTTCCATTCATTTTCAGGCTTTATGAGAAAAAACTCCACCTATGGCAATTTAGGTTCATAATTCAGCCCATCTGTAAATATCTCATCCCCTCAAACCCAAGAAACATTATCAAACCTGACAAAATTTAATTACAGTCATCAGAAGGAAAATAGAGGGGCACTTTGACACAGGGTCTTTATGGAAGTGTTCCACATTAGATGGTATTCCTTTTCTAATCACTTTCCAGACAGCTTATTAATAGAATCTCTCTGAAGTTGTTCTGCAGAACATTCCAGCTTGGTTTTACCGTGACTCTACCTACTTATTTCCCATCCTCTCAGTACTCAATTAAAGCAAAGTTCTTTTAGAGCTGTGTTTTGCCTGACACAGTAGTTTGGAATCCATCTTTCTCTCCATGAGCCTTTTCTTAATACTGTTAATAATTTCTTAATACCTACTGTGTATATTATTTATTTCCTCACAAAATGCAGTAGAATTTTCTTAGACTATCTGGTGAGGTAATGTCTTTATTGCCTTTCAATCAATTAGACAATAAGTATCTGTTTTGTGCAGATCATTTTTTTCTTATCATTAAGATAACTCAAGTAGTAGAAAAATACAGTCAGTGAGCAAGGTAATCACCACTTTGAGGACTTAAACAAGACTGAATTATTGGATTTGCAAAATTGAAGGGTAGATACTGAAATTCACTGTATTCTCCAAGTAGAGTTAAGCTACACTGGAAAGGCCACTGAAGGCCTCTAGTTGGCACTTCCATAGGAACTGTAACCCATTGCATCCACTTACATGGGGAAGGAACACATGCAAATCAGGGTGGAAATCCAACATCACTTGATTCAATTTCTAAATGAAGTTCCATGGATGGCTTCCACAGGAGCTTGAGCAAGAAGCAGGGGAGAAATAAGAAAGAGCTTCACAATGATGCTAGATCTTGAGGGGAAATGGGCAGAGAATGTGCCATAGGCACAGGCCCTTTTGACATGCTTTCTAAACATTTTCTCAGTTGTCTAAATCAGCTTAACCAATTGGATTTTTAAATTTTTGTCTTTAGACATTTTCTTCCTTCCTCTGTTCCCCCTCCTCCCCTCTTCCTCTTCCCTTCCCTTCTTTCTTTTTTTCTTTGACTTTTTCTTTATTTTTCAGTTTTGAGGCTGGCTAATTTCATTATTTTTTGTGTGTGTACTGATGCTGTCTCCGATAGCATGTACACATGTTTGCACAACCAATTATTTCACAAGTTCTCCAACTTACCCAACTTAAGCCCCTCCTGATTTCTCATTTGAGAATTATATTGCCATACACAAAAGTTGATCTGCTACCGTATATTTGTAAAATTTTTTTCTTTGAGGATGAAATGACTTTATCAGAGAAAGACCCAAACAAATAAATCTCTCATCAGTAATTGCATCTATCCAATCACTTATCTATTACTGAGACATGCAAAAAACTGGGATATTTTATAAGTCAAATGCTATCTTTCCTCAGATTCTAACTCAAGGCTCTGACTATTATTTCCTGTCCCTCCCATTTCTTTCCTCCCCTCCCTCTCTTCTTTTCCTTTCCTATTATTTCCCATTGCCCCCTCTAAAATAAAAACAGAATTTATGTTTTCATTAAACATGTATGTATTTTGATGCTGCTACATGGCTATCAATGGGAAAGCAGATAGCTTCATCTCCAACAGCCTCAGTACCCTACAGTAGCAAAATGAGATTTGTACCATCAACTATACAAGCTGTTGTATAGGTTACAGTACATGGTCTTTATAAAATGAAAATTATCAAAAAGACGGTTGTTTGGTTCGAGCTGTTTGGAGGGCACCCAGGCAGGGGGATAGGGATCTGTCCCTGATCTATGGGCAGGCTTCTGGAACCCGGTGCCTATGGTGTGAAACCTTGCATAGCCCTGGTGCAGTGGGAAGGGGCTTAGACCTGCCTAGGCTCAGTGAGCTGGGCTCTGCTGACTCCTCATGGGAGACCTCAATTTGGGGGATGTGGGGATGCGGGGTGGCTTGGGAAAGAGGGCTGAGGTGGGAGGAGAGAGGAGTGGGGATCTGCGGATAGCATGTGGAGCGAGTAGAAAATTTCTTAATAAAGAAAAATGAAAAAAAATAGTGATGGCTGTATTGGAACATTAAGTAGGAAAAGAAAAGATCTTTTGTGCAAATCTATACTCTCTAGGTATACTTGCTACAATTTCCAATAAAATATATACAAAGAAGTCACAGCCATCCTTTAGTGCCTTCTCTGCTTTAAAGCAGGTGTCCGCTGTGAAATATGACAGATATATCAAGTGGACATGTAGTCTGAGTCCAAAAATGAAAATAAACCCGAACTGTGCATTCCCAGGAGCACATAATCCTACAGGAGAGATACAATTTCCTAGCACTCCCACCTTAGCTTGTGCAGAGTTCTCCCTCCCTGAAGATTTCACACATTAGTCTTGGTTTTGTACCCCCCGGGGCTGAGAAAAATGAATAAAAACGCTCTTCTTCAGCCTTTGGGTATTTGAACAAAGTGATTGTATCTCCCTAGTGCAATCACTTCTGCAAACTCTACCACATCAAATCATTTTCCATGTGATTCACATTCTGGAAACTTCTGTATTGTGAATTTCAACATGATTCCAGGACTGAAAACTTTAACACAAACCTTGGCAAATATTAAGAACATTGGGTTGAGATCTGCATAATGTATTTATCAATGAACTAAATCATCCAATAGCTTGTCTTGAAAGTGACCAGGTTAGCAGGTACATGAATCAGTAAAATATTCAGAGCTATAACATGTGTGTCCAAATTGTACATGCCCCCCTCTTCTCTCTCTCTCTCTCTCTCTCTCTCTCTCTCTCTCTCTCTCTCTCTCTCTCTCTCTCTCTCTCTCTCTTTCTTCCCTGTGTGTGTGTCTGTCAGTCTGTCTGTTTCTTCCTTTTCCTCTTTTCCTCTCTCTGTAACAAATGGCTTTTGTCCATAGTTCCTATTCTACATGTTTGTTAGGGAAATCAAATTAATCTACATATGACCTGATTTGCATCGTACCTGTCTGTGTAAGAATTAAAAATGTCAGCTATTATTATTTTATATATATATATATATATATATATATATATATATATATATATATATATATTCATGGCTGTGATGGATACTGTGGATGAATTCACACATACACACACACACACACACACACACACACACACACACACACACACTGAAAATGATGGCTCATGGTCTCTATCTCTATAGTATAGGGTGCTTAAAACACAAAGGGCAGATTTTAAATCCACACTGGTGCTCTAAGAAGGGGAACAGAAAGGAATAACAGTTCAATACTTCTTAAGGCTAAGACACATAAACCCATTTTTAGAGAATAGATGGGAGTGAGCCAGAACACTGTGGAGACGTTTGTTCTAAGCTGGAAGAACAGGGTGTGCAAACGTAACAATGATACAGCTGGTGAGACTTTGTAGAAAGATACAAGTAGATTTCCTTGCATCTGGATTTAGAATTATGACATCAGAAGATGAGACATTTTCACTTGACAAGACATTACCAGCCCATCAAATTGAATGATGTTCAGTTTTCTTTTAAGGAAGATCAAGGAATGCAGGGATAAAACAGTCCAGCATGGATATCCAAGTTCCACAATGCCTGGTTTCTAAGCATACAGCTTCTCACCTGGAGCTGTAGCTCCTCCATTGGCATCATGGATGTGATCATGCTCTGCATTTCCCTTACAGGACCTGCTTAGGATGCTGCTGCACCTCTTGCCAAGGATGCTTTCTACTTATGACATGATATTTAAGACAGACATTGACCCAGTGAAATGTAAATGTTCCTGAAGCCACCTTGTTAACAAAGCAAAGTCAAAGATATTTATCATGAGAAAGCAATTACTGGGTGCTGGGCCTGAGGATGGGGAATGGTATTGGCTGAGGACTGGCTGCTATTTTTGGCTCCATTTCTGCTTTGAAATCATAACTCTTTTTACACAATAGTCTAGTTGAATTTTTTTTTTTTTATTACCAGGCCATCGGCAAATATACGAACTTTTGGCTTAAAAGAAGTCTCACTTCATTTTTAAATCTGCCACTTCCAAACAATTTTATCTGATGATTGATTATCTTGTAGCATATCTTCCAACTTTTGCTTCCATGAGTCATCTGACTTAAAGAAATTAGGCATCTGGGTGCTGTTCTCCCTCCCTTGGTTGATACAAGCAAAGCTAAAGGAGCATAGTGTTTCTGACTACAAATACACATGGCAACTGTTTCTTCTTTTGATAAACATTTCTTAGTCAGTCAGGACTGTTGTCACTAAAGTGCACCTGATGATTGAATGCTGCAGAGTAAAGAACTGGGACTACAATTTTAAACAGCCAGTGAATTCTGCTTTTACTATGTGCCCTGGTTATTCTACACCTAATTTATTTTGAAGAGCTGACATGACAAATGACACCCTCCCCTTTCTCTCTTTTCATTCATCTTCTAGAATTCCTTCTTTCAATAACTTTTTGGCAATAATCGTAAAATGATATTCATTCAATACCTCCTTATGCCTGTATGTTTGAGATAAACCAATAAAGTACTAATATTAACAGTTACTGGCTTTTAGATATCTGTGCATAGACATATAGAAGAAATTCAGCATAAGGGATGATACACATATAGCACATATAGAAGACAGAATGATCAGTGAGAGTCTTTGTGGAGAAGGAGATATTTTTCAAAAATGTCTCACTTCATGTCTGCATTTTGTATTAGAGTAGGGACAGAAAGGAGGCAAGAAGGAACAGAGAGAGGAGAGAGGTGGCAAAAAGCACTCATTGACAATTTAGAATATTCAAGCCACAGCCAATTTTCTTTTCTAAGGTAAAACAATTCTCAGAAGCAAGTATGAAAGACGTTATCATCTTAGAGCTGCAGAAGCCAGTTTTCCAGGTCAGGTAAGCAAGGAGCACAAACTGAACTCAAGCCTTACTTAGCCTGTTCAATTTACAAGACCATGTTCTATGTCAGTAGAGTCTGCCCTTCCCCTGATGGAAATGGAGAAAACACAATGTGACTGAGCATTGCACAGACATAATAAGCAAAAAAAGATCACAGGTGATGATCCTTGGAGGCTGAGACTATCAACAAGCTGCTGACAAAAGGCTGGTACAATGACATTAGAGGACCCAGGAGACTTCTGCATAGAGCTCTGGGCTACCTGAATACCTCTCGTGTTTTGCCATCCTAATCACTGCCTGGCAGCCTTCTTTGTCTGTGTTCCAGAACAGCTCCAACAGATATGAAATGAATATGTATATCCTTTGGAGATAGCTTTCAGAAATCATCCTTGTGTTGGTCATAATCAGTAATCATGGACTTTTAGAAAGAAGTTGACACATCAGAGTCTTTGGAGCAAATCTTTACATTGTAGGGGAATACCCTCAGAGAGAAAAAGGCGGTCATACAAAGTCCAGAATCTATACCTCTTGCCTCAGATATAAAGACTTTGGATTTTTAACCAATTAAAGGTGAGGTGACTCTCTGTCACCCAGGAGGTGGTCTCTGAGCACCCTCATGTCCAAAATACACACAACCCTGAGCTTTGGAAACTTATGCCCAATTCCCATTCCCATATTTACACAACTGGCCATCACCCATATTTCTACTAGTCAACAAAGTGTAACTTTGACTACCGATTACTTTAGTTAGTCCCAGGAAAATGATTCTCAGTATATGTTTTGCTCTTGCTGCTACAGCTAGTACAATATGAAGATTTGATTCCATTTCCAAAACACATCCAAAATCATCTCCTCTGTTGTGAGTCTTTAGTCTAAATCGAAGGCCCTCATCTGCTTAAGTGACCAGTCCTTAGCTGTGTATCAACAGAAGACCAATGAAAACAACAAAATTTATCCAATAAGTGCCACTACATGTGGATACGGTTTGGGAGTGTTTTCATAGTATACAGAGCTCTGGGTTCTGTGTGTCTGAATTCTATACTGAAGCTTATTAAGCTTAAGTTTTATTGATCCCTTTTTATGTTATTAAGTACTTATCGAATCCCATTTTACGTAAAAGTCCTTACACAATCTATTACTATCATATGAAACATTCTGTTCCACATGTATCCCAGGTCTTCTGTACACCATAATGCTTTTCTTCACCACCTTCCCCACGTAAGTTAGGTTCACAGTTATACTACCTCTAGGGCTTGAGCAACTGAACATTATTTAATAATTCACTGACCAACTGTTGGCTGACTTTGAGTAAAAATTTCCAGTGCTCTGAAATTACCTATAAAGTGTCCACAATACTCTGTAAGATAATAGGAAGAGTTTGAATGAAAATAATTATGCATTAAATAATGAGTACTGAAATATTTTCCTTGGCTGGGACATAACTTGTCGGTAAAGTGCTTGCTGAGCATGCCTAGGGCCTTAGAGTTCGTTGGGTGCTCTTTAATTTTACAAGGAGCCCAGAAATTTATGCAGTGAGGACTGAATCATGTTTTGCATCACACAACTAAGGTGACTATCAATCAGAATAGTCAGACTGTTCCAGAATATTGTTTCCTGGAAGAAAGCCCTCAAGCTACCTTTGGTCTAAAACTACTCCAGTTTTTGGTACATCTTGTGTTACAAGGAAACACCACTATTATTAGCCCTTGAGCCACGGATACACTGGGAGAAGGAAACATGTTCAGCAACTAGATCAAATATGGAAATATTCACCTGTTATCCTAAGCATATTCAATTGCCTTAAGTCTAGAACATTAAGGAAAATTAAGGATGATTCCTGCCTTTCCTTTTCCAGTACTGAGTGAAAGGTCATGAAAATTGGAACACAGATCTCTATGGAACCCTGTTGTCCAAATTGTAGGCTATTTGCAAAGCAAGCCAGTCTCAAACTTGAATACATTTCCAATGGTTCTCCTGGAGAGCAAACACACTTAAATGCTTCTATTCAGGATTTTTAAAAAGGATGTAAATGTATGCACATATGAACATGGAAATAGTCTTCTGTGAGGTGCTTCAACAAAGCACTTTCCCAGTCCATACAGCAAACACAGTGAAGTCAAAAAAGCAGCAGCAGAATTGCCATTATGCATACCTATACACTTAATTTTAGGAAATTCGTACACTCTAGGAAAGTTGTCTGCATCCCATCATTTTGTAAATTGGATTATCTTTTTAAAAGCGCTAAAGGAGGTAGCTATTTTAACTACCTTCTGAATGAAACCTTTGGTAAATTGAAGGCTCAGGGTTTTTGTAATGTGAATAATTGGCATCATTAAATTCACTTTGTAAACAAGGGACACTTGCATCATGTTTAGATTCAAGCAGATGATCCATCTGCTTTAGGTTTGGGGACTCATTCATTCAGCTAGCATTATTCATGCATTTACTATTCATGAATTCATTCTACAAATATTTACTGAGTGCCTACCATATGCCCAGTACTATGTTAGATGCTCAAGTTATAGGAGTGAACAAGGGAGAATATGTATTTTGCCCTCCTGAAGCTTGTATCTTAGTAGAGTGAGACAACCAACAAAAATAAGTCAATAAAATACATAGTGCTATTTATACTAGCTATATTCATTATGGACAGGGATAAATTTGTCACAATGGATAGGAAAGGATGGTCACTGGTGATTGGAGTGATGAGTGGGTGCTGATGCTGAGGAGAGTCAGAGGAATGAATGCCCAGTAAGTGGGCAAAGTAACCAAGTAAGCACAGAAAAAACAGTCCAGAAAAGAAATCCTACATAGATACCATACAAGCAACAGATACAAGTGTCTTGAAGTTGGATTACTTTTCCACTAATAATAGCAAAAAGATAAATTAGATCCTCAGTGATCAAAGGGGACTCTACAAGGTAAACAAGAGCTGCTCATTTGCACCTAACAGAAAAAGGAGGTCTTGGTAAAATGGTTATTCTTAGCATCCTGTGGAAGTCAGGTAATTCAGTGCTTTTATTTTAAACCCATAGATTTATGCATAATATGGAAAGAGGCCATTTGCACGTACACCTCCATGCTCTTCCTTACGACTTCCTTCTTGTTCTTATACCTTCTCTGTTTCTTTTTCAAAGTTGAAAAAAAGTGTGTGTGTGTGTGTGTGTGTGTGTGTGTGTGTGTGTGTGTGTGCAGGTCAGAGAACAGCCCGAAGAAGTCCTGATCTGATTCCACATGAATCTAGGGAGACTACACTTGGGTCCACGGGCTTGGTAGCAAACACCCTTACCTATGGAGCCACCTCACTGTCTCTCTTCTGTTTCTTCTGCTCTTTCTTCTCTATCTGCTTTCTTCCTACCTATTTATCATCTACTCTTCAATTAATTATTTACGTATGTATGAAGCAATGTGCCTCAGGATCTGATAGATGTCCTCCACCATGAGAATACGGAACAAAATTCATACTCTTTCTTCTTCCTCCTGTTTATCATACCAAGACTGAAGTCCATCAGAAGTTTCTCCACTGAAAGCCAGGCTAATGTGGCAGATACTTTGTAAGTAAACACCCACAGACTGGAGTCATAGCTCTCCTGTTTACCAACTGTAGTCAACTGGCCAATGCATGTAACTTCATCTCAAGGTTCTCTTATCTGTAAAATAGACACAATAATACAGCCTTTGAAAGAGTATTTAGAGGATTATTAGTTTTGTACATAAATGTTTTTGGGATATAAAAGGCTGAATAAAGCTGAATGGTTACTTTATTAAGTAAAATTACATTATTAAAAAGCTTACCTTCTTCCTTTCTGTCACGAACCTTGATAAAAAGTGAGTGCAATAGTTACACTGATTTGAAGTGAGGCTGAATGGTCCCGTTGACCAATTGTCCCTAATGTTTTCCAGAATTGTATTCATGTCTATCAGAACCTATGTGATCTGGTAACTCAAGATGGCTATGAGAAAGAGATGATGGGAACCTGTTTCTGCCTGTTGAAGAATGTATTAGCTGCTCTAACACTTCACATACCCCTGTAGGGACACTTTCTCTTACTCAGCTCTGAAGTCTTTCCCACTGAAGAATCAGGTTCTGGTCTTTCATTGCCTTAACTACCCATCTTGTCTTGTGATATGCATTGTCCAACAGAGTAAGTCAGAAGAGAGTCTCTCCAGTACTGGACTTTAGAACTCTGAAGGTGTGTATATTCCCACATGATGATGTCTTGTGTGATTTCCTTCACTATTAGAATGTTATCACATTAATATAGAAAGAATGATGAGAAATCCAGAAAGACAAACTGAGTTTTCCTAAGCCAACTCACTCTAGACCAAACAACCCCAACCAAATCACAGATAAGTGACTAAGTAAGTGCTGTTTTTAAGCCACTGAGTATGGAGATCATTTATGACATAATATTAGCATGATAGTATTGAGCCAATACCCTGGTTTTAATTCCCTTAGAAATATTAGTTCATTCAAAACTATTCTCTGGTTTGTTTTCTTTTGTATGTGTCAGACACTGAGAGAGCTGCTAGAAATTGTTGTAGATATTAGTCATAAGGGTATCATCATTTCCCTCAGGGAAATTTACAGTCTAGGTGAGAAGGGAGCGATTAAAATGTTACTTATAGACCTGTGAGGAATTTTCTGGGAGGAGCTGTCTGCAGTCAGAGTTTAGCAGGAAGTGGTGAGCTGGTTGCTCCTAGTGGCATAAAAGGGAATTGCACATCTGAGGTGCTTTGCTTCATCTGTCTGTCTGTCTGTCTATCTACCTATCATCTATCTATCTATCTATCTATCTATCTATCTATCTATCTATCTATCTATCTATCTATCTATGTGCAAGTGTGTTTTACCTACATGTCTATCTGTGTAAGAGTGCCAGATCTTGGAGATAAAGACAGTTGTGAACTGCCATGTGGATGCTTGGAATTAAACCTGGGTCCTATGGAAGAACAGTCAATGATCTTAACCACTGAGCCATCTCTTCAGCCTGATGCTTTGCTTTTATAGAAGAGGCAGACAATTTTAATTCCAAAACTTCAGCTCTTTAAGAATTCCCCACCCCCATCCCAGAGCTCAACTTGGACAAACTTTCATTTACAACTATGGGGAATAAGGCCCAGAAAACAGGGATGGCTCATCCAGCTGTGACTTGAGGAGGAATTTGTGTTAGACATAGGAATGAACCCAGAGCCTTTTTGCTCTTGATATTGTCACTGCAAATGATGGTGTTAGTAAAGCTTTCAACAGCCATAATATTCTAGGCTGAGATTCATATTTCTAATTCTCGTAATTATAATCTATAACTACAACATGGCTTCTTCTTCTTCAGATCAATGAAGGTATGGTAATCAAATATAATAATTAATAGTAATAACCAAGAGCTCCTATTAATTGAGTCTCTGCTCCAGGTACAACACTTATGTTTCAGAATGTGGAGATACTGAATCTCCACAACAACTGTGGTACAGGCAATAACCTTATTTTACAGTTCTAGAAACTGCATTTGGTAATAGATAAAGGCTTGCTCAAAACTGTGCACCCAGTGAATGATTGCTGTGTATTGTTTTCCTATGAGATAAGACAATATTTTGGGAAGAAGTTCTTAAAGACTTAGGGTAAAGCATTTCATCCTCCAGGGAATTCTATTAAGCTCAGAAAGGAAACAATTCAATAGCTTCAGGAAGCCCCTGAAACTGACCAGATTCACTGGGTTCCCCCTTTGCCAAGTTTATATAATCAGCCTTAAAGACTGCTGAGTAACACTCTCAGACAAGCTGGGCTGCCTGGCAATGGCACTTGGATTTAACCATAAGTCATGTAGTGTGCTTTGGAGTTCTTTGATGAGCCATGCTGGGCTGGGCTTTTGGTAGTAGAGATCTTTTTGAGACATATCTGCACCTGTAAGTAAATCCAATATGCTCACTAGCTCACCAAGTTGGACTTGGGCTTACTCTTACTTTGGTCTAGAGTGACTTGATATTTGTTCAAGTATTTCCATGAAAAATGGGACACAAGACAGAGATAGGATTCAGGCAAAGATCAAAGACACAGTGTTCTTTTTCTTTCTTTCTTTCTTTCTCTTCCTTTCTTTCTCTTTCTTTCTTTCTTTCTTTCTTTCTTTCTTTCTTTCTTTCTTTCTTTCTTTCTTTCTTTCTTTCTTTCTTGAGTGTTGACTCAATGGTTTTCACATTTGATCCTCTCTGCTTGTGGAAGGCATGTCTGGAAGCTAAACCAGTTTTGAAGAAATATATTCCCTGCTTGAATTTTGTCTCACTTTTAAGGCCATTTACCAAGGGTCTCTCTAGAGCAAGAACTTTCTAGAAGGTCTGGGGCTCCTGGAGCTTCTGACTGGAAACAAAGAATAGCAATGTAGACACTGGCTATCTTCAGAGTCTGAGGAGAGACACATCAAAGAGACATGGTCCCTTTGATGAGGGAAGACAGGAAATTATCAGCCCTGCTCCAAGGATAGAGACAGAGACCAGAAGAGGATCATTTGGGCTTCCTCTGGATCTGGATTAGAAAGCACAGGCAACCTTGAACCCTAGTTTCCTCCCTTGAAAAACAAGACAAAAGCCAGAAAGATAAGCAGAAGAACTTGGTAGCTGCTTGTGAAACTGGTGACTTCCTTTTCTTTTTTTCTTCTTATTCTTTTCCTTTTACAATATGAACTGAAATCACACATTACTCCACCCAAGTGCTTAATATGGATTTCTATGACAGATCCTAACATAGTCATAAAAAAAGAAAAATTCCCCTCTGAAATGCACACTATGAGCTGTGTAGGTGTGCCTAACAAGTCAGGGAGCTAGAATGCCTGAGTCTAGTTCCTAGGAATTAATCACTTATGAGATTTAAAGGGGGAGGGGATTAACTTCCTTTAGCATTTGTAAGGCTCTCAAACAGCTTCCAAAACAGAACTTGCCAAATAGACCTAAGGCAGAGATCTTCCATAAGAACAAGACTTGAAAAAACAGTTTTTCATTTCTTTTCTCTCTCCAAATGCCTTGCAAGAAGTCTCCTCTAAGGGCTGAGTTGCTGGTCACAGAATGCCCCGAGAATCTTCCTTTTTGGCTTTTTTATTATCATCTGAGGTCTTTTAGCAGATTTGTACAGCCATCACTGCTATTTCGTTTACAGCACTTCTGAACAGAAACTACTTTCATCCTCAAACCACAGTAGCTGATTCCTGTTTGTAACCTCAACCTTGGGCAACCACAGATCTGTTGTCTGTATCTGTAAACTTGTCTTTTGGAGACACTACATATTAGTGGAATCGTGCAATTTATGATATTGTTTTTCTCATTTACCATATTTTTAAAGTTTCTTCATGATGCAACAAGCATCAGTTTCCCTTGCCTCTCCGCTGCTGAATAATGCTCCGTTATTAACAGACACATCACTTTTTATATATCCAACTCATGTCTCCATGGCCATTTGCTTTGTTTCCCATATGTAGGACCCTGTAGCTAATGCTGCTATGAACTTTCATTCGTATGCCAAACTTGGTATGGCATGCTTTCTCTGATTTTGAGGACAAAGAATTCTTGGCATAGAATTGTGTAAAGACCGTTCACTTCTGCTGTCCACTACACAACTCTGATTGAAGTGTGCAATGCCAGTTGAAATCTACCAAGCAAAACTGAACTTCATTTTTAAGATTCCATTATGTTATCGTTCATGAAGCAGATAGTCTAAAGAACAATTGTTGTTACTTGATGAATCCTAAACATAAAGCGGAAGACAATTTTCAGCTAAAGTCAGATCGGAAGTGAACAGGCTCAGCCTGAGATATACCTCCCAATGGAGTTCATGAGACTTTGCTCATGGACGCCCTTCTCATCACTGGCTCTGAGCCTCTCTCTAGCAAAGGGTTACATTGAGGTTAGCTGTAAGTTTCGTTTGTTCTTTTTATGTCCACGTGGAAAGGATGCAAACATCCAGGCAAAGGTTTGTAGCCCTTTCAGAGCCATACAATAGTAAACACTAGGGCAAGTCCGACCCTTCTCCCTCCTCCTGTCCAGTAACATCACTTGTACATGGGAATGATTAAGTAGCAGCCTCTGTGTTCTTTTACAGTGGGGACTTCCGGTGGCAGTTTGGAACCTACCCAAAGTTTTAGGGTTTAGAGCAGACTTCTGATGCACGACAGAGCCAAAGAGATCAAGAAGAAAGCAAAACCTAGCCTAATGGTGGAAAGGGCTTATGTCCCTGAGCCAACACGAGCGAGCGGGCAGAAGCTTGCACTCTCCAGAGAAGCACTTGATGCTCCCCTGTGCTGCAGCTGCTACAAGGCAGGTGTTGTGGCGGTGGCGGTGGGAGGCCTGGCACTTTGGGCAAGATCGGGAGTGAGGGAAGTGGAGGAATAAGTAAAGTGGGTAACTGGAAGCTTAGCGCCCTCTTTTCCTAGAAGAAGAGTGGGCAGTTTAAATGCCACGTCCACACGGAGTGACAGAGGCTTTCTTTCTTTCCCGGCAGAATGATGACGGGGGTGGGGGTGGGGGACAGCACCCAGTGTCACAGGGACCCCCCGAGGTGCTGTGGAAAACGCAAGCACAGGGCAGATATTGCAGTCTTGCCTACCTCTTGTCCCTGGTCACATTTCCCGGAGCCCAAGGGAAGCCAAGGAATCTGTGAGAGTTCCGGGTCCCCTAGGCTGGTGGCTAAGAGCTCTGGCGCTGGGATTCAGCAAGCATCTGCTCTCCCTGGGTCCTCAAGTGTCCTCCCCTTGCGCTTTGGATCCTAGGCGTTCTCTTCCTTCCTTGGTCTCTTTCCCTCTAACTTCGGGCCCCTGTTCCTCGCCTCTTGGTTTTCTTGCTTCTGCTGCATCGCGCAGCTTTTCCCTTGTGTCTTATGTATTTATTTATTTTATTGTCCTTTTCTTGGGGTCACCACTGCCACGCCACCACGACCCTCAAGATTCCTTTTCAACCTTCACCCAGTGGAAATTTCACCTCTGCTCTTCCCACCACCTTTCAGGTTTGAAAGTTGTCCTAATCCAAGATCCCCATGGAGGCACGAATCATTCATTACTCCACGTTCACAGAGCATGTCCCCACACTGCTCTAGGTACCAGGAGCGCCCCGCCTAGTCCCTGGCGTTTTTCAGAAAACCCAGCCCTTCTGCCCAGACACCTCCAGAATGGGCAGGAAGTGGGTTGGGGTCTCCCTTGCTGTAGTGTGTCCTTGAGGGAAAGGGATAAACAGGAGGCTGAGTCTGGGTGCTGGCTATTCTTCACGTAGGCCCATCCTCTAGAGGAATGACATTCTCTCTGGGGCCTTGAGGGGCTCTGCGGTGACCAGTGGGGGAGGCAACAAGTGAAACTATGGGATGGGGGTGGGGGGTGTTGCTTGTACCTGGCTGGGCAGAAACCAAGGAACACTCCTGGCTGGCTGACCCCAAGGAAGCTCTCCTCGCGTACCCGCCGAGGCTTTGTATATACGGTAGAATAAAATTGAGAAAAAACAGAGGTTGAGTTTTTTTTCCAAGTCCGAATGCCTCTTTTCAGTGTCTTCACCGCTCTCCCAGAAAACCGACTTCGCAAAGGATAGGTGATGGGGTGCTGAAGGCGCGCGAGGGGGTGGCTGAGCAGGAGCGGTTAACGTGGAGAGATTTTTGGAGGGTGGGGTGCTAACTGATAAAGAATAGAAGGCGCTCCCAAATTCCCGATTGCCTCCCCCACTTGGGCAATGCCTTCCATCCAATCCACCCTCCGGCCGGCCAGTCGAGGCCCTAGCTTGTCCATCTGGAGCGGATTTCAGGAAAAGAGGAAAATGGGGGCTCCCAAGCCCTCTCCAGCTTCCCTCCGTCGCCCTTCCTGATTGGCTGTGTATCCCTGGAGCCCAACTTCAGTCGCTTCAGACTCAGTCTGAGCCCCCACAGGAGACTGAGCGCCGCGACCCGGAGCAGGAGGGGCGGCCACCTATCCCTGGGTTTAGCATCTCGCCGGTTCCCGGAGGGAGGGGCCCGGACAGGGTCGGCCCCGTTGCCTCCTCCAGGCCCAATTCTCCGCGTCTAGCAGCCTCGGTTCCTCTCCGCCCCCCTCCCTCTTCTTCCCTCCCAGCAGCGGCCTCCCTCCTCCTCCCCCCTACCCGCCCGCCTGCCCGCCACCTCCCCCCGGTTTCTCATTCCTGCCACTAGCGCGCTCCGCGGCTCATTCCGCGGCCGCCGCCAGCTGAGGGGAGCGTCGCGGGCCGAGGAGCAGATGCCGCGGGGGCCGCTCGCAGCAGCCGCCGCCGACTTGTGAATGGGACTCGGACTGGGGCCCGGGCTGACACCGCTGCGCTCACCCAGTGCCAGGGACCGCCGGCCGGGAGGTCGCGTTCGCCCGCAAGGGCCCCAGGTGAGGTGCTCTGCCAGTCTCTAGCCCCCCGTCTAGATGGGGCTTCTCGGAGTAGGCAGAAAGAGGAAAGACTTGCTCCTGGAAGAGAATGTCTACGAAAAGGGGAGGCTGCTGGTTGATGGAGATCACTAATGCAAAAAGGGAGGTTTTTTTTTTTTTGGGGGGGGGTGCTAAAAAGAATATTTGTTTTTAAAATTAGAGAAAAAGAGAAGGCAGCCAGCTGTGGGCGCGGGCAGAGCAGGGGGTTGAGGCGCCAGATGTGTACTCCCCCGCTCTTTGATGTGTTGCCTGGGGTGGGGGGAGCAGTGCTGCACCGAGGCTTCAGCATAGGGGGCTTGCTGTGGATTAGGGCAAAGGACTGCAGAGCTGAGCTCTGGACACGCAGACTTCTCCGGTCATGTCTCTAGGGAAAGTCGCCCCCTGTGCGGTGCCGCCCGCCTGCGCCGCTCCCGTTCCCTAGACAGGATAGCTCTCTGCAGGGTTCCTAGGGGTCCTCCAGCACCTCCGCAGAGAGAGCTACCCAGAACGCAGTCCCGGTGTAGAGAGTGCGGGGGAAGCCCAGAAGAAAGCAAGCGGTCCGAGGCGAGCGGCGATTGGCAGCACTTTGATAGCGTGGGTCCGGGTCTGCCGACTGCGGCTCCGAGGCCAGAGGCTTTGGAGCGCTTCAACCCTCCCAGTCAGCGCCTCCTCCGGGGCTCCGATCGCCCTTCCTAAGCTCCTCTCGGTGCAGGGGGGTGGTCTGCGAGCGGCTCACAGTCAGGCTGGGCTCAGGCTTAGGCTAGAGGAAGCTTTCCAGGGTCAATGTTAACTTTGAGAGTCAAACCTTCCCCGAAAGCCTGCGCCTCCTCTCGGAGCGCGCTCCAAGCCTCCCTAGCTTCAGCACGCTCGGCCTCCCTCCCTGCGCTTGGCCTCCCAGCCGCCGCGTAGGGAGGGCCAGGAGCGGCGGGAAGGGGGCGGCGGCAGGGGCATCCTTCCCCTCGCTCCAAGCCAGCCTCGCCTTGGAGGGGTCTTCTCGCTCTGGGATGTAAAGAGTCCCTGGAGAAAGTAGGACTCAGGAGGCCACCGGTCCAGCTTCCTGCTCTCTTTCTTGCCAAGGCCAGGGTTTCGCCAGAGCTCCGCGCTCCTGCCTTCCATGGGTGAAAGGTTCTCTAGATGTTCGAAGAAGCCCTGTTGCTTTTGCTAATAAATGCAGCAGGAATTTCACAGGCTATCGCACTGCTATGAAGAAATTGCATCTTCTAATTATTTAACAGTGCCATTTCTGCACTAAGAAGAGTCGTCCCTAAGGGCTGGGAGTGGGTTTGTTAAAGAAAGCCTGTTACTGCAGGAGGGTAGAGATTTGTCTAAAGTCTCCCCTTCCGTTCCTTCTTCAAGAAGTCTTTTACGATGGCTCCCAAATCTTTTCCTATTTTTTCCTGATCGTTCTTATCTGTGTGCCAGGAAGCAGTAAGTTTTCGGTTTAATCACAGAGAGCAGTGATAATTAATCTGGCCAGAGGATAAATCAATTTCCTTATCGCTAGGGCTTGCAGCGAGGATTTTGCGGGGTGTCTAGATTTTTCCGGGGGACCGGCATGCAGATGTGTTCTGAGGACCGAGGCTCCCTCGGCGGCGGCACATCAACACATTAGCCATGTTGAGCTGAGTGTGAGAGCCTTTAAGGCTAGCAGAGGAAAAAGAGAAGTGACTGACCTTGATTTTATTAATGTTGGAGTTGTTTTTTCCCTGTGAACAAGGAGACAGAAGCCCCCGAACCTAGAGAGTGATGCTCAACCTTGGCTGCAGGCAGTCTGCTTCTCTTCCAGTAGACAAAGGACTAAAAGTTACAAAACAAAGGGACATAGATGTGGCCAGGGCTAGAGAGACCTTGAAGCCACAGGCATGTTAAGTTCTTTACACAATCTCTGGCCCTTAAGTTTTAGGGTTGACCAGTTAGGCCCTGGAATTCGAACCCTCTGTGCAAAACATCTGCCTTGCCTAGTACAAAGGAATGTGGGCAGTTCTCAATAGAGACCAGGCAGAGGCATCCAAAGGCCAGGAAACCTGGCTGGGTGAAAATGGGCTTTGCATCTTGCTTCCAGAGACATTAAGTCTTAGCATGTTGAAGTACTTGGAGCCTATACTTTTATTTTTAGTAATAACCAATGGTTAGTGTCATTATTTTAATTGTTAGTTCAAAGTCTGCCTATACTGGTCAGTATGTTATATGGAGGATATATCTATATCTATATCTATATCTATCTATCTATCTATCTATATATATAGAAGGAGGCAGGAAGGAAGGGAGAGAGGGAGAGAGAGAAAGAGAGGGAGAGAGAGAGAGAGAGAGAGAGAGAGAGAGAGAGAGAGAGAGAGAGAGAACACTACATCCACCCCTGAGGTTAGGGGATGAACAAGTAATGCATGCTTAGGAAGGATGGAATAATCTGGTGAGGCCAGACTTAAGAGATTTGTTCAAAGTGGGTTTGTTGCACACTAAAAAAGAAGAAGAACAAGAAGAAAGAAAGCTTTTTAGAAATAGTTCTTGTGGAAGCACTGGACCATCTTGATAACACCCCAGAACTTCCATTATGTTCAGAACGCTTATCAGTGCACCACAGCAAATTACTTGAAACTTAAATTCTATTTTCAATTAAGATGCAATCTTTTGTTAATTTGAAAAAAATTAAAAGTTACAGCTCTATATTTTTTATGGCATAGAACTCATATTTCCCATTTACTGTGGTGGCATCAGAATATTTTTTGTGGGAGGAGGGTACGGAGTTGGAGAGCTGTGTCATCATTTGGGGGGATATAGATCAATTTCATGCCCCTTTAATGCACATCCCTTCGTAATTCATGGTTTTTCTTTCACTTTGAATAGAATTACATGGCTGCTTTGTCAGGATTCAGATTTGGGGACCCTCATGTGGGAATCACCATGACATTGACTTTATGGCTTGATTTACAAAAACCACACTCCCATGAGCTTTGTGTGTCTTGAAGCCTTTCCTATAAATGCCAATAACTTAGGAAGCAGACCGTTCACATAAACTTTGATCTGTTATATGTAAATCTGTTTTTTTTTTCTGAACCAGCTAAACAAGGTCTACAAATCTGATTTTAATCTGCTTCCTTAATGCTTTTATGTTGGAAGTTTGAAAAGCAAGCTAAGTTTATTTGAGCTTATTTTCAACACTGACTTTTATTTTTTACTTTTATTATAGGCCTACCTATTTATTGGCTAGTAATAACAAAATACACTTCATGGAGCTGAGAAAAGGCAATGAACATTCTTGTTTCAGAATCAAGTCTGCAGAATTGCTATAAATTTCCAAGTATTTCCTTAGAAATGTACATTAACTTTATATATTCACTAGCCAGTGATTTTAATTCATTAAAATATATTTGCAATGAGCTTCTCCTTTACAAAACCGGTCGTTATTCCACCAGAAGTTGGTTAATTTGTTAAGAACTTTCATTCTTTACTTAGAATTTGAAGTAGTCAAAATTTCTATTTCAAAGTAAATATATAAATATATCTATCCTATCTAAGACTGGAATTTAATTTTTTTTTAATGGAAAAATGAGCAAAATCCACAGGTTTGTTGGGAAAAAAGAAGAGGAAGAAAAGCAGGAGAAAATTGGAAACATTGTGATTTCCCCGCATGAATTCACTGGTCCATCAGGGTTACTGTGATGGTCATCTACAGTTTACTTTCTGAACAGGAAAGACTAACGAAAACAGTGGAGGAGGATAATTAAACATCTTTCTGCTTTAATTTTACACTGACATTGAGATTCTCGTGCATCTCTGAAAATGGACTCCTTTGAGGAAGATTGCACTTTTGGCCACTAGAGGGCAATGGTGACCTTCTCCAACTTCCTAGTTTGGGCCCCTCTGCTTTTGAGAGCACATGAAAAGCAGTTTTGTTACTAGCCTTGTCTGTACCTCCGCTGAGAGGCCAGATTCCCATCTCTGCGGCTCTGGCTCCTGATCCGGTAGAGTGTGTCCATGAGCATCTTCCGAGGTGGAGGATCTGTCACCGGCAGTCTCTCCTTCTAACTTTGCAACTTGTTAAAAAGTTGGGAAATTTTGTGATTTGAGATTGTCTAAGTCAAACCTGAGTGGGGGTTGGGCAGAGGATAAATGAGCTTAGCTCTCACTGAGGCTATCTGCCAGATAGGTAGGTGGATGGATAGGTGACAGATGGTGGTTTGGGGTTTTTGTTTTTGTTTTTGTTTTTTAAATTTTGTGATAGGAAGAGAGTTTTGATTCAGGGAGGGGAATAAATCAGAGGTGGGAGGAAAGAGGGAATTATGCCTGAGACTTCTGTAATAACATTACCTCTTCTTTCAAGAGGTTTAAAAGACATTAGAAAGGCATTTGCAGTTTGAAAAAAAAAATAGCTACATTTTAATTTTTAGTAAACACTTTGGAGTGCTGAGTTTTAATATAGCAGTAATGTTTTACTCTTACCTTTAAATCATTTCTGATATTGCTGTATAAAACTTAACTTTAGCATGAAGCAAAATTTAATTCAAGTTTGGTCCTCAATCACTGGAATTTAATCATTGAGGTTTTTTTTTTTTCTTTCCTCAGTGATATGGAAATTATGGTTTATGATTAAGTTGCATATTTCAGGCTGCACAAATTTATGTTTGTTACTGTTTGATGGTGTCATTATGAAAGTTCAGAAGAATTGAAAGAACAAATGCTTTGTTATAATTAAGAGGAAAGCTCTATTAAAAGTAAGTACTGTCTTAAGTGGATACTTCTGTATTTTTTTAAAAAAACTGAATAGAGTTGTCTCCCTGGTGGTTCAGCAGTAGAGTTCTTTGCAGCTCTGAGCTGTGCTGGAATTTGTGGACATTTGATGAAGCAGGAATCAATGTAAATGGATTATAGGAGGGACTATTAAGTCACTCAGTGGAAAGTAAGATAAAGTGTTTTGTAAACTGATGCTCACTCACTACCAGACAGTTGACTTAACTTAAAAAAAAAAAGTCACTTTATCTTCTAAGGGCTTGTGAAGAATGCACGATAGAACTGTAGACAAGATTTTCATTGTCATTTTGTTTGGTTAAGGGACATTTGTAGAGATCTGGAATACTTTCAGGGAGAAAGCGTTGGTCCCATAGTCTGTCGTTTCAAGGTTTCAGCTCAGGCAGAGAATCTGGTATCCTAGGGTGTTAAATGCGAAAGAATCTGCAGGAGAGGAGAAGGAGAGGGGAAAGAAAACAGAGGGAGTATGAGAGAGACAAGGGGGGCTATTCGTCATGGCAGGCTAACTACAGGTCTCTGTGGTGCGCTCTCTTATTTTCTCAGTCTCCCAAGGTCCTCAGATAGAACATTTTGGGGGTTGAGCCTGGAAGCTGCGGTAAATGGCTCTACTGGCAGCAGTGAGCAGTGAATAGAGACTTACTCTGTGTCTTCTGTAACTGTGGACTCCTTAAACAATACTTGTGAATGAGCACTGCTTTCTTATCAGATGCTCCGGGCTGCTACAGATGAAGGAAAGCTTCTACTTCCTTATCTGGTCCATTCTACTAGGGTGATTTTTACATATTAAACTCAGCTCTCAGTGTTTGGTTCTTTTGTGTGGACCGGCTTTAGGCACAGTGACAACTTCAGTGTAATGGTGACCTAATTGTCAGAGCAAGCTGAGTGGTAGGAGGCTCCTCCCTAGTCTTAATATTAGACACATAGAGATCTGTTTCCAGCTCTCGTTAGGTCCATGCCGTGAAGCAAGACTTTGAACAGAGGCCTGGCTATCCACTCTGGATTATCCTTCTCTATATGAATAAGTTGGGTATGACCAGCACTGATGATCAAACTGTGGGAACTCACTGTGGTCTTTGGGAACATTTTGCCCATGAGCATGTCGTCGAATGGTTAAGCCAGTTTTTATCCTCACGAGGATTGGACCAGTTATTTAGACATGGTGGTAGCTTTGCTCAGCAGCACGGCTAAGATGAGGACTAAGAATATGAGCTTAGGCGTGTATGTGCAGAGTTAAATCTGATCTTATTGAAGACTTTGTCTTTTATTCATCATGGATTTTTCCAACCATTTCTTAAAACAGATTTATTGGAATATTTTATGCATATTAATATTTCTCCTGCATGTATGGACGTATACCATATGTGTGCCTGGCACCCATGGAGGACAGAAGAAGGCATGAGATTGTGTGGAATTGTAGTCGCAGATAGCTGTGAGCTGCCGTGTAGGTTCTAGAAACTGAACCCAGGTTCTCTACAAGATCAGCAAGTGCTGTGAACCACCGCAACATCTCTCCAGGCTCTTTCCAATAATTTTGACTTTAAAATGTAGTATTAAATATTATTTCTTTTGATTACTCAGGAATTTTTTTTAATCTCCACATACATCCTTCATTGAGAGCTCATTATCTGATCCTGGTCTCACCCACCTCTGGTCAGCACTTAAAAAGTATTCTGTATTTAAAGCTCCTTTGTATATGGATATCTGGTGAAGACTAACCAAATCTATGCTAAGGCTCAGATACCTCTTCTGTGAAAACAGACCCCACAGTAATATCTGGGTCCTGGGATTGTTATGAAGGTAAAAATCAAGTTTAGGCCAATGCCTAGTGACCACCCCAATAACCACTAAAGCTACCAACTGCTAAAAATAGACCTGGGGGCTCAGGAGACACTGCAGCCAGTCAAAGTGCTTGCTAAGTAAAGACAAGGACCCGAGTTCAATCCCTGGAACACATTTAAAAAGCCAGTAGCATACATTTTTCGTCTCAGTGTCTGGGAGGTAGAAACAGGCAAATCCTTGGGGCTCACTGGTCAGCGAGCCTAGCTTATTAGTGAGCTCCAGGTTCAATGAGAGAGCCCATCTCAAAAACCAAGGTAGACAACAGCAGAGGAAATATATCTCAAATTGCCTGTGGCCTCCACAAGCATCCACACATGCACACTCACGCACAGCCCTTCCCTTACACACAGAACTGGGACTGAATATTATAGACTAACTATGACAGCGAGTAGCTCTTTCTTTCCATGACTAGATGTAAATCTTTGCTCTGGATTGGGGCATCTCTCAGTAAGTGATGGAATGTTCATTAGTGCCTTCCTTCCTTCCTTTTTTTTTTTTTTTTTTTGAATAATTTCGTGTGTTTAAGTGATCCATCCTTCTTCCATTTAGAATATTCGGGAGGCAGTGGAGATTTTTGAGATGGTTACTGCTTCGAGGAAGCTCCTGCCTCCTTTGTACATTTGCGAGTTTTGTTCCCACTGTTCATTTCACATATGGGTTGCTGTGGGAAGTTACCCTGAAGTCACGTCTTCCCAGGAAAGCTGCCTGAGCATGGGATGTGGAGATATCCATCAGGGGTCTGCTTTCGTGTAAAAACGGCTCATTACTATTCCAGACGAGCTTAAAAGATAATTAGTCTCTTGATAAATTGTCTCAATTTCAAGACTGTTCCTGTTTGTTTTTCAGGTAAATGTAGTTTGGGATTTCAAGGGGTTTGAACAGTGACAATTTTAACTCCTGAAGAGACAACAGCTGAAGAAGTTTGTGCCCCACCTGGTGATTTCTGTCTGTGATGGGCCCAGACAAAAACAGTCACTTGACTTCTAACTAAAAAAAAAAAAAAAAAAAAAAAATCCCAGGGGCCTCACTCTATTGTTTTCCCAACTGCTTTAACACCCTATCAGGCAGCCAGCCTGGGCTTTGCAGGCTCCTGGGCCCTCCATGCTGCCTGCTGTTTTCCACCTGCAGCCTAGTTGAGGCACCTGTTCTTGCCCCAGGCCAGTGTTCTCTCACGGGCTTTCCTGCCATTGAACAAGAATATCTGCTGTACTCACCTGGTAACAGGGATAGCAGAGTAAGCCAACTCTTTGAGATCCTACTACTTGCCATATGCTGACCCCATCCCTCTATCATTCTATATAGCCTGTGTAGGAGCAGGGATTATAAACTCTTTACCAAAGAGGGAGATAGATAGCTTTTGGGGGAAACTCAAGACACATGAAGCTGAGTTTGCAAACCTACTCTGAGTCTCAGTGCTCAGCAGTTTCCTACTATGTGGGGTGTGTGTCATATGCCTGGGCCTCCCTAGCAATCAGGGGCAGAGTGTTATGGCAGAAAGTATGAGGTCATCCTGTGACCCTAGTACCCTGCACAGTCCATAAAAGGAGCTCCTGAGAGCTACTTGTTTAACTCTTCTCAGTAGGGTTTCTTTTTGTCAATGATCCCACAAGCATCTGAAATGCCTCAATGGATGGCAGCCTGTTAACCACCTCTCAGGGAACCTGGGAAGCAGCAGGTGATTCATTAACTTTGTTCACTAAAATGTTCTGTCTAATGCAGGAGGAACTTAAATGCTTCCTTGTGTAACTTCCTCCAAGAATATACACTTTTGTGTCCTGGCATGTTTCTCATCTTTCTTGACAACACTACAGATTTTAGAAACTGATTTTTCATAACTTTTGAGGTCCAGAGTTTATTGAGCACTGAGCCAGTGTGGCACTATGCTGAAAGGATTCCACATAGCTCCCATGGGACTGGACTAGGCCCTCTGGATACTGAAGACAGTTGTTTGGCTTGAACTTTTTTGGGGGCACCTAGGCAGGGGAATCGGGATCTGTCCCTGGTCTAGGGGCAGGCTTCTGGAACCCGATGCCTGTGGCGTGACACCTTGCACAGCTTTGGTGCAGTGGGAAGGGGCTTGGACCTGCCTAGGCTCAGTGTGCTGGGCTCTGCTGACTCCTCATGGGAGACCTCAATTTGGGGGATGGGGAATGCTGGGTGGCTTGGGAAAGAGGGCTGGGGGGTGGGAGGAGGGAGGAGGGGTGATCTGTGGATAGTATGTGGAGTGAGTAGAAAATTTCTTAATAAAGAAAAATGAAAGAAGAAAAAGGATTCCACATACTCTCAGACTTCCTACTCATAGGCACACTGGGAATTACTGTCAGTATCTTACAAAGAGTGAAAACATTCATTTCCAGTGTTCTACTGCAAGTCACAAACAAATCTGAGATCCAGATCCAGGCACCAGACACCAAAGCTTGGCTACCATGTTGGGATGGTCCTGGCATCCAGTGTCTAACCAAACTGATGACATATGGCTCTCAGATTTTCTACCATGCTCATTTCTCATCTTCTTCTACCACCTCAGTCCTAAAATTTGACAAAAGGGATGATAAGTGATGCTCCAAGTTACACTCTGACCGCTGTGGCTGAGTGAGTGGATTATTTATTATAATGAGTGCTGAGGACTTGGTTTTATCAAATATAACTCTCAGAAATCAGATGTATGAAATCATTAGAGAAATCATGCACTATTCCAGCAAGCCTTCATGTAGAGATGAGGTTCTAGCATCAGTAGGAGAATCCAAAATGACATAGTTACCCCTGAGTGAATAGTAGTATTCCTACTGACAAGGAAGTGGGCTGTCTTTGCTCTTAACACAATCTCTTTTCATTATCTACAAGCAGAAGTCAGGTTCATTTGGACAAACCCATGTGTGTGTGTGTGTGTGCGCTTGTGCTCCCATACACACACACACACACACACACACACACACACACACACACAGCATGTGTGTGTATTTAAGAATAATTTTAGTAGATATACTTGTGATCTGTGACTTTAAAAACATCATTTAATTCAAGATTGTATAAAGATACAGCATGTCACAGCCTCAGCCAGTTAAACTATGAGACTTTATACGACTCTTACGTGTGAGTCTATAGTCAATTTGGTATGCTCTTTGATAATATTTTGTAATTGGTCTTGGCCTTTAGCTCTTTCCTGCTGTGTAGTGATTTTTCCAGGATGTATCCTTCCCATGTTTCTCCTGAGGATAAATGAGAATGTTGCTTGTGACACTCAGCTTTCTAGTACTAATACCCTGTACCAAGGATGATTTGTTTATAAAGCAAAAATGGGCTCACAGTGTTAATCCATGATGGGTTGGTTCTTTTGGCTTTTCCTTTGGCAAGACAGCCCATGATGATGGGAGTGAATCATGATGGTGTGTGTGTGTGTGTGTGTGTGTGTGTGTGTGCGCGTGTGTGCACGCGTGTGTGCGCACGCAATCACTTCCTTTATTATCAGGAGGCAAAAAGAAGGAAACAAAAGAGATCTGGGTCAGACAGTCCCCTTCAAGGGTACAGCCCTAGTGATATTAAAACCTCCCATCAGGTTCTACCTCCTGAAGTTCCCTTTATCTCCTAATAGCACCCATACTAGGGAAAGTCTTTAACACATGTACATTGAGGGTACACTCAAGATCCAAACTCTGGCAGTGTCTTTAATTTACCTACCACAAACCTCACAAGATCCTCTGTAAAGAGTTGGCTTAAGATTAATTATTCTGTCATTAGGGGCTGTGAGTTGAACATACAGTTGTGGTAAAGTCACAAAGGAATTTTCTGAGTGAGCTGATATTATCTATACTGCAGAAAGTACTCAGTCTCCTATAAAACTTGAGTGTGCAGCAGTCAGTGATGCAGAAGAAGGAGACATTAGCACATTGGGCTGAAGAAAGAAGAAGGCACTTCCACCTCACTGAGCAAAGATGGCTTTTAGAAGGGATGATGGAATCCAACTCCTGCATGTCAGATAGGGACCTTAGAGGCCATCTAGACTAAAGGATTGTGCCAGTAGGTGGTCCTGTCTTGGCTATCACACACCAATGATAATGTGGTACCCTTGCTGATGTGCAAGTCATTGTCCCTTTAAGAATACCATTGGCACATTGACATATGCAACTGTGAGAAATACTTCCGTAGGTTGAGTCAAACTCAGACTCCTTGAAGGTTATGTTCTTTGATTTTTGGTGCCATGTAAAATAAAAATAATTCTCCCTCCACAGTATGACTATTTGTTATTTATCTACCAGGATGGCTTCTTCCACTCTCCATGTGTCCAGATTACACAGCCCATTCATTTTTCTCTTCAAACCTCTTCATAGAAAAGGACTGTAGACTGAAATCTAGGCAGCTAGACTGTAGATTATCAACTCACTTCTGTACACTTCTTTTATTGCAGCCTGAGGCTACATTACATTAGCTTTTATTGCCAACCACATCACCCAGAGGACTTATGCTCCACAGTTTATTTGTTTATTTGTTTTTCCTTATGTGCTGCTGTTAAGTCACATTTACCCACCTGTCCCTGTGCACATAAGACATGACAAGGCACTGTCTGCATAGTAGAGGCTCTAAAACCAAGCTGTCCTGCTTCACATCCTGGCCCTGAGACCTACCAGTTGTGCAAGTATCTTTTTTTCTTCTTTCTTTCCTTCCTTCTTTCCTTCATTCCTTCCTTTCTTTTTTCTTCTTAGTTTCTCTAATACATAGTGAACTACATTATAAGGTGGCTCTGACATGAAATTATATTAGTATAAAATTATTTATGCAGTGAATAGAATGGGAGTATATCATTGCAATCACTTTTTTATTCCATATTGTTACATGTGTTTCACTGAAGTGTTGCACTAAATATTTTTAAATTAAAATCATAATTCTGCTATAAAAATATCTGTCATCTTTGTTAATCTCATTCTTTGGGTTAGTTTACCAACATCTGTTAAAAAAAAAAAAAAAAAAAAAAAAAACAGACTAAAGGGACAAAAATAGAGATACCCAGATGCAAGCAGGGATAGAGTCACGTTCAGTCATTCAAGACCTCAATTTGAATGATCTGGCATCTCAGAAGAACACTTCCTGTCTATAACTCATTTTTCATAGTACACTTTTATCATTTTGTTTGCTTGATATTCTATTTGGTCACAGAATCACTCCTCTGTGTTTGGAGAATAGACTCCTATAAAAAAGTTCCTATAAAAAGAAACTTCTTTCTACTTAGAGTCTTAAAGGACCAGAAAGTGCTTTTACTAGTTTCTGTGGAAGCCAGAGCAACAACTCAGCCCCAAGTTCTCAGTGTTTCAAATTTGTATTCAATACATTGTGTGTGTACAAATACAGAGAGAGAGCTTGAGAGAGGACTAGGAGATGGAGGAGGGGGAAGATGAGGGAGGGAGGGTAAGAGGAGAGGGCAGCCATTGACATTGATGATGAGGGATCATCTCACTCATAACAATAATGATATAGTAGAGGTGGTGCGGCCTTCTCTTTATGGAGAAGATAGCCATGGTGCCTCTACCCATCTGATTCTATGGCAGGATCTGGTCCATAGTTCTAATTCTCTACTATCCTGAGGTTCCTGGTGTTTTCCTGAACCTGTCTGACTAGCATTCCTGCAGAAACTGTACTACCTAGGGGTTATGAGTTTCTTTTTATTGCTTTCAACTGAGTAATCCCAAATACTTCATTTCCCCATATTTCTTGCAAGACTCTTGAGAGGAATGAGTCCACTGCAATACTTAGGTGAGGCATTTGAAGTTTGTATTCTGCTGGATGGCTGTATAGAATGTAAGGGTATAGAGTGGAACACAAAGAAGCTTTGTCAATGTTAGGGTATAGAGTGGAACACAAAGAAGCTTTGTCAAACATTAACTTGATTTAAGCTGAGTGTCAGTATGGTGGGCAGCATCAAATGTTAGGACTTCAGCTGCTTGATACAGCTCAGTGGAAAAGGTTTTATTTCCAGGGATCCCCACAGGAGGCAGTATAACAGACTGCCATTTGCATGTCAAATGCTTTCTTGCATAGGATGAGGAAATTATGTGGAGAAAATGGCCCACAGATTTGAGCACTGTTAGCCATTGCAAAAGTCCTCAATGTTAGAACACAAAGGGATTCTGGGGCACTGTATGTGCATATGAAAGTGGGTCATCATCAGAATGGACAAGTAACTCAAATCAGACCTCAGCTCCTGGGCAGAGAAGTCTGCACACCTCTTGTGCAGCTTCTATGTTGGCCCTGAATAGCTGACAGTTTTTAGTGCATGAAACTGGATGAGTGTGAGAGGCAGGACACACAGTGAAAATATCTTCTGGAATTTGCTGCACATTATCCCAGGATGTCTTTCCTGACTCACATTTGAACTCAGTCTTCTTTTTAGGAACTAAAGCCTCTGCCATGTATCTAATGAGTTAAATGATTGAATCATGAGTGTTTTTGTTTGTTTGTTTTGTTTTTTAAAGAAAAGTAATAGCATTCTTTGTTTGGAACTAACCCATTTGCAAATAAACTGCCCAGGCTAGGGCTCCTGAAGCCATGCATTTCATTTCCTATGTACTGCTTCTGTCTGATCACCATAAACACAAATCCAGACCATGAACCAAGGGGGCCTAGGCAAATCTAAGTGAGGCTACCCGGGAAGCGAGACAATATCAGCAGAGCAGTTACTAGTTTTTTATGATCTATGTATATTTAAAAACAAACACAGTTTGGGACTGGCTAGATGGCTAAGCCCTCAAGAGTATGTGCTGATTTTGCAGAGGATCCAGGTTCAGTTCCCAGAACCCACGCAGTAGCTCACAAGTTTCTGTTACTCCAGTTCCAGGGGATCCAATGTCCTCTTTTGGCCTCTGTATACGAATATCTATATGAAGGCAAAACACTCATCCATATAAAATGAAGAACAAATAATAAAAACTCAGTTGAAGGTTGTTCCAATGAGACATCTTTGACTGTAGTGGCAGAACTTGTTTTGAGCCTCAAAGCCAAAAACCAAATTAAGGTCTGTTTATAGCAAGGATTCTAATTCACAATGTTTCCCCCTAAAATACATGAATAGTAAACAGATTTGTCTGTTATTATTTCATTTTACTGTATATACAGTGTACATAGACACAGCTGTAGTATAAGACACAGTTTTCATTTTCACTATTATTTTTTAGAGACTGCAACAGAACTCTATAAATGAAGCATCACTTTTAGAATTATCTTAGAGAAGAATCACAGTTTAGCTCTTAGCACCAGGCACACTTCCCTTCAGCGTAGTGCACTGTTGATTCTTGTGTTTTATTCATCATCGTTTTGACCACAAACATCTCAGAGAATCTCCAACTTCAGCAAATCTCATTAGCATATTTGGGAGTATCCGTCAGGACCAAATACAGAGAAACCATGTGCTTGAAATAAATGATGGATCATATCACAAGGAATCATTTCAGAAGCACTCTCCCAGTCACCCACCCCCTTCCATAATTCCCTGCATTGTAAGCCTGAGATGTAACTTACACTCACAGCAAAACAAGCCTTATGTCCTTTTCTTATTAGATGCACATTTTCTGCCCCATATTTCATAAATGGACAAATATTACCTATCAGCAAGTTTGTGGTCAATTGCTGACAAATATTTTTCCTAATAGGCTGCCTGCAGGCTCTGTCCCTCCAGGCAAGCCAGCAAGGGATTCACTGATAAATAGCTGTGTGACCACTGAAAGCCAGTTGACCTCAGTTTTATCATCCATAAGGTGGCATTTTGGGGACTTTTCAGCTGTAAAATAGGCTGGATCTCAAATCTTTATCCAGCAATCACTTGACATAGTGCTTGCTGATTCTCACTTCTCAGAATTCTAAAGCAGGAGGCATGCAGAGGAGAATATCAGAATGTGAACACATAGGTGTGTTTTGTCTGAGTTGAGTAGATATCCCCAGGAAGTAATGGAGCCCAAGTTTAGTGCCCTTTGCAGAAGCTGTACTTGAATATCAACTTCTTTGAGGCTTTGGTAATTATTGCCCAAGTCCTGGGAAAGGTTTACAGGATATAAAGCAGAAGAGTGTCCATGTTTTTTGTTCAATGATTTCTGGACCATAATAGAAAAAAAAAACTAATAGGAAGAAGTAGAACTCTAAGGAGTGAAATCTGCATGAGGAGGATCATGGTACAGATGCCGCAAATAGACTGAAGCATTATTGTAACAACTGAAATGAACATACTGTGCTCAGCACTTTCCATGAATTATCTCCATCCATCTTTAGTACAACATCAATGAGGTGGAAACTGTAATTATCTCCATTTATAAAAGGTGGGAAGTAAGATTAGGGATGGCCAAATAACTTTTCTCAGTGCTATGTAGTTGAAAAGTGGAGAGACACAAACTTGAGCATAGAGTTCCTGTGTTTTGTATTGTTCTGCTATAGCTAACAGATTTAAGACACTTCCACTGGTTGATTCATGAGACTTACTCCTAATTGTTCATGGACTGTAAAAAAGTTCTTGACTGAGTACCTGAAACTGGACTTCCTGTAATTTATCTCATTTGGTCTGGTTAGTCCTATAAGAGCCTGAGATGGCATACAATTTCAGAGGATTTGAATTCAGGACAGAAATTATCTGGAAAACTTTTCCTGTGGTGTTCCTTCTATGTCTAGGATTGATGGATTCTTGGCTCAATCCCCACCCAGGGTGATTTAAAGATGACACAGAGTGTTATATTTCTGTGATGTGTTCACACAACCTAAATATTTTAAAAAGAAGTGTTAGACAGTAAGAAGTTGTGTTTCCAAAATTCATACTCTCTCCTGAAGTTTGGGCTTCTGTCCAGCCTTTTCGTATTGAAGGGAGGATGCCACCAAGAGTGTCACATCGCAGTATGCATTTCATACTCAGAGTTTATAGTGTGCTTTTACGAGCTGTTGAAGGAAGACACATGCACTTGGTTTTGATCTATCAGGAGCTGCTATCTACTTCTTGTGATCAGATGCTTGTGAAAGATAGAAAGTCACATTCTAGGGGTTATGGTACATTTTCATATAGACAAAACTCATTAGTGGGTTCAAATTAATAGTGTATACTGGACTTCAGGAGTACATTAAGAGACATCAAAACTGACATTCCAAGAAATCATTTCAAAACAAATGTAATTGTCAACACATGACAGAGATTTGCACCAATAAACAAAGGTCATCAGATGTTTATTCTTTGTGCTTTGATCTGACATAATATAACGTTCTTGGGTCTTTTCTATTTGTATACCACTGGATGCATCTTTTAATCAAGTCCTCAATTTTCAAATAACTCACTGTGTACAAGAAGTAACTTACCTTACCTGGACTTGCTTTTCTTTATAGAAGACTAGATTGGAAACTATGTGGAAAAACACGGAAAAGAACAGTTAAACTCTGATTAAAATGTATAGATAGAGGGAAGTTATTGTGCCTTGCTTAATTAGAGGCTCTCTTCCTAATCTGGCTTGTAGGCATCACATTTTTATTTGGACAATAAAAACTAAATGGCAAGCCATTGGACACTCAAGAATTTAATTCTCAGCCCTGCATGGGGCCTCCAAAAGGTGTTGCCAAACTCACTTAAGTGACTAGTGTTTGAAACTAGGAAAGTACAAGCTTGATGGGTCATATTGTGAACTGATCAAATATATGGAAATAGTATTAATCTTGGAGAAATGCTTGTGTTTGCTTGTTGCGGAGACTCACCATACTACCCAGGAATTAGTCTTCCTGATTTTACACTTGCACAGAAAACCATTTAAACCTATTATTATTCAGAAGATGTGTTCCTTCTGAGAACGTGACACTGATTGCTCCCCATGGCGCATATTTCCTTGTGTAGGGCTGATTTGGATTTAGAACCAAGTAGTTTTGGGAACAGTAGAGCCACTTCCTTTCAAGGCTTAGCTGGGTTTACTACCAAGGAGCACTGGGGATGGCATTCATATGACCTCAAATGTGAAAAAAATATGCTAATCTGTCTTTAATTTCTGCATCAAATTGAGTAGAAATTAATTTGTCAAAATAATTATGTCTACAGAGGTGCCAGGTTGGGTTGCTATGGATATTTGACTGTTGCCCTGTGAGGGGTCCTTGTGTTGTAAGGTGTACAGATGGAGGTCTTCTAGTCTGCTGGCCCCGATATACCCTCTACGATACTCTTAGGGACTATTTTAGTGGCAGGCTTATTTCAGCAAAGAGATTTTCTTAAATCTTTCCTGTATCTAGTTCTATCTCTGCTTCATCCCCAGTGACAGTCCAGAGAAGAGAAAACAAAGCAAAACCCACCAACTTTTACAAAATTTCAGAATTCTTAGGGCATTCATGCTTTACTTCATACAGAAATCTTGTGACTGAAATCTGGTGGTATACAGGTAAATCTAGAAATCTAAAGTGATTTGGAAGGGAGGTCTGGGAAGACCCAAGACATTTGTTATAGTTAACATGTAGGAACCTGGGCCAGTAGCCACAGGTAAGGAGTCTTTATAGATTAATTGTTGAATATTTCTTCTCTAACATTTGTTGATCCCTATATGGGCCAGTATTAACCTATCAGAATTTACAAAGTTGGCTTTTGTTCCTTCTTATATTTTTGGAGCTTTTCTTTCGGGCTTACGGATCAAAATTGTTTAAAGTCTATATCCCATTGTGACAACAACAACAATAGAAAAACACATTCTCCTTTGATATTGGCTTTACGGTCCATCATCTCATTCAGTTTTGTTACAGCATGAGAGTCTCATCTACATTTATAGTAATGATCAAAGGTTCGAGTGACAAAGGGGTTTGGATGAACTGTGTTCAGTTCCATAACTCCAATCTCTTTCTGTGGGGCTCTGAGCACAGTGCAGGCTGCAGCTGTTTAACAGAGTTCCCTCGTCTATACAACTAGACTAGTGGCAGCACTGTGGTGGCCCACAGAGGCTTCCTAGTGAGACCTTACTCAAGGTCAGAATATCTGAGCTTGCTTTACCCAGTAGGGCTACATAAAGGAATGATTTGGCCACAGGCATGTTTACCAGGAGTTTGGAAGGGTCTACACTTTGCTGTACAGTGTGCTGTGATCTTTCAAGGGGAGGTCTTTTACCTCTTCCCTCGGCGTATTATAAAAAGCCCTTTTGAATAAAGCTCTGAACGGCTGGATATTGAACCAGGGCCCTCCTGTGTAACTGAAAGTTTTCCTGTGCCCATCCAGCTCCCGCATCCTCGAGGTCCCACAGCCGTTCAGACCCAAATGAACACAAAGACTTATATTAATTATGAACTGTATGGCCTATTGGCTCAGGCTTCTCACTAGCTAGATCTTACATCTTGAATTAACCCATTTCTATAAATCTATACTTTCCATGAGGCTCGTGGCTTACTGGTATCTTCACATCTTGCTTCTCATGGTGGCAGCTTGCAGCATCTCCTCTGTTCTGCCTTTTTTCTTCCTCCTCTCTAGTTAGAATGTCCCATCTAAACCTATTCTGCCTCACCATTGGCCAACAGCTTTATTTTTCAACCAATCATAGCAACACATTTTCACAGCATACAAAAAGACATTCCCCCATCACTCCTGAAGCTATCCTGTGTCTCTCTTTCTTATTGTCTCTTTCTATCTTTCTATCTAATATGTCCTCATTCCTTTCTCCTTCACCCAAGAACCCTTCCCTAGGAGGGAGCAGGTCAGAACTGGACTCTGGCAGACTCCCACACAGCACCTACCAAAAGCAAAGTTGTGCAGTGAATACTTGTGTTGACTTTCTGTGGTTATGACAAAATATTTGAGGGATGCACATTAAAGAGGGAGGTTTATTCAGGCTCATGGTTTTGAAGATTTCACTTTGTAGTCACATAGTTACTAGGCTGGTGGTGGGACAGAAGAAGGAGAGAAGAATGTGGTGAACAGAATTGCTCATTTCATTGTGGCTGGGAAGCATAGAGAGTGCAGAGGAGGGTTGAGGGATAAGGTATAGACTGACGAGGATCACTTCCTTCAGCTAGGTCCCAACCTGTAAGTTTCTATCACTTGCCCATAGCCCATCTAATTATGAAACAATCAACAGATTAAGCCATTGATAAAATCAGAACCCTCATATTCCATTTACTTCCCCAAAGTTCCTTCTTAAAACAATGATGCACTGGGGATCAAGGTTTCAACACACAAGTATTTGGAAGCATTTCAGATTCAAACAGTACTTAACAAATGGTAGCTGTAATACTGTATAAGTATGTAATATTTCTTTTCTGTGGAGATTTCTGTTTCTGTGCTGAGTTATGTGGGTTGAGTGGAAGTATGGAATTGGTACTAAGTTCAAGTACTGCAGCACAGTTGCTCCTCTCCATGAGTCTCACTGAAGTTCACTAAGCAACTGTTCCTTCCACACCACACTGTCACTTAGATTTAAGAGAAACTTCTTGTTACCTGTGACCGTTTAATGCTTTACCTCAGAAAGACACTGACGTCTATAATGCTTCCTTCTCAGCATGAATCACATTTGCATAATGCTGAGGATGTTAAGAATTCATTTTTCTCTACCAATTCCTTTGTTTTTGAGCTTTTATGTGATTGCAACTGAAATTTCAGGAGAAATTTTCAACCCAGTGCTGCCGACAGAGCTATAATGCAAGGCATTAATGGAAATCACATAATTTAAAGTTCTCTAGCAACCAGATTTTTGAAAAATGAGAGGTAAATAGTGGGGTTAATTTGTACATATATACATAATAACATAATTAATATACAGGTATGTACATATGTTAATTTGTACATATGTTAATATGTACATAAATAGTGGTGTTAATTTGTATGTCTATGGCATAGATAAAATGTTATAACACTGCACGTAAAAATATAAATCATGGACTTAATATTAACCACATGATTATTTTCCTACTGCATCTCAGACATATGACATGTGCTTCGAATTTATAACTCATCTCAGTTTGGACTATATACATTTTAAATGTTCTATAGCTACATGCAGTTGGCAGAAACTGTGTAAATGTGTGCAGAACTCAGCTCTTCAAGGAACAATTTATACAACATTTAAAAAATACTGTTGGTGAAGGAGATGCTCTGTTGAACACCTTGTCATGTTATCTTATTTCACAGTCAAAGCATCTCTACACTCCCACCCATATCATTCAGATAAGGTAAGAAAGCCTCAGAAATCTTAAATAAGCTTCTCTAGTGTGCTCATCATTATCAGTGAGTAAGAATCAGAACTTGAATTTATGCTTAAATATTTTGTTGCTCTGTCCAGAATCATTTCTACACTGCTATAGCCATTCAAGAACCAAGAGGAAGAACATGACAACAGTAGTGTCAACAGTGCAAGCATTAACACAACAACTCAGTTAACATAGGACATTAATAAATTGATAATACGTTCTTCTACATTTCTCATATACTGTAGTTGATTAATATTTCCTATGTGTTTATAACTGAAATGAATCTCAATTCATTTTGCAAATTTCACAGCTAATCATGAAGGAAGAAGATGAAATAACCCAATAAACTAAGCCACTTCCAATGATGTCACATTTGTCTAGGAAATCGGATTCTTGTGAAGAGAACATTGCCATGGAAGATCTGAACTTTGAAGAATAGCAGGGGATGTTGTGGCACTTTGACCATGTTGATAACTACCACTTATTTGTTTTGGGTTCTGTAACTGAGACATGGATTCGTGGAGACACATCATATCTATTCTGTTTGGTCCTGGAGATGAGGCAGCTAGATTTGGAATTTTGACTCTATTCCAAAATATCTCAGGAATGGGAAGCAAATTAGCCTTTACTGGCTGATGATAGCCTGCATGGCACTTAACTAGAGCCTCAAATTTTCAAGCAAATGGCTTCTTCGTGATTTAAATTATGGTAGTTGACTTTGAAGAGGAAATAACTCAAAGACATGCTTCGAAGGACAGTCTTGATGTGCCTGCGTTCATGGCTTCATTATCTCATGTTTGTTTATGTCACCTTGACCAAGGGGCAGTAATGTGACTCAGTCTAGTATCAGTGTATAAAGATCTTTGCCAAAAAGCATGAACAAAATTAAGATTTCATGTCTAGTTTGAGGGAGCAGACAACCACAAAAGACACAGTCAAGTGAAGAAAACTGTATCTAGTAGTGATAAGCATGGTGAGTGAAGCATAGTTGAAGTGTGTGTCAGAAGCTGTTTGACATTTGCAAATGAGAGCCACTGCCTCTGTGAGCCCTAGAACAAAGGGGAAGGCGGCAGTGACGTTCCTTACTATTACTGGAACATACTAAAAGATAAGTAGAGAAGGGAGAAAGTAGAGAAGAAAAAGGAAAAATTAAAAACTAGAAAAAAAGAAGTTGAAAGGACCATGGGCAGCATCCCAGTCAGTGCCAGGCTTGTCTTCCCCTCAGTTGGTCAAATCCATTCTAGCAGGGAAGGTCTAACTTAGCACTCATGTGTCAGGGGAGAGACAGGTTAGAAAGGTCAAGGAGGATGAGAAACAGGTTTGTGCAAAAAAAAAATGTTTGGAAGGAGAAAAATATTAGACTACATCTCCTTTGAATAATGGATATCAGTTTTGAGGCAATGCCTGAGAGAAAATACCTCATACATATTTGAAGGATTGCTTTGAGGAGAGACATTACCAGATTTCAACCTCTGACTCTCTCCTTCTCTCTCTCTCTCTCTCTCTCTCTCTCTCTCTCTCTCTCTCTCTCTCTCTCTCTCTCTCTCTCTCTCTTCTCTCTCTCTCCATGAGATGTACTAAATCTGAGTTTCAGGATGAGAAATTCAGATTAAATCTGAACTGCTTCCTTGAAAAGAGATGGAAGGGCATGGATTCATTTTCTCAGAGGGCATTAAACATAGCAATTGTCCACTCATCTTGAGTATCACAAATAAACGCCATTTTGGGTTTGGGGGGTACCTCTGGCTGTCCTTTGACTCCATCTTCCCTAATTAATAACCTTCTCTCTTTTTTTTTCCTTTCTCGGGATGATAAACTTTTCTTTGGTGTGTTAGTCAGCCTCACATTATTGCAATGAAATGTCTGCCACTGAATGCTTATAAAATAGAAGTTGCTCTTGGCTCAGAGTACAGATGACCAAATACAGATCAAATGCACCCCTACTTTGGATCTCCACTAAGCGTATTACATCATGTGTGATGCTGACATATCTTGTCAGGAAGCAGAGGGAGAAGGGGAAGTAGAGAGAAAGGGAGAAAGAAAAACAATGGGCCATGTCCCAATCTCTTTTTAGGGCAGGTTCACAATGACCTAAGGTTCTATAGTGAGTGCCTCCTCTTCAGGATCCACAGTTTCAAATATATAATATATATATATATATATATATGTATATATATATATATACATACATATATATATATATGCCAAGTATAGACCTTTGGGCAACATTTATTTAAACCTTAGCATTTATACTTCCTGAACCATCTCTTCTATGATTGTATTATTTGCAGTTACTCTATTATTAATTTGGAGTTTCTTAGTGCCTGTTTTTTTTTCGTGTTTTCTCTAGGCATCCTTTCATGCTGTATTTCCCTGTTTCCAATGATGACTCTTAAATTTATGACATTGTCACTCATGCTACTAGCTAATGCTCTGGCTATCAACCTTAAATATGATCATTTCTTATATTCTTTATTCTAATAACATCAATATCATCTACCCAATTATCCACTCAGAGAAAATTAACAAGCTAAAATTCCATCTTTTAAACCTTATTTTGAGTCCATTACCAGTTACTATTATTTATTTTGTTTCTGAAACTTTTTTCAGAGTTTACGCGCTTTGCTAATTCTAGTGCCTTTCTACAGTTCCCATCTAGCATTTTCCTTCTGAGATCCCCACTTATTCTAACTGCTTTCTTTGTCTTTGACCCTCAATTCTACTCCACCCTCCTCCATATGAATGCAGTGCCATGCCAGGTCACATCACCTGTTTATCCAAGTTTAGTGTGAGTCAGACTGTAGAGGTCGTGAGTTACAAAATCATAGATCAAAAGCGCTAAAGGACATAAAGAAAAGGTATATTTGAACTTATTAAATAGTTCAAACTTGGTCCAGCCTCAGGCAGGAATTGGTACAGGATTTAACCTTAAGTTATTTTGAACTCTGTCTTCCCAAGTCTGCCTTTGTATATCTCCATCATTTGCACACATAGACATCTTCTTACTTCTGCTTCCTGTCAAATGTTCACCCTAAACATTATTGCTCATGGGAGGTCTTCCCTATGTGATAAAACAATGACACTATGGCCACTGGACATCTTACAACAAACCTTTTGTGCTTACAGATTATCAAAGAAAGCAAAAACTATCTTTGTGTCTCTATCAATAAAATCCAAAGAATTGAGATTGCCTTATTTGAGTTCCATCTTTGAGAATATTTTCTGTGTGTTGTGAAGGTCTCAATTTGAGCTGTGTGTTCAGCCTTACAGTGAACAGTGGAGTTTGGACAGAAAGCAAATCTCACTAACCACACAGATGCTCTAAATTGTTGGGTGGGTAGATAGATGAGTGGATGTATTAATTAATTTTTGGCTTCTCCAAATGTTCTCTGTGTTTTAACTACTCTGTAGAATTCATTATGATCCAGCTTTCTGAGTGTCAAACCACTATATTTTGGATGCTATGAAGTCTGAATTAGCATACATACTCATAATCCATAGTATCAACTTTTAGGAAATGGATTGAATGAGTTCTTGGTTGATTATGCACATGGATAAGAGAAAGAAATGAGAAAATAGATGGGCATAAGACACTTTTGCAATTTATGTCCAATATATTGAATACTAATATATCAGAGATCTAAAAGTAACTTTGAGGGCCATTCAATATTTATATATTGATTTGGAAATGATTGTTTATAGAAACATATACTGTTAACCTCTAGTCTCATAGCATAATCCTGGCAGAGCCAAGCCTAAGACTTTAGCAGTTTGGGCTTTCTTTTATGGACTGGAGTCTTTCAATATCTTTTAGACATGAGTGCTAGAATTACAGTTTGCTCCAATATGCATAGCTGCACTAATAGTTTTAAGTCCTAGTGAGGTACAACCTGTGATACACATCTTATTGTCTCAATAAATGTTCATTGGATGAATAACTAATATATATATATATATATATATATGGAAATGCTATAAGAGACGCAGTGATGTTAGAGTTCTGACTCTTCAGAAACACAGACAAATGAGAAGATATTGACAAAGGCCATACTACAAAGCATAAGATATAAGAGGGGAATCTTCCTTGCCAGATAACTCAACACTTGCTTTCTTTCCTTTGGTTTTGTTTTCTGTTCTCTTGTTACTATGTTTTTGTAAGTATCTATCTACTAGACTTAAGTTATAGAGGCATCTGAAGACTTCTTTGTTTTGGTCTTTTACGTCCCAGTACTCAGGGGACTTAGGGACAAAAGGGAGAGGGATTTGGTGGCAGTAGTTACAGGCTATTTATTACTAAATACTCCACTAGCTCTGAGATACCATATTGGCAGTGTTAGTTCTTCCTGTCATCACTCTACCCAGCCTCATGGCTCACCTTTCCTAGATCGTGTATGGGGGTAATATCTATACTCCTTCAAGTTGAACAATTAAGCTGTTGTTCAACAAGATGGAAAAGACAACTGCTATCATTTTTAAAAAAAGCCCATGCACCAGCTATCATTAACTGACAACTTGACACAGCCTAGCGTCACCTGGTAATGGAGTTTCAATGGATGGATTTCTTATATCAGATTGGCCTGTGGGCATATCTGGGGGTATCTTAGTAGTTATAGGAGGGCCCATCCTAATGGGGATGGCATCATTTCCTGACAAGGTGTCCTGGGCTCTATAAGAAATTTAGCTAAGCATGTGAATGTGGGTAAGCCAACAAACAACATTCCCAATGGGCTCTGCTTCAAGTTTCTACTTGAGTTTCTATGTCTCTAACATCTTCCAAGGGACAACTGCAGTCTCAAATTTGAAATAAATCGTTTATGCCCCTAAATTGGTGCTTGTTAGAATGTTTTATCACAGAAGAAAAGAAACTAGAACACATTCATAGTGCAGACAGCCTGCACAATCTCTACCAGCAGGTTCCATTACTATAACAAAATACATGAGTCAGACTACATTATAAAAGTTATGGATAACTTCAGTTTATATTTCTGTATATATAGGTCAAAATAGCAATATATAGGCTGCACATAGGGCTTTCTTTGGTTTATCTCATCATGGTGAGGACACTTTAGTTTCTCTATGGCAGTGTGATAGCTCTCCTTTTTACAAAGCTGTCAGAGTCCTGTCGTGGGGACTTAACCTAAACACTGGTCTTTTGTAACCACTTTCTAGAGTCCCTTATCTAGAGTACATAGTTGGGTTTATCATCTGCTCAATACTGGGATGAGTTTGCATGGTTCTCCTCTCTCTCTCTCTCTCTCTCTCTCTCTCTCTCATGCTCTCTTGCTCTCTCCTTCGTTTGCTCACTTGTTTGCTCACTTGCTCTTCCTCTCTCATTTCAGTTAAATTATTATTCTTGCAGAGTTCTGTTACCTGGATTAATTCACATGGGAAACTAGTTTCTAAATTCATATTCTGAATTTCTTGTAACTTAAAAAATGTGTGTATGAGGTTTTTTTTTTTTTTTTTTTCCCTGAAAGTCCTCAGTTGTTACTAAGAGAAGGAACAGTCAAAGGCTTCCACATCGGGAGGAGTGATGATACTGCTCTGTTTTTTGTTATAGGGCTGATTGACATGGTATGTGTTCTTAATAAAAGAAGAAATAGACCAGTTCTGGAGCTTTGGTTTTCTGTATGTACATTATATTTTAAGATTTCAGAACAATGAAAAGCAAATACCACTCAAAATAATTCCATGTGTAAAGCAATGGCAGTTTTTACACTAAAAGATGCTAAGAAAAATCTAGCAACATTTTTTTTAATGAAAATTTGGGAGAGGATGCTGTTGGCATCTAGTGAGTAGAAGCCAGGGGTTCTGTTAAATGAACACTGCACAGGGTATCCCTCCCTCAGAAGTAGTCTAGTTGAAAGCATCCACAGTGTTGAGGTTGAGAAGCACTGCCTAGAGTATGAGAATGTCTTAAAGATTCATTGCTAAGAGACCATGACAACTTCCATTCACAGAGCCATATAGATCTGCATTACCCATTGGAGGAATCTGAGGCTAATATATCACACAGATCAGAGTGCAGGTTCTTATGAAGCCCAAACCATTAATGTTTACAATAAATATCCTTCTTTGTTTATTATTGCTTCTGAAGTACAATCATACTTTGAAAGCTTATGATTATGTTTTTCTCATAGCTGAAAGAGAGAGAAAGTGTGTATGTATGTGTATGTGAGAGAAAGACACAGAGAGAGAGAGATACAGAGAAAGATAGAGACAAAGAGAGACAGAGAAAGAGAATAAAACAACAGAAAACAGTTGTAACCAGAAGCTTTATAAAGATATTTTTCACGTGGTCTCTTTCAATAATGCCTTTATTGAAACATAATAATAGACCACCATGGATTACTTTTTGCCCTGAGCTTGTCAAAAAAATATTGCAAGCTGGAAGCATTGCATTCTAGTTATTGAGCTAGCTGAAATTTGACCTTTGAATACAGGTAAGGAAACAGCTGTCATTCAGGGAAGTTAAAATATGTTCCTGGATACTGTCAAAAGATTGGAAATCCTCTTTTTATTTTATTCAGCTGGAAATCTGATGATGTTTCTGGTTGAAACCCCCCCCCCCAACACACACACAATGCATTAGTAATTGTTCCAATAAGGAACAAACCAATAGTGATATGTGTATATATATAAGCAACTGTATGTCTAAGCCCCTGTGAAGCTGCTGTAAAAACATGCTGAGACTGGATTATTTATAACACAAATTGAATGATCACAATTCTTGTGACAGTAAAGTCTAGTAGCAAGGTGGTAAGGATTTGATGTCTGCTGATGCTTCACATATTGGAAGAGGGACACAAATTCCCTCAGGTCTCCTGTAAGTACACTAATCAGAGGACCTCATCTTTGTCCCGAACGTTTTGTGCTGAATATCTCTGCATTGCAGGGCATGTTTCAACTTATGAATTGGTACATGAGGTTTGCTAGACTGGTCTGAAATCTGAAGGGGAGGCAGACAAGCATAATAGAGGAGACAATGCATGACATGAAGCTGTAGCCCACAGGAGGATGTTCACTGTCTCAGTAGAGGGCTCAGTTCTGCTTATACCACTTTTCAACTCCCAGGATCAGAACCATACAGATTGTCTAAGGGAATTTTCCTTAAAGTACAATGAGAATGGATGCTATTTATAACACTTCACTTGGTGTTCAATTATAATATTGGGATTGGTAACTTAGGCAAGTTAATAAATAAGCTGGACCATGCCTCCAAGTGGAGACATAGATCAGCAGTAGTGTGCTTATCTAGCATACACAATATCTTGAGTCCAATTCTCAGCACAGAACAGTTAACCATTTCACACATTTAACTATTTTTTTCAGACACCAATTTGTTTCAGATGGTGAAATCAGGATATCAAAGTCTATAGATACAATGGAATCCAAATCACATTTTCTCTATTCTTCCCATTTTTCCTGTTTGGAAGAGGCATCTATGTATATTACCAGCTAATTGAAATTCTGTCTTGAACCTTACTTTGATGTCACTTGGAGCCCCAATGAGGCAAAATGGAAAGAGGGAGGTATGAGGGAGGTCTGGACACAGTATAGGGCAAGAGCTATTGGAAACTAAGCAGGAGATATTAGTTCACTGTTTTGTAGACTTTGGTAACTTTTATCAAACCTAGGAGTTGTCAAGGCAGTGTGTTGGCAAGTTAGACATAGACATACGCACATAGAGTTATGAGAACACACATAGTTACTTTATTGGGCATCTATTAATTCATCAAAGTATTTAATATGGAATAGCCACAGTGCTGGGTCCTGGCTGCACAGACAGAAACCATCATAGCCTCCAATTTTCAAGTGTTAATAGTTGGAAGTGCAATAACCTTCACTTGGAGATTTTGTTCTGTTTTGTGCAATAATATAGAAATTTGAAACCATATAAAAACCTCATTGAAGGTTGGATAATTGAAACCACAATTATTTATCTCTAAATTTATCTTCCAGATGTGTATTTATTGGATGGACTTTCAACTAAGTCTGCCTGAGCAAAGAATTGTTGTTGAGCTTTAACTAAATCTGGGCAGACCTCCCGGGAGAAAGGAGATTGGATTTCCAGCAGCTGGCCCTGTGAAAAGCCCAGCCAGGGAGGTCTATGTACTTGTCTATTTATTTACAGTCTTCTCTGCTCTAAAAAGGAATTGAAGTAGCTTTCATAAATAGCAGCAATGAGCTGAGTTGTCAACAAATAGACATTTTACAGAAGTCAGTGTGAGGGGAAAGGAAGTAAAAGTGAAGCTGAAAGATGGACTGAAGACCTCCACTGGAAAATGCACCTCTATATATGATATAGAACATTATTTCCTAGTATCCAGAGCAACCGAAGAAACAGCAATAGCAAAAGTGCTACCAGCAAATAAAAATGCATTACTTTTCAGGTAAACACTTGATTGCTTAATGACTGATGTCAGGGAACTTCTCCAAAGAGCCTTATAAAGAGGTCAACACCACAGTGAGAACCAAAGGATAATCAGAAATCTCCATATGAGTTTATTTAATTCACACCGAGACCAGCATAGCAGTCCACTTCCATCTCAGAAACCATATGTTAGTGTCTCTTCTTGTGACTTCAAAGACCTTATGCAGCCCCAGCCTCTCCCATCTTCCTCTCTGTGGTCCTTTAACCCACTGCCTAGTAGCCATGTCTCAGGAGAGATGACACTGACCACCAGGAGAGGAGTAGAAGTGGGAAGCAGAGGTAGACATGCCCAAGGGAACAACCATACTGTTCAGTCTGATTATCTCACAATCTGCCTTGACGTTCTGCACCCCTGTTGCCCATCTCTTCTTGTAGTTATAGACAAGGCATTTCCATTTGTGCCCACACAGGAGCAGACCTCCATGAAGCTAAGAATCTCTCGTGTGTCTCAGACACAAATCATGAGTAGATGCAGTGTCAGTGTCCAGGTGGGTTTTTGACTTGTGGAGCCTTCTCTTGAACTCTTCAAACAAAGAAACTTTTCAAAAATAATATGGAATGCTTCTTGACATTTTGACAAAGAGCATCTAACATTGCCGTATAAATACCTTGAACATAATGTTCCTTTTATTTTTATTTATTTTTTTGTGAAAAGCATAAAAGCTATTCTGGTAAATATTTCTCAAGTGAAAGAGAAACCCCAGCCTTCCAGTGTAGAATCATGTCTAATGAACCTGGATGTGAGTATAGGAAAGAACCCATAGTTTGTGCTGAGTTACAAGAGGACACAGGACGTACACTCCTAAACTGAGTAAGTGGACACCTGGTTTTGGTCTGCCCTGTCACTTGTCTGTGGCACATTCTTAGGCTCCTTCATGCTCTGAGGTGTTCCCAACAATAAGAGGGAACCAGTGAGTTCCCCATCCTGTTCACCTTACCATGAAAATAGTGTGTCAACATGATATCATGCTTGATTGGGGTTAGATAGTGCCCCTTACAGCCTAGAAGAGAGGTTCTTCTCATTTGGCCCAGGCCACTTTATTACTGGGCTGAGTGGCTCAGAAGTGGTCAATAGTTGGCCACTGTGGGGAGAGCTCTGGCCTAGAAGTCTAGAGGTTTTATATTATTATTCAGATTCTGTCATTTTCACTCCAACATTAGCAAGTCATTTTCCATCTTGGGACATCTGCTTATATATATTTTTAGGTAAAGACCTCTCTTTAAAGTGTGACCTTCAAGTCTTTCCATGTCTGAGGAGCTTCAACAGACCCTGGGGTGGAGGTAAGTCAGTGGACTGCACAGATACCATCTGTGACCATTGCATTCTGTGGAAAGTAGCATGGAATTAGCCAGGGCAGGACTAGCTTAGACTGTCACATTTGTTATGAAGGAAAAAAAAAAAAAAGACTCAGCAAACAGAATGCCAGAGTAATGGCTCTGCCTAACTGACAGAGCCTAGGAAGTTTTCTGCTACAGGATGCTATAGTTTGAGCTACTTCTGCATCATTGCAAAACCAGTTAAACATGCATCTAAAGAGTACTTTTTCCTATGTAAATAAGTCCTAGCAATAGCAGGCAGAACTGACTTAGCAAGCAATTCCTCTGCCCTAAATTCTTTATGGAATGTGTCAAGGCATAAATAAAGGAAAATGAATAGAAGAACCATAGCAACTTCAATATGAAATTAATTCCTAAAACAAAGATGGAATTTGATACACAATTTTCAAGATTTGTTAATCAATGTGGTGAATATTTGTTAAACATTGGCACCAGAGTTGAATTCAGTGTCCTTAATTGACTAAAATTTTCCTCTAACAAGGGCTAGTTTAGAGGTGAATATATATATATATATATATTTCTTTCCATATTGTTGTAACAAAGGTGATCTGAAGGGTTATGGAAACTCAGACACATTGTCAGGCTATGAAACCTTCAAAAACAACATACAGAAATGTTAAGGATGAAGGCCTAGGTAATATAAAAAAAACGGTATTTATGTGAAATAATGACATTTCTGTAGGCATTTTATTACAACCATGTCACAATATTCTGAGATTAAAACTAAATAAACAGCTTCAAAACTATTTTAAAGAGTAGGTAATGTGCTGGTGAGATGGTTTAGTGGGTACACATGCTTTCATCCAGACTGTGCATTCCACCCACCAAAGTTTCATCTCCAGAATTCAGATAAAGTTGGGAGAGAACTGACTCCACAGTGTTATACTCTAATTTTTACATGTGAGCCAGGGAATGTGTCTGTATGTGTCCATGTGTGCATGTGTGTTTTGTACACACACACACACACACACACACACACACACACATAACAATAATGACGTGACAATAATAATAAACTTTTTAAAAAAAATGAAGTGCCTGTCTTAGTTTGATTTCTATTGCTGTGGTAAAGATCATGACCAAAGCAACTTGGGGAAGACAGGATTTATTTGGCTTATTCTTTTATGTCACATTCCATCACTGAGGGAAGCTGGGACAGCATCTCAGGGCAGGAACCTGGAGGCAGGAACTGAAACTGAGTCCTACTTACTGGTTTTCTTTCTTTGCCGTGCTCAGTTGGCTTTCTTATACAACCCAAGATCACCTGCCCAGTGACGGCACCTCCCCACAGAAGACTGGACTCTTTCATATCAATCATTAAACAAGAAAATGCCCCACAGACTTACCTACAAGCCATCTGAGGGAGGTGTTCCCTCAACCAAGTCTCTCTCTTCAAGATTACTCTAGTTTGTGTCAATTTGACAAAAAGCTAATCAGCATAGTGTCCAAAATATGCCTGTGTCCTGAAAAGGGAAAGAAAAGAAATAAAAAGAAAACTTAGATTCGGGGGGGGGGGCACTGTTAGACAAATTATATGTATTGTTATAATTAATGATTAATTTAATGGGTTTAATAAATATTTAAATGGACACATACCTAAATAAAATCTTAAGTGGTATAGGTCAGGTCATTGAATTATCTATTCAATCTGACTCTTTTCACACGTGACCAAATACCAGCAGAACTGTGCAGCGCTGATGTGCCTGGTTTTTGTTTTTATTTTCCACTTTAATTTAAAATTCTAAGCTTTTCTCTGTATTCATTACTGCGTATTAGTGATCATATTAGTGTTAGAACGGAATTGAAATCACCCCAATCCTAGGATATCTGGAAGGGAATGGAAAAACATCCTCTTCAAGTTTCCAGTTACTTCTGTGGTTTAGATGATTTAGTCACCAGATCACTAAAAAGAAGCTGGGTCTTGGATTATACAAAGATTTTAACTTGAGGCATTTGTGATATTGCCTTTGGATTTTCTCCTCAAATTGAAATGAAACAAGAATCAAATGCATACATGAATTTAGAAAACATGGTTTTATTGTGTTTCTGTAGGCCTCCCTGAGAGGGCTGGGGAAAAGATGGCAGCATAATCATAAACAAAAAGGACCTTAGCATAGTCACTTCATGACCATGAGGCCAAGCATCCCAAAGCTCTTCAAAGTACATTACATAGTCACACAGCTGGCTGATAGGCACATGAGGTGCCATCAAGTCACATATGCGGAAAATGAGGCTAAAAAAAGAGTTTGGCCAAACCAAATCTTACCTTATGATTATTAGTGATGATCAAGACAGAATAAGGAATCAGGCTTCTGCTCAGTTGGGAGGTACAATATGCTCTGTAATTTCAAGTGTAGAACCTTTGAACAGATTTTTTTCACAAACAGAAACACAATGTCATAAAGGGAATAACGAACCCACTGTCAATCATTGGAAACTCACGATCTAGGCTTAAGCTTTGGTTTTTCATGAAATCTCAGAACATGTCAGGTTTCAGAATAGAAATGTTTATCTCCATATCTGAATTTTAAAATTCGTTGTGCATATGTTCTGTGATTTAAAAGTAACAGTCTTTTCCATTTTTCTCATTCGATTGCAAATTGCAATCGCACCATGTCATCAAAAAGTTATTTAGTGACAACTTATGGGGAGCCAAAAAGTTTCCTGTAATTTGCATATATTTTCCACATTCAGAATGTTAGCGATTAAGTTTTTTTCCCTGTGTTCACTTAAAATAATATATTATTATTGAAAATAAATATAATAATAAATGTGAAATGTTGGCTGTAACGGCATATGCTAAACATTTTCACAGTGCGACACAGCATATGCTTAGTTCTTCATTAAGAGATTTTTTTAAATAACTCATATTTAGCAAGAATACATTATCTTTTATTCAGAATTAATTATATGCTGTTTTGTGTACCATAATTTAAAGTGCTACCCACTTCTAATATGTAATATCCAGAAGAAACTATGGTTACAATTCATTAGAATTGGCTTCTTTCCTTAGCAATTTAGTAGCATAATGAACGCATAGTGCTGAAATGCTGTTTGTTACTTGAATCAAAAGTTACATGAAGTGCTGATAGCTAAGAGTTACAAATCCTTTATTATTTTTTTAAGCACAGCATGCCTCAGAAGAATGGGAGAAATCATGAGAGTAATTCTTGCATAATTAGTGACTTTCCCATTTTTTAATGGTATTTGAGTGTGTTTTCACAGGGGCTATTGGAATTTGAGGGGAGAACATTGAAAAGACATTTCATATTATTCAAACACAAAATGGCTTCAAATTATTTACCGTGTCAAATCATACACTGCTTTTTGTTGTTGTTGTTGTTGTTGTTGTTTTTTGGGGGGGCTTGTTTTTGCAAGCAAACTCTTATTTTTGATATGACTTTGAGTTTAGATGTTTAGTAAATGTGGCCTACCTACTTTAAAATGAAGTCACCTGTCTCAAACAACAACCCAGACTATCTCTATTGCCTGCTTGGTATTTTATCATCTTCTACTTGAATTATTATTATTTTTACCATGAGGAAAACAATGCCCATTGAAGTCACAGCAATGTACCTCTTGACTAAGATCCCATGGTTTGGAGTCCAGGATTTTGGCTGCTCTTTGAGCTCTATGCAATGGCCTCCATTTTCCATTTTAATCATTATCAACACTTTGGTTAAGTGAGTACTAAAATGTGACTCCAACAATGCAGTGTGAACACGATGAAGGAGATAGAGGCAAATGATGAGTCAAAACAAAATTTATAAATGCAGTTTCCATGTTTTGAATTCTATGCTGACATCTTGAATATTTTTTGAGTGAAAAAAATGACAGAATTTACTAATAATACTTATCTTATATGGCTGGAAAAAAGGGAAAGTGCTAAGTCTCTCCTGAGAGAAATAGGGTTAGTACTAGGGGGCTTTTGACTGTCTTCACTCTAAACACACACAGACCATTTATCTTATTTGATACCCAGCCTTTGTATATTCTAGGGAGCATATAAAGATGGAGATGTGACTGTAAAGTTCATCTCAGGCAGTTTGTATGCCTTATAAAATTTACTTTGATAAAGCTGACAAAATTATTCACTATATTTTTTTCATTAAATATAAATATGAAGATGTTTCTTTTTTAAAAGAAATCTTTAAATAGTAACAGTTCATTCATAAAACTTCACCCTGAGAAGCCACTGTTTATGCTCATTAAAATACTTTTAATAATCTAGTTTGTTTTGACCCCCCTACATGTTCAACATATTGTTTAATGATGATTATTATTTTAAAATAAGGAAAGTTCAGTGAGGAGTTGTCATGTGTACAGACATCTTTTCTATGTTTAAAATGACTACATGTAGGTCCCCCTTTCACAGGATTCAACTGCAGTTACATGATACCTTTTCTTTCTAGCCAGGAGAAGCCAATTAAGTGTATTGACTTATTAATATTGAATATTCTCAACTACAATATTGGGGATCAGCTCTGATGCAATGTAAAATGATTTACAAGAAATTCATTTAACTTAATTTAATAATTTGCATAACTCTCCATCTTTACATCAAGTCAAACATGGTTTTATAACTTAAATTATTTTGAGCAACACTCATTAAAGTGACAAGAGCTGGATTTGCTTACTACAGCAGCACAAGGTGGGCAACTTGAATCAGAATCTAGCATTTCCTGCTTCATACCTTCTTAGGGTTTGAGCCTAGGTTCAGGCACAGGAGGTTAATATATTCCCTATAACCCATTAACTCAATTGCATATTGCTGTGATCTGAACCAAACATCTCTCATAAAAAGCTACTTGCATGTCCTCCACAGATGCTGATACTTCATTATTTTTAAGGGAAAGCAAAAGAACATAACTAAATTTCCTGGATTCGGAAAGAAAGGGAAAATGATTAAGATGTTGAAATTGCTTGGGCTCTATTACTGCGATTGCTGGAAGAAGCAATACGTCTGTCAAGTGTAAAATTTAATAGTTCTGATTACCCAGTACCCATCTTCTGGGACATTTACCATTCACACCTAACTCTGAAACCTTTCCTAAATCAAAAGATTCCAGAGTGTGTGGGCCTAGCTTCTCTTTCATCTCAAATGCTATCACTTTTTTCTCATCTAAAATTCACTCTGAAGGTCCTAAAGTAGAATATTTGATTTAGATTTTACCTGAAAAAACTTAAGTGCATTTCTGGGTTTTACCCTCTGCTGTGGACTTAGGGTATATAATATTGTTGGGAGTTCAATCTCTAGACTGCACTGAAGCTTTCAGAGTGAGAGCTGTAGGCCTTTTGTCTTCTATATATTAGAGCTTGTATTTGTTTTATAAGAGGTGTCTGTGGACCATCTGATTCAACCTTATTTGGGACATTGTTTCAAAGGAAGTTTCTAGAACAGTAACCTAGATCTTCTGTAACTGCAGCTAGTCTTTGAGAACATGACTTCAGGTGATTATAGCAGTCCCTAACTTAAGAAGTGGTTGATTTGATTCTTTTCATTTACAGAAGAAAGCTTTCCCCTGGTATTTCATTCTTTATTTCACAGGAAATAGCTTTCTTTAGACACTGGCATATTCATAGAGTGTGTTCATCAGAACATCTCTGCTCAGTAATAATTATCTGAGAAAACAGTGATTTGTAGAAGGAAGCGTTTCTGATGACAAGACATTTCAGCTTATGGTGGGTAAGCCAGGAATGTCATAGTGGAAGGGTGTGGCAGAGGAATGCTATTCATCTCCTGACAACTAGGAAGCAGAAATCCAATGAGGAAGAAGGTCATCAACATGAGATATTTCCCTAAGAAAATGTCTCCCATTTTGCATCCCAACATCTACTATCTCATTGTAGTCCATTCAATTTTCATTCCACCAGTGAATTAATCTGTTGTCTAAGGCAGAGAGATACCTTATGATTCCATTACTTTTCTCTGACTGGATCTACTAGCATGGACCACACCTTCCACACATGAGTCTTTGATGGGTATTTCATATCCAAGCCACAGCACAAAGGTAAATATGCATTCCAATTTCACAGCACCAGTAGATATGGACTTAGATGAGGTTGTTTGACAATGTACTTCCCAGATCAACAGCATCTACATCCTCTTGGAGTAGGGTAGTGGGACACTTTTTGAGTTCATTATCTGATTTGGGGAGTCATAAACACTTGGTTTCATTATTAAATGTCAGGGAGTAGAATTATAGCTCAGTGGTAGAAAACTTGCCTAGCATATGGGGAGTTTTGGGTGTAATCTCTAGCATCATGAAAAGAAAATACACCCAGGTACTTGGAGATTTTTGATATTTGTGAACCGCTGGTCTAAAGTATAATTTTAAGGCCTTCAGAGTCAGCTGCAAGCCTCCATTTATTAAGTTGTCTTCCTCATCAACGTGTGCCATAGATGAGGCATCACCTTTTTCCATACCACAATTTCTGTTAGAGAATCTCCCTGAATTTATACCCTTGTAAGAAATTTTAGAATCAATGTCACAAGCAAATACTGCCTTTAAAACAGGTAATGGCCCTACTCAGAGAAGGTAATGGCTTGTTCTTCTAAAAGCAGCATCAAAATAGCATGACAAGAGCTGTTGGGCCTTAAATTAGATGACAGGTTTCGAAGTTAAAGCTAATTGAGTTGAATCTTGGTTTTGACATTTACCAGCTGCGTAGCTTTTAGGAAAGTTAAAGAATATCCAGGCGCCTTATTTTTTTGTACCTGAAAAGGAATAATGATGGTACCTTTCTCTCCCATGGCAATTTTGAACATTAAACAAGACAACAAATGGAAATGCTTTTAAGGGTCCAGTAAGCAGCAAAGCCTAAAAGAATGTTTTAAGACATGTGACCATAGATATGCACTGCCACACTTTCACCTTGGCTTTCCTCATTCTAAGTGGGGAGTGCATGTGGAATCTAAAAGATGATGAATCTCAACAACTAAATGGAGCAGAGTGTATCTCAGTAAGAACAGAGCCTAAGACTTTTCTAAGAAAGAGGGTTTACTGCCAACATCCCCATGGGGAAAATACACTCAGCTTACTTACAGAGGAGGTAAACTGAATTGGTATAGATGGAATGGATGGTGCTTCGGCTCACTGACTTCAGGGATACTGCATTTATTACTCTGCTATGCAGAATAAATAATATTCTTCTGCTATGCAGCTCAACCTCAAGTGACTTTGTCTCCTGATCTCTAAACATAAGCACCAGAGGTATACAAGGTTAAAACTAATTTCTTCAGCATCTAGAGAAAAATAGGGAGAAAAATGATATATTTATATGAATCATTAATGATTTTGTAATTCTATACCTATATGTCAGTTAAATTTTAGCCAAAATGAGGAAAGAAAGCTTTTTTATTTTGTAGAATTTTAACTATTTTTTAATGTAATAATATTTTAAACTCTTGTTCCATTTTACTTTTCTGTTGCTTTGATAAACACTATGGCCAAAAGCCATGTGAGAAGGAAACAGTTTGAAGTCCATGGAAAGAAGACAAGACAAGCTCCAGGCAGGAACCCAGAGGCAGGAATTGAAGCAGAGATCCCAGCTCATGTTTGGCTACCTCTCTATATATACCAGACCTACATGCCTAAGGATGGAACCACCCATAATAGGCTGGTTCCTTCCATATTACTTAGCAATCCGGAGAATTCCCACAGACATGCACAAATGTAGCTTGAGTTTTCTGCCTGGCCCACAGTCAGGGCAAATCTGTCTCACCTGCCAGTCCCACAGGCGCTCAGACCCGACCAAGTAAACACAGAGACTTATATTGCTTACAAACTGTATGGCCATGGCAGGCTTCTTGCTAACTGTTCTTACAGCTTAAATTAATTCATTTCCATTAATCTATACCTTGCCACATGGCTCGTGGCTTACCGGCATCTTCCATGCTGTTTCTCATCGTGGTGGTTGGCAGTGTCTCTCTGACTCAGCCTTCCACTTCCCAGCTTTATTCTCCTCCTTGTCCCGCCTACACTTCCTGCCTAGCCAATGGCCAATCAGTGTTTTATTTATTGACTAATTAGCAACACATTTGCCATACAGAACATCCCACAGCACACAAAGGCCAGTCTGGTGGAGGTGATTCTTTAATCAAGAGCCCCTCTTTCCAGGTATGCACAGTTGACAGCAAAGAGTTGCTATGGTAACTAGCTTTTGATTAGATACGGAACATGGAAAGCACTTAGAAAAGTCTTTAGCTAAATGACATACTACCAGGCGGACACCCTCAAGCCATTATCACCTTGCCAGACCATCAGGGCCACCTCTTCTGATGCCTTCTTTCTGTACAATGGTTCCTGTTCTCCTTACATATGCAGTGATCATCCCTTCATCGTCCATGAATTTTTTTCCAGATGCTACAGTTCAGAATGTCCATTTTTTCTCCAAGTTGATCTTTTCAATTTAGCTTAATCCACAAGTGCCCTCATTCCCCCCTTTATTATTGAAGAAATACTATTGCTTATCATATAATCCAAGGTTCCTTACATTCAGCTTTATAGACATTTTGTTTTTGTTTTTCCAGACAGGGTTTCTCTGTGTAGTTTTGGAGCCTGTCCTGGAACTCACTCTGTAGTCCAGGCTGGCCTTGAACTCACAGAGATCTGCCTGCCTGTGCCTCCCGAGTGCTGGGGTTAAAGGCATATACCACCACTGCCCGGCCATTATAGACATTTTGATCAGGGGAACTCTATAACCTAAGGGACTATTCTGTATGTTGTGAGATAATTACTTGTTTCTCTGGTCTCTACCCATTTGACTCCAGTATGGCTTCCTCCACAGTTGTGACAATCAAAAGAAGCTGTAGACACTGCAAAGTATTTCCTAAGGAGCCAAGCTGGTTCCACTTAAGAAGAGTTGTATATTGTCCTTCCTGTCCTCTTAATTTTCTGAAAATTGCATTACAGAACTGAGTCTTAATTTGTATCCATTTATTTATTTAATCTTTATTCATTGATAAGACTGTTTCCTAGGTGGCTCTGGGGACGTTATTCTAGAAGCACAAAATGTTGGTACTTTCTCCTGTTGTCCTATATGCCTGCCACTTAGAGCCTTTGTAAGGAGGTCTTTTGGAAGATGTTATCTTTCCAATTTTATCATTTCTTTGTCCCTCATTTGTCAGAATATTTTTGTTAGCAGAAGTGGTCTGTCAGCTAGTAATCAGTGTGGCTGGAATAGAAAAGATAAGAGTTTTTAAGCTTCAGAGCACCTCCTAAGGCACTCATGAGGAAAAATGCATAATGCTGGGGTATCTCACTTGAATTACCCAGCACTCACTTTTCATAGTTTACCTTTGAGTCCAAGTTTGGTTCACTACAAAGTCTACGTTTGTTCTAATACATTACACTGATAGTTCCAGTTTAGGTAGAATAGATGCAAGGCACAGTGAGAGACAAATTTGCTACCCTTCATTATTCAGTGTCAGGGAAGGAGATGGGTGCAGACTATGTTGCTGCCTATGGTGAATGTCATGCTGAGCCTGGTGAGTATAGAAGGAGTGTTGACTCAATGGAGAGATGGAACATGACAGGTAGACTTGACCCCATTCTTCTGATAAGGTAGTTCTTCCTTCAGAGCTGAGAAAAGTATGTTCATATGGCAAAGATGAGGATAGTTGACTATTAGGTTTAAGATAGCCAAAGGAAATGGCTTCTGCTGCTAGCTTGTGGTATGATCTCCTTACTCCACAGTCGTGTTCAGATATGCAGGCACTTGTTCTAATCAGCTGTTCCCACTCCTGTATGGAGCTTACTGGTTTACCCACGCCTTCCAGATCCCTGTTAGCACCTAGGGAGGAATGACTTGAGCTGAGCTTCACGTTTGGTCAGATTTCACGTTGCCACAGGCAAGAATTTAACATATTGCAAACCTGAAACCAAATCCCCAGAAAAGATATGGTTGGGCAAGGGGCTCTGTGGTTCATTCTTGGGTTAGAGAGCTCCTGACTGTAGCCTATGAGTGGGGCTTCAGCCAGGTGGGAGGGGGAGAGTATGTGTAAAGTGAACCTTGACTGACATAGGGAGGGGAGACCCTGGGGCCACATTGAAAAGAACAGGACCAGTCGTCTTCAGGGACTCCTTTCAACTCAGGCATGTGACGTAGACTCTGCATGGTGTTTTCTTGAAGTCACTCTCTGCTGACATCACACATTTACAGCACAGGTTGATTTCAGGACACATCAATATGTGGTACTATATGGTTACTTGAAAGCTTTATTTTAGAATATAACCAGAGGAAAAGCTTTTGAGTGACATGATGTCGTTATTGTTTGTCCAAGACAGAAAAGTGATCCTCATGTTTACTTTGGGTTGTTTGAAGCTTTGTTATGGACAGCTAGCAGTACTGTTTCAGTGACAGCTAAAGTAAGTGACTGTTTTAATGGACACAATTACATAGACTCGAGTGCCACATGCCACCTACTTACTCTAATTTAGTCAGCATTTGATTGCTACTGCACTGACTGACTTGTCTAGGGACTACCTTTAACTTTTTATCCCAATCTCTAAAACATATGGCTTAACTATTAAAGAAAAATATTTAAATACTAAAGATATTCTACATACATAATAAACATATATGCAATGTTCTGTCATGATAGTAATCAAAGAATGAATATTTGAGCAATACTTCTTATCCTCTTTTATTTCATAAGCTTATTTCATAAGCTCTCACATTTTTACCCCAGGGTACTCTTGAGGAGTGAGGGATTCGAAATTTAGATAGAAAGAAGGGAGAGAAACAGAAACACAGGAGAGTGTCAGGAGGGGCTGGATCCTTATCCACCAGCCCCTTCTGTCTCTTCTAAAGGGCTATTTATAGGAATGCCAAGGGGTGGAGCAAAAGACCTCCTCCTAGCTCAGCCAAGTGTAGACCCTTCCAATCACCTAGTAACTATGCACATGGTCAAGCAATCCTCTAATGTAGCTCTGCTGGGTAAAGCAAGCTCAGATCTCACTAGGAAACCTGTATGGGCCTCCACAATGCTGAATTATATTAATTCAAAACTAGAGTATAGTTACATTACTTCCCCCTTTCCCTTTTCTACCTCAACACTCCCCATGCCCCTCCTTCCAACCCCTCACATGTCTGTCTTCCCCCACCCCCTTCAAATTTTCAAATTGACCAAATTGATGACTCTTTCTTTCTCTCTCTCTCTCTTCATTTCTTCTTTTGTCTTCCTCCCCTCCTCCTCCTTTTCTTATTCTTATTTTTCTGTGCCTATTACCATTATGAGAAAGCAGTTGTAAAGTGCATTTTATTATACTTCTAGAAGTACAATAATTAAAACATCATTTCTGGGAAATATTCTTCAATGTGTGCACAGATTTTAAAACCCTACCTCTTTTGACCTAGCAATTTCTCCTCTTAGCATTCGTTCTAAAAGAATGAGCAGGAGTGAGGACAGAGATTAATGTACAAAACCTTTGCTACATTGTTACTTATAACAGCAAAATTTAAAAACTACATGTAGCCCAATAGTAGGGAGTAGAATGGTTCTATAGTTTGTTGTTCATCCTGAAAGGCAATTAAATAATCATTAGAAGCAGGGTTCCAAAAGATTGTTGAGTACTGGTGCATGAAAATGCCCAGGGTGCATATTCAGTCAGGTACAATAGAAGCAGAAAAATCTCAATTGTGTTAAAAAAGAGGCAAATAAAAAACAGTGGAAAGAAATGTGTGTTTTCTCATTTATGCATTTTATTTTCTAAAATTTTGACACTGAGTATGCATTAATGAGTAATAAGAATGATATGGATAAATAAAACCTAAGAATCCTGTTGTTACAAATAACACTGTGTGAGATGAGAGATGTAAACTGAGGAAAGAAAGGTTTCTAGACATTCGATCTATTAATTCTTTACAAAGACACAGAAACAGGGAGAAGAGATAGGTGAGTGTTAAGAATCCACACATTATTTTCCAATAGACAAGGAAGATGTTTGTTTCAAGACCTTCAGGAGAATAGGCTGTACGAGTGACATGAGCATAAACACACCTGGATGGCTCATGGAATGAAGCTTATCGGCTGTGGCTGGGGCATGGACTTTGCCGAGTCTAGGACTCAATCGAATCAAGGAAGGCAGACAAGCACCAGGCTGTGAAACGTTTTATTTTCCAGCCATGCTAACGGGTTTAAGGGGAAAAAATGTAATAAAAAAGACTAGAGGATTCACTATAGAATGGTGATAAGGGAACACATGCTAAGACATATACTTATGCAGGCACACATTGCTTAAGTGTATGGGCAAAATACATGATAAATTTCATTGTTAAAATCAAAGGAACATCATATATAAAATATATATGCTAATATCATCCTGAAAAACATCTTGATAAGGTGCTTAGATGTAGCTGTTAAGTGGTATCATGCTTGCCCAGTGTGCTCAAGGCAACACACACACACACACACACACACACACACACACACACACACACGCACACGGGAGGGAGAAGAGAAAACATCAAAGATTTTTCTGCCCAGGAAAATCCAAAGAAAATTATGTTCTAAAAGATAAGGTAATTAAAATACTATTCCCTCATGTACATATGCTTTTTTTTTTCTACCTTTAAAGAATTTCTTTGGCTAAAAGTTTGTGCTGGAGATACTTCCTGACCAACTATGCATTGGTAAGTATTCTCTTCCACCCGCAATTTGTCAGGAATCACACCTCAATCCCAAATATCATGCAGATAGAGATCTATTACTGCATCCTTTGTATCACAGCACCTGGTATGCAGTTAATTACTAATTGTTTCCTGAATGGATTATGCAACATCTCATCCAGTAAAAGGTTTTGTCAAAATTCATGCGTTGACTTTTTAATTTTTGATATGACTCAGGCGACTCACTCCTAGTGTAAGAATCAGCACATGCATATTAGGCAGGGATCGTGCCACTTCTCATATCCAAGTTGAAGTGGATTTTGACATTGTTGTTAAGCTTGAAGACAAAAGCAGCTGGGTCACACCTTGTTTAACATCAGGCATCCAGCAGTCCTAGGCTGTGATTTATTTAGTCTCTGCTTCAAGTTCTCTACATAGCATTAGTTCTGCTTCCCACTCCGTTTCATTTTCTCCCTTCTGAATTGAGGATCAGGAATCATTCTGGGCTCTTGGTTCCAGAAGCCTATACTAGGAATCTTTATTTTCACCCTGCCTCTTGAATTTTACTATGAAGTTGATTGGCGAGCATTAGTTGATCAATATTTGATGACTTACGCATCAAAATCTCTCCTAGAATATGACCCTTCATAGTGTGAGCTGGAGTATATGTCTGGAAAGTTCTGAGGAAAATTCATTATAGGATAGAGGAAAGAGTTGTACTATATATTAAATCAAAAGGCTGTCTAGTCTATAGTGGGAGTGGCATGCCACTAAGTCTTCTTTGATGCTGTCATCTGTGGTGTAGGAATTATGCCATAAGGAACACACATATTACACATTAAGTGAAATGGAATGTGAGAGGTTTTGAGTGCAGTCAGTTCATACACATTTGTTCACTAGTATCTGAATTGTTTTTCTCTACATGGAAATAGCACCATGAGAATAAGAAAGTCTTGTGAACAGTCACATGTGTAGTTTTCTCTGTTTTACCGTCAGTATCAGAGAGAATTCTTTGAAGTTTCTGCGTTGACAGAACATACCAATCTCCAGCAGAATGAAGAAATAATGCCATCATTGGCTTTTTAAGTTAATGAATCTCCTGGGGTAGGGTGAGAGGGTTTCTGTTTCTGACAGGCAAACAATGCATCCATGTTTCTGCATCCACGTGATGTTAGCCACGCAGATAGCAGGCAGATGTGTCCGTGGCTCACAGAGAGAAGAGTGTGGTTCATCATTAAGATGAACAGGCAAGGAAGACACTGCAGTTCCTTTTAGATGAACAGAAGAGTGTACTCTGGAATGTGTGAAAGAGCCTCTCAAATAATTGTGAAATTTGTTGTTGCTGAGTTCTGTAGATGTGAAATAACCTAGTATTTGATATAAAAGGATTTCTTCCTTTAAACATACTGTGCCGGATGCAAATCCCATTTGAGGTTCTCTTTTTACAAAATCATATTAATTTTCTTTACCTTGACTATGAGCAACGTGTTAGGATATTGTGCAGATGAAATGAAACAGTTGTTAATGTGATTTTTTTTCTTTTCCTTCCCAGTTACTATTGTGTGACTGTTGCCTTTGTAGTTAGATGGGGCAATATTATTTCCATTGGTTTAGTTATTCTCCTCATGTTAAAATTTCATTTTTCTGCCACATGAACCTTACAACAAAATATTTTTCTTCTCTGGAGTTTAGAAAGGAAGTTACACACATTATGGATTTCTGCAAGTTGTGCTCTCTGCTCGATTATCTCATTTTATCCATGTGTAATCATCTATAAAGATGCCCATATCATTTTTTTCCTTGGATAAGAAAACTGACATTTAGGGAGATCAAGTGATTTTCAGGTGTTCATACGTTGGAGCGGTGGAGCCAGAACTTAGACATGCTGGTGTCTTTACGATTTTGTGACCTTTGCTTGAAGTATTTGCTGAAGGATGAAAGCCAAAAGCACCCACCCTCCTTTCTTAAAATAACTCCATGCAATGGAAAGTGTATAGAGGATTTGTGCCCAGGCAAATCTCAACTTTATTTATTGTCTGATAACGTCCTACATGGCTTTTGGGAAGTCAGACTCTCTTCGGTCCCCATTGCCCCTCAGACTAGAACTCTCTTTCCAAGTGTTTATTGGATTAGAAATTTTATGTCCCCAGAATGAGCTGGATTGCGGGGGTGGTTATTCCCTCTTCTGTCTCTTTCTCTAGTCTCCATTTTCCCATACTGGGCTGTGAGGCTATGCTAACTGGAGTTGTCTCTTAGTGAGCTTATGAAGGAAGATTTTCTTCCTGGTTTACCTGCATCCTTGGGAAACAGAAAAGAAAAAGGAAGACAGTCGTGCTTTCTAAGTGAGGGTTCAGGAACTGGAAGATCAGTTTATAAGAGACAAATCAAAGAAAATTGTCATGAATTGGTATAAATTAAACCTGGGTTTAACAAGTAGGATTTGTGCTTCTCATACTGAAATGTAATTACCATACGTTGAAGGTGTCTATCACTCATTGGCAAACTCTTGAGAGGTACAGGTGTAGTGATCTCTTTCAGTCTGGGGCCAAGTACTCACAGCCTCTGCTCCCCGATAAAGGCAGAGTACCAGAGTGTCTGTTAATGCTGCTGTTTTCAGGCCATACATCCTTTGTCAAAAACAACTGGTTGCCTTCATCAGGCCATACACACAAATCAAGATTTATTGTATTCCAGTTAGCATGCATGACGGACCATATAGAAAACTAACTTTTCTGTCTTAAAGCTGAGATGGTTTTTCAGAAAAGGTGGTCAGTTCTTTAGGGTCACTCTTTGGGAGAAGGCTGGTGGCCCTGAACTGTCTTGTGTGTTTCCTGCCTATACTGAGTGCTGCAGCCTCCTGGAAGCATCAGGCAATGCCTGTTTTATCCAAGGAGATAAATCTTCAGGGTTGGATTGCCTGTCAGAGGTAGATGCTCCTGAAACACTCTTTTGGCTGTCCTGTGAAAGCCAGTGATTCACGGATCCTTGCCAAGGGATCATCATAAATCCTGCTTAGACAGAGAAATCCCTAATGAAAGAAGGGGTCTTTGCAGTGGCCCACAGTCTTGAACAACCGCATCAAGAAGAGGACTGTTTGCAACAATGCTTGAGTGGAGGCCGAGGACTTTGATTGCATGGCCAGGGACACAGATGGTCTTATAAGTAGGGTTTGATGATGAGAGTCCCCTCACACAACAAGGCGGGTGGAAAGAGCTTTAGTGCAGAATCATCCAAGAAGCTGCTGTCACATGTGGGTTCTTATAATCCTCCCTCAGGATTTCTATGTCCCCTTTTTTTAATGAAAAAATATTGACTAATGCTCTGTCATTCTGAGTTGTGAAAATTAAAGGTGTGCTGCCAGTCTTTTTTTTTTTTCAATCCTTCTGGCCAGCAGTCCATGCTGGCAATGATCACTACACAATGGGATGTGGAGACACATTAGCAACCACAGGAGTTTTTCCTTTTAGGAAGTCAGCCAGTTCAGATCTTCCCAGATGTAATTCATCATGTGCAGGATTCAGCTATGTGCTGGAGGGAGAAGGATTTCAGGAGGAAGACAATATATACATGAGTGTGTGTGCTGAGGAATACTCCCTTTCCTTTGTATATTTTCAGGTACATGGATTTTCATAAAAACATTAACCATTTCTTCTACTTTAGGATGGGAAATCACTTAATGTTACCCTCCTTTGACAATTGCAGCACTTTGTACAGTAATTAGAAAGTGTTAGTAAAGCTTTGCACTTCTGTGAAAGCCATTCCATTTGCCTGTCTTGACTCTCCTTTCTTTTTCTCTTAGGACTGTCTTTTCTCCTTTTTCTGCTTCTGAGCTTCTTTCCCATGCAAATGTCACAATCTGAGAAAAGGCTGGGACTTGGAAGAGGCTTCCCTGGGTATTACAGAATGCAACTCGTGGGTTCCTTTTGAGGAGCTTTGGGGGAACTAATGCCGTGCTCTTACATATGAGCTATTTCACATTAATAATTTTATAGAGTGGACATTATTGGAATCACATTCCAGGCTGGAAAAACGAAACCAAACACTAAGTTTCAGAGAGGCTTAGCCATTTATTGGATATTGTGCAGCAAACAAGTGACGGAACCTCGTGGTGCGCACTTCAACTCTCATTCCCCCTGGAGTTTTCCAGAAGGGCAGGGAAAGGCATTTAATCTAGGTGTGTGGATGAGGGCATGTTTCATTTCTCTCTGCAGCATCTCATTACCTTTAGAGACTCCCTGATCTGATAATGTAAACTGATGTACAGTGCCTCCTCTGTGGCATTCCTACCTCTGATTCTGCAGCCAGGCAAAGAAAAAAGGGAAAAAGAAAGTTAAATGAACTCCCCAAAGGGCAGTCTCCAGGCATCAGTGGGTATTTGCTTTATTCGATTTGTTTGATTTAGAACAAAACAAAACAGTAACTGTTCCCACCTCTGGGTCCAAGTATTTAAGCACAGATTTAACAACAGTGGTTCTATGGATAATGAAAGAGTTTGCACCTTGTCAGGAAACAGCCCTGACATCAAAGAGGTACCAAAATGAAGCTCCAGTGGAAACTTCCTCCCAGCACCCTAGCTTCCTGCAAGGCATGATTCTCTTAGAGTGCTGTCCCTGGACCAGGACCTTGCTTGTTGTCTCCTGGGGAGTTACCAGCTATGCAGGACCTCTGATCCCTACCTAGACCTCCTAGGGTAGATTTGGTTTAATAAGGCCTGCAGGTGAACTGCACAAGAAAGTAACAGAAGCACCTCTCAGCAGAGGAGGGCTTACCTCACACTTAGGGCCAGGCTACTATGGGATGAGTGAGTCATCAGGGAATATAGGCTGGGTGGTGGTGGTGCATGCCTTTAATCCCAGCACTCAGAAGGGAGGCAGAGACAGATGGATCTCTGTGGGTTCTAGGCCAGCCTGGTCTACAGAGCTAGTTCCAGGACAGCTAGGGCTGTTACACAGATAAATTCTGCCTCAAAAAAATGAAAGAAAGAAAGAAAGAAAGAAAGAAAGAAAGAAAGAAAGAAAGAAAGAAAGAAAGAAAGAAAGGGAGGAAGGGAGGGAGGGAGGAAGGAAGGAAGGAAGGAAGGAAGGGGACTATAAAGCACAGTCATCAACATAAACAATATCTGAAAACTTTACACGTGTATTTAGTAGACAAGCATATACATGCTCTTAGGACATCTTCTGTCTTTTCCCTTCTGAACACTTATCGGAGAAGGCAAGAGAAGTTGGCGGGGTTGTGGGAAATTTCTTTTCTTGTTTTCTTTTAATCGTCTTAATTTTCAGTGAGTGAAACTGTACCTAGTCATACTCATTTTAAGCTGTATATCTATCTGTGGCTGGGATTTCAATAACTGGTTAGCCCTAAAGGACTTAGTGTGATAATCTCAATTTTAAGGTCCAAGATTAGCTCAGCTCACTGAAGTCACACTAAGGATGGGACAGTGACCAAAGAAGGTGGGAAGCATCGTGGAGCTCTACATGAGTACACCTTATCAGTCAACTCAGTCAGTTTCACAGGACAGACTAAGTGGCAGAGAACTAGTTAATCTCTGTTTCCTAAATAAGGAGGTGGAGACATTTCTAAGGTTATCCAGTGAGTAATCTGTGGAGGGATTCAAACACCTGCAGCTTGCTCCAAAGCTCATTCTTAATGATCTACAATCTACAATGGAATTATGTCAAATAAACTTAATCATATTCAAAATTCTAAAGCAAACATACTATTTTATTTCATTCCGTGTTTGAGTACCTTGTTATTCTGAATATTGCCTTCTGATATTTATAAGTTAAGATATTCTTCAAGATAATGAAAGGAGAGTAATGCTTAAAAGGAGCTCTGCTTGTAATTTTGACAGCCACTTTGCTGATAACTGAATTGGGGGGGGGGCAGTGTTTTCTTTAGTATGTGAAATATAGCTATTTCCAATCCTGGGTACTGGGGCCCTACAGCTCCCATGGGCTGGAGTCCTGTGCGCCAGGTGGGCCCCACATGCTACTGCATGAGTGTTTGCTTCTCATCTGCCTCTTGTGCAACGGGCTACTGCACTGGCCTCTCTGGCTTGTGTCTGTGTGGGACTCATTAGCAGTGGGTATGTGTCTCACACAGTGGTTCATTCACAGGCCTGCTAGCAGTGCCAGGGGCTGGGACTGCCTCTTAAGCCATTCTGGGAGGCTGCTATGCAGAACAAAGCCAGGCAGAGCCCTCTCACAGCCCTATGGCCCCTCCATTTCCACAAGTGAGATCACGGGGAAGGAAGCTTTCTTTCGGAACCATAGCTGGATCCTGACCCCCCCTAGGATGACTGTAAGTGGCCAACTGCTGCTTGTGACCTTGTGATGGTAGAGGGAGTAGGCACTGGATTTCTCAGGTCTTGCCTTCCCATCTGCTAGGCAATGTGCAGGTGCCAGTCACCCTGCCCAGCACAGGCAGTTCAGATATGGAACAGTGGCGTGTCGATCCTGGCAGAAGGGACCAGCTTTTGCAAGCTTTAGTTTGGCATTACCGTTTTATTTGTGTCCTGTTTGTGTCACTGCAGCTGCCGGCTCAGCATCGTCTCACTATTTCTGTCCTTTCTCCTTGGGTCATGATTGTCATTTGATTCAGTTTGTTTTCGTTCCACCCTGGTCACTGCAGTCAGAGCTATGGCTGGGTTGGCCAGGATCATGGATCTGTGTCTTAGGAGCTTCAGAAAGTTTGTTCTGGTCTCTCCGTGAGAGAGATGGTGTGGATTGGGTGCTATTGCCAGATTGCAGAGTCTGGGACACGTGCTTGGGGCACTGTTTCCACCTTCTGTCTTTGGTTGCCTCCTCATTAAATCTTTCTGGGCCTGTGGAGTTGACTAGCAATTGGTTTCTGACCTAGTTACAGGGAGCCACAGTGTAACCCCTTGCTCATCACATCAAATGGATCTTACTGTTTTGTTCTTTGTGATTCAAAGTGGACTTTGCCATTTTAGTATAATATTACCCCCACCCCGAGTGTGTGTGAGTGGATGTGTGTATATGTCTGATGTGAACATGGAAGGATATGCCTGTCCTTACACAAGGGGGAGGGGATTGGGATTCAGCTTCTGAAAAGAAGCTGGCATTTTACATTGCTGTGTCTCTGAGCAGGACCGTTAACAGGCTCTCTGGTTTCTGAGCCCACCCTCCCTGCATTTTCCACAGAGAGTACTTTCCCTTGAGCAAGGATTCTCACAGTTCCCCCCCACCCACCCACCCATCCCTTGATTTCAACTCTGTTTGTCAGTCTTCTGCCAAAGGGCACCAGGGAATTCCTCAAAGGATCTTTTGGATTGTGTGTTTAATGAATGAAGATTTCAGTTGGGACAGTTACAGAGGACAGCACGTGCCTCTAGTTGGTCCCGTTCTCAGCACTGCTGAGCTATGAGTGACTCACCTATCTGGCCTTTGTTCATGCTGAGCTCACCAAGCAAATATGAGGTTGGTTTCTTCAGCATCTGCGACCCTTCATCATCATTTTTGTCATGTATTGTGAAAACTACTCTCTCTAAACAAACTGAATAAAGCAACAACCAAATTACTTTTTCCATATTAAGTAAATCATATGTATCTAATTGCCAATCAACGTTCTCATCAGTATGAGTTCATCAGAATAGCATTTATTTTCCTATAAGCCTGACCTAAAGCAAGAACTGGGAGAAGAAAAGTGAAGAATGTTCAGTGGCAGCAGGTGTTTCTAATTGTAATAACCTGCTTTTCATCTCTGTGTGACTTGAGCAGTTATCAAGAGTCCATTGTGTGTTTAGGGAGGAACCCTGTGCTTTTAGTTTTATGTTAATATAGATTATGCATCTTGAATAATAGGCCAAGCAACTCTGTAAGTTAGGCCTTACAGAAGAAGATTCACATGCAGATGCTGATGGGTATTCAGCTGAGTTGAGATACTGCCCTCCCTCACAAACTCTCCCAGAGCAGCACATTTTCTGAGAAAGCAGAGGCAGGGGTTTCAGTCTTGGATTGGACTCCGCAACTTTCTCCATGGATATAAGTCACCGACTAATACCCTCTGTATTACTTCCTTCTCTATGGTGCTATATAGCTGTTTGTTTTAAGTGTAGTGAGCATGGCTCAAGTTCTTCCCATGTTCTATGACTTCTGATTTAGTCTTAATATCTTGGGCAAAAATGAGTCTGTTGCCCCATAGAATAACAGAGCTTCAAGTTTTCAAGGACATTCATCTCACTCACCTACTTTTTTGAAATATGAGAAAACTGAGGATCCAATTGGTAAACTGTTTGCCTGCGGTCATAGGACATGAACTTGAATTCAGTCACCCCTGTCCAATGGCTGATTGGGTGGGTTACAATGTATTACCTAGTTTATTCTGAGACTAGGTAGATCTCATGTGTTTCCTTTGGCAATGCTATCCAGGCTGCAGAAAGCACAGCTAAAATTAGGTACAATACAATCTCACTAGGGACAGGGGTCCAGTATTATCCATCAATGTGTCCCTCAACCTCAGTACAGCCTTACAATGCACCGAAGGTGGTCAGATAGATGGATGGATGTCTTGGATGAAATGATGGGCCCTACAGGAACATTCTCATGCTCTCATCATCAGTCTGGTACTTGCTGACCTCCCTTCCTGGATTCTCCAAACACCACAGAGTATTTTAGACTCAAATTGATGCTATCAATATTTAATTTGACACTTCGATGATTCAGGCATTTAGTGTTGTAAACTATTTTCCTGTTTCTATTTTGGAATAAATTGGCTTGTTCTTTGGCAGCTGTAGGTGGAACACTTCTTCCTGGCTGTTGGAGAAAGAGGTAGAAAGGGTTTAAGTCCTCAGCACCCTAGTCCATTTTGGCTGTGGCCAGTTGAAGGTCCACCCTTCAAAAAAAATATGCCATGCTGCATATTGAGGTTGAGATCATGTAGCTTACAACATTATACACCAATTCCTTTGACAGTAACTTTAACACTGAGGAAGAAGAAAGAAAATCTCACCACATTTTATTCATTGAAACTCATAAAATATCTTTTCCTTTTGGTATAATACTTAAGGATAACTTTAAATTAGTGTTATTTGAGTAGCGACTTTTATTTCATAGTGCACAATACCAAAGTAGCACAGTGTATTTTCCATTTTGCTTTCCAATTCATGGAATTGCCAAGGTAGGAAAGCCTTGCTATTCTATTCAGTGTGTGGTCAGCACTTTACTTATATGTTCTCTTATTAAAACAAGCACTTCTAATATTATGTGGATATAACAATATAGTTCCTTTTAGCCATTTGGGTGGAATAGAATGGGACTATTAAATAGTCACTTTATTTATGAAGTACTTAACATCACATCAGTTACTTCATTCCGAGTTAGACTGCCAAAGCTTCAATGTTTTATTTTTGTAATGAAAAAAAAAAAAAAAAGTCCTTAAAACATGCGTAGGAAAAAATCTAGAAATTGTCAATATCAGGATGTTATTGTTCTTTTTCCTATATTTTATAATTCAAATAATTAAGAAAGCTTTGCACACAGGAAGCTTCCATGGTTGCTAGAAGCATTTTCCTGTTCCTGAAGGTGAATGGCATTTCAACTGGGAGTCAGAGTAACACATTGGATGCAGAATTAAACTATTCAAAAATAACCTTGTCTTCAAAGTCTCTTTCCTATAAATGAGTCAGAAGATCCCTAATTACAGTAAATACATTCGCTTACTTCCAGGTCAGATCTGTAAAGATTAGTCTTTTAATGAGGCGGCAAGGTTTTAGGTTAAGAGTCGGAGAGAGGACATGGAAATGAGCTGACTTCTACGGGAGGGTGGAGAAACTTTTATTAACTAAGTGTACCTCATAATTTGGCATGTTGCTGGGGAGTCTTCTTAGACCACTAAAAATAGTCTCTTAGATCCAATCTTATCATTATTTCACCTTGCCTTTTCTTTAGTCATTTTGCTTTAGTAGCCTTCCTTTTTTTATGTTGAAGATCTTATCTGGAACCATCTACAGAAGGACCAAAGTCTAAGCGATCACCCAGATATGTGTGCTTTTCACACGCTCCTTATGAGAGTCCAACACGCAGAGTGGCGAGTGAGATGGCTTAACAAGTAAAGATGCTCGCTTCCGAACTTGATCGTCTGTGTTCAATCCCCAGGACCCACATGATGGGAGGAAAGAACTGACTTGCAAAAGTTGTTTTCTGATTTCCACATTCACCACACATGCTGTGGCATGTGTATGCTCACTCCCCGCCCCACCCACATACACTAGTATAGAAAATTTTGTCATGCACAACAATTATGAATGGCTGTCCACCCAAAGACATTACAAAAACACAGCAAACAAAGGCAAGCAACATGGAGCCTGGAAACAATGTGCTGCAGATTGACATGATTGCCAATGCAAACCAACCATGACAAAGCATGCTGAGTTAAACAAAATGAAAAGTCTAGCTGAAAGTGAAAAACAAACAAGTTTATAATAATAAAGAAAAAGATCTTAACCCAAAATGCTAACATCTAAAAGCCATAATGGAGAGAGCTTGTATGGATTAAACAGGAAGAGAAACGGATGGGACCTCCAGCTCTCTCTGCCCCACCATTGCCCTGGCAGTAGCCTCTGTGATATCTCTGGATTTCCCAGACCATTTCAGGATTCATTTTGAAATCACTTGATTATATCACTGAGTTGCCATTTGACTCATAGTTCTGAGATTTATGATGTCTCTCAAGCCTGAAGTCTGGGTCTCTGTGTGTGTGATTTACAGCAAACACAGAGAGTTATACAACTTATGTTGCAGGAGCAATAAGTAACATAGAGGACAGAGCCCTACTTTTCATAACTCCATAGGGATAAAGTGGTTTGCAAGTGGTTGGGTTTAAAAGCACATATTCAAGGACAGAAGGTCTTATTGGCTGAGAACAGTTGCTGTGGGTAGGGGCTGTTGCCTCTCATTGGACCATAGTCACTGCCTATTAGCTGCTTACTGAGCATGTGTGTCCTAGTGTAAATGGTTGGTTCCTAGAAAAGAAATCACAATCCACTCTGTTTCAAAAAAACTTTCAAATGCTCTCTGTGTCCTTGATCACCTTCTAATTCTTGACTGTTGTATGCTTAAGGAAGGCTCTGTAGAAAAAGAAATCTTCTTTGATTCCCTGGTGAACTGATTGTGTCTGGCACAAAGTAGATGCTCAAGATATGCTCGTGGACAGAGTGAATGGTCCACATGGATGATGCCTTTGTGAGGGGTCTGTGCGCATGTGTTTGTTTGTGTCCAAATAAATCCTGAGGGTGTGCTATAAGGAAGTTGTATTGAGTCTTAAAGAACTAGGATTTCATAAAGAAGGGAAGCTTTCTATACATAGTAAAAGGAGTGGGAAAGCATTGTGAAACAACACAGCCAACCCAGGAAATTAGCGGGTTTCTTGCGCAGTCTGGCCCAGGCCATATGGAAGGTCAGCTGAGGCTCACTTGGGAAGAGTTGCCCTGAGTCAGTGTGCACTGGGTGTCAGGAACAGGAGGCCTAGAAGAAGACTCCCTGGGTGTGAATTCCTGCTAGCTATATGCCTGGACTAAATCACCTTAGATATATCTACTTTCAAATAGGGACAATCATTTTGACAATCTATTAAAGCATGGCACTCCATACAAAGCAGGATGTACAAAATAGGAGACTCAAAGGAGGGTGTAGGACATAAGAGACTTTGGTGTTTGGAAATTAGGAATAGTATATGTAGGCCTAGAGCTCATGTGAGCGTATAGCAGCTATGTGAGGATGGGCTTTGTTCTTTTGAAAAATGATCTGTATCCTTCTCATCTCCCCTTACTTGAGATCAACTTCATGTTGTGAGATGCTATAATTCTGCCTTTGAGGATGATGCTTGTTTTCAACACTACCTGAAAAAAAAACAGAGTAAATAAAACAGCGACATCAGCACCTGGGATGACTATAATCAGACAGGACATGGTTGTGTATATCTCTGACACTTTGAGCAACATAGCTCTCGAAATGACGTGACTTTTGCTGAGAACAAGCTTTGCATTTAAAACCTTAGTCCAAATTATTTAATGTTGTCATTTCCTCCTTTATAACATCCTATTATATAAAACACTACCATTTTTGGTACCAGATGTGCCTTGTAAGTAGTCTTCAATTCCCTTTAGAATAAAGCAGGGCGTGTATAAATGTGCAAAATGAATTTTAAAAAAAGGAAAGCACAGGATGAATTCTGGGCTCCGTAATTTCCAACCTAGTTTCTTTGCTATGAAGACCTAGTTTTCGGGAGTTCTTAGACTATGCTCTCTCTCCATCAGAAGGTCAGGATTGATATTATCTCTTATATTCTTTTTCTTCCTGTCCTTGGAAGAGAACTGCCATTTTTCTCAGTAGTCCCTTTAGACATTTCATCTGGCTTGCGATGCTATCGAGGCTAAGGTACAGAGATTCAGGATGCAAGAAGCAGAACCTATGGCCACTGAGGTAGCTGCAGACTCTGCTCCTTCTACACCTCAGTTTCTATCCCTTAAAAATAGACCAATGTTCACCAACTCTACAATCATTCTGTTTCCTTTATTATTTACTCAATACTGTGTTTTCACTCATTCTCCTTTTCTTAAATCTTTTTGAAGATAATTATATTGCTCTCATTTATGGGAAACTAGTAACTCTTGTAAAAATGAGGTAACCAAAAAGCTGGATATAATTAAAGAAGAGCAATATAGCTGAGTGCATTCGGACCCCAGGCTGCCTTCTCTCTTTGTCACCAAAGAGAAGTCTCTAGGAATCACTGCAAATAGATTCTTTCTGCAGAGATCAGAATTCAAAAAATAGTTAAGATAACTCGGTAAGTCTTGGTTAGCTGTCATTTAATGCCAGCAGTAATTGATATTCATTGAGTCTTTATTGAATAAGTCATTGCACTAGTTTATTTTTATAGAGACTTTGCAGTGAACAATTATTTGTGATAATATCAATTAATATTTAGTAAGCAATGTTTTCCTAGAAACAAGAATATAATTTACAGACCTCATTTCCTTTGCCTCAGCATAGCTCTGTGAAGCTTATGCAGGAAAGTACCTGTTTGGCTGGTAAAGACACTGAGTCTCAAGTCTCAGGGCTGGTGAGCCATAGAGTCCCAAATGAGAACCTTTCTGCATTTCTTCTTGCGATCTTTCTGTCACTATCACCAAAGTTTGGTCCCTTCATTGTTTCCTGCTTACTGAAAACATAACTCCCTACCACCTTGCCTCATGGTCCTTTGCATATGCCATATCCCTTATAGATCATCTTCTTTGTGATATTGGGATTGACTCATGAACCCACATGACTCATGTTGAACATTAAAGAGGCACAATTTGTAAGAACACTGATACTGCCAGTGAAAGTGGGTTACTTTTAGCCAGGAGAACTGATGGTAACTGAGTAGGAGGGATACTTACTTTTTATCACATTTACTGTGGTATCTAGTGTCAAATTAACTTGATAATTTACTGGATAAGGGAATTTGTTTAAGTGTTTTCCAAATATTAGAAATCAAATTATGAGTAGCATTTCTACTTTGTACAAATTTACATATAAATTATACATCAATCTAACATCTATATATCAAACATCCATTTCAGACAGATACAAGCATCAAAGACTAGAGTACATTAGAAAAAAAAAACTGACTTAAATGCAGCCTAACTCTCTTGGCTGAAGATGTAAAATAAAGCTCTGAGTGAGCATTATAGCAGAAGGATTTTAAGAGGCTTCCAGCCTCTGACTTGAGCAGAGCTCCTTCATATATGAGCAGGATTTATTCTCTGTCATTCTTACCGAGGCGGGAATCACAATCCTGTCTGATGCCATAACACAGCTCTACACAACTGCTGATCATGTGTTGTTTTTTCTTCTTCCTTCTCAATTCTTGACAGGATTCATAAAAGTGGGTACCACTTTTAACCAAACAAGAGGTATAAAAGAAGAAAATGTCAGGTAGATTTTTGAGGACGTCTTTGCATATATGCAAGTACCACAGAGGTAAATCCTGGGGGAACTGGCCTAAATAACACTTCTCATGAGAATAGTAGATTCTAGACATTGTCAAGTGACTCTTCCAGGTGACTTCAAGAACAGTAAATGTATTCATACCAGTGAAGGACATTATTTCACTAACAAAGTACAGCAGAACACAACTAAAACACTTTAGCAGAGTAAACCTAGTGTACTTAATGAGCTAAAAGGAAGACTCAGCGCCCCCACTAGACTCCTTCCCTGACTCATGTTACCCTTCAGTGGCCAACTTCAGTGTCTGAAGAAAATGACAGGCCTTCATTCACTGGAGCCCTTTGAAAAGTATGGGTGCCTTTGTGAGAACATGGTGTCAGGAATTCACTGCTCCTTTATCAGTTAACCTATTCAGAGGCTGTTCACTGTCATTTAGCTTAGGTCTGTGTCAACCTGATAGACAATACCCAGGAAAATAAGCAAACTTTTTTTTTTCAGCCTTGTGAATTTAAAGACAATTGGAGTTCTCAAAGCATTTATCTTCACAACATCTTAGTAGAGTTGACTAACAAGATAGCTTTTTGCTTTTTACATTTTACTCATTTTTATTTGAGAAGTGAAGGTTGGAGGGCAACTTTTGAGAGCCAGTTCTTTCTTGTTACCATGTGGATTTGGGGGGTTGGCCTCAGATCATGAGGCTTAGCAGCAAGAAGTTTCACTTGCTCAACAATTTCTCATCAACTGGTATTCAGTTTCTCAGTGTGAAAGGATAGTCCCGCTTTATTTTCAGAATCTTGATTGTATTTCTATCTGAGTACTATTTCTCCAATGGGAACTCCCTCCTTACTCATTTTAAGTCAATCACACACTATGGATGTTATAATCTCCCTCTCTGCTGATGAGAAAGTAGTAACAGGCTGTGACAGGGCTAAAACACAGCAGTGGGTGTGTGTCACAATGCCTCTCTGACCATGAATACTGGCATCTGCTCCACTGAAAAGTTTGCAGATAATTTTATGTCTTAATTGTGTGGAGGTTATCTATATCTCATCAAATGTTAGAGATACTGTCTCTGGTCTTGAGGTGGAAAGTTGGTTCTTCACTATCCTTATGGGTTCCCCCATCAGGCTTCTTTCTCTGTGTATTACAGCAGCCTGGCAAGCTAATAGAGTTCTTACTCATTTTTTAAATGACATCAGTGGACTACTTCCCCAAATATTTGCCCTATTTTATATATAAAGAATACAGTTGGTTTGAGCGTTTAAATTAACTGCTGTAAAATGGAGTAGCCTGTGTCTCAATCCTAGACTCACTGTGCTTTGACATTGTGATTGATGGTAACTTCATACATCCTTGTTGTACCTCAGTTTCCTAGCTATGAAATAGAGGAAGCATAGTCCCTGACTACAAGAATCTTATAAGAATATATAAACAGGAAAGTACTTAGTCCAGCACTCAATGAATATCAAACACTTAATAAATTGTATCAATTTTCAGTGCTTGTTTGGATTAAGCTGAGTCTAGGTAACTCATATGTAAAGTTTCTGAGAGAGTTTATGCCACCTCTCCATGACGGTCATCATACATTAAATCCCCACAGGTGCTGAGATGCCTCACTTGGCAAGTGAAGCACTGGAGATATGTCACTCATACTTTTCCAAACTCAATATTGGCACAAACAGAGGCATCTAATGCCATTCAGAAATTACCTGTTATTTTGCCACTTTTTTGATAATAGTCATTTTGTTGATAAATGATAACCTCTGTCTCTGATTTTCATTGTTTTAGGAGACAAACCAAAGAGTGTCATGTTCCATTATCAAGACTGAGTAATTTGAGCAAAAAGAGTACCTCATTATAGTCCTTGAAAACCAATCAGAGTTATCCCTGTTATCAAATACATGAATGGGTAATTTTTTAGTCACATACACATATGTATACATTCAGATAAACGTGTTTTTGCTCTCTCACTCTCTTACATATAAGCACATTTGTGCTCTCTCACTCTCTTTTTTTCCTACTGTCATTCATTGGTGAGTGTAGTAAGTGAGCCCTGAAGAGGGTAGAAGTCTACTGACTCAAGAAAATAAAAATGAGTGTAAGGTGAATTGCAGTCTTCAGGTAGCTCATAGCTTCTCTGGATACAAAATTGTAAAGGGCAGATAGCCACAATAACAAAGAGTTCTTGCCCTTGAGAAAACCCAAAAGCCATAGAGTGTAGTAAGGGACTCCAATATGGTATGTTAAGAGGATCTTGGAGATCTCTCTAAGTTCACACAGGAAGTAAGATGAAGGTCTAGTGATGTTCTACCAACAATGAACAAAGAGTTTATTTAAATAAAGGAATGACATGTTCAGAAAGGCACAGAGGTTATCAGCTGCCAAGTCAATGAACACCAGGATTCCTCATGCTGGATGTACTATGGGCAGGTGAGACTGAGACAGGCTCAGTCGTGAGTAGGCTGTGTTAATGAATGTGGACACCCCTTGGCCTGATGAGAAACCACTGAATGGGGGCTGGAGAGATGGTATGTGGTTAAGAATACTTACTGCTTTTGTAGTGGACCCTAGTTTGGTTTCCAGTATGTCAGGCAGCTCACAACTACCTGTTATTCAAACTCCAAGTGAATTGACGCCCCCTCTGACCTCCTCAGCACTTGCACACATGTGGTATACATACAGACAAGCAGGTATACACATATGCACAGAAAATAAATAATTGTAAAAAAAAAGAAATCACTGAGTATTTTAACATTTTCAGACACACATATACGTAAATTTTTAGAGATAATATTGTGTGTGTGTGTGTGTGTGTGTGTGTGTGTCTGTATGTGTGTGTGTGTTTGCATGTGTGTGTGTGTGTGCATTGCATTTCTGGTTGGTGGCTTCTGTTAAGTAAGAAGTGTCTGTTTTGTTATGTGCATATTTTCAAGTTATTTCATTTAAGACAGAGAGGCAAATTGGCAAAATAAAAGAAAACAAACTATAGAAAAAGGTAAATGGTGTTATAGAAGACATATGATCATGTACATGTGTTTGCCTTGTTTACATAGGTAATTCTCTATTAAATCTTATTAATAAACTGTAAGGATGTCTTAAACACTTTCCTAAAGTTTGATTATATTACTTGTTCCCTCTTTGCTTCTGAAAAAATTGCTGGCATTTTAGGGTAAGAATAAAATATATTATCTTAGACAAAGGATTTTAATTTCATTATATTGCAGTGTTCACAGGTTGTATAATTACAGGAATATGTTCAGTGTTTGTGTACAGCTTTATTGTGATTATTCTTAGACTGAGCACACTTACTGTGACAGGGCCCCTTCTTCTTCTCCTTCTTCTCCTTCTCCTTCTCCTTCTCCTTCTCCTTCTCCTTCTCCTTCTCCTTCTCCTTCTCCTTCTCCTTCTCCTTCTCCTTCTCCTTCTCCTTCTCCTTCTCCTTCTCCTTCTCCTTCTCCTTCTCCTTCTCCTTCTCCTTCTCCTTCTCCTTCTCCTTCTCCTTCTCCTTCTCCTTCTTCTTCTTCTTCTTCTTCTTCTTCTTCTTCTTCTTCTTCCCAATTTCAAAGTTATCAGGATGGAATAAAAAGGGCAGGGACTTTGATGTCAGGGAAATCTAGATTGGAATTCTCATTGCCTGGTTATCTTGGGCAAGTTATTGGCCTCTCTGAACTCTGCATCCTTTTTCTTTTGTGAAGTTGGCATGAGATAAGCTAAAGCCCCTCTGAGCCTTGTTGGAAGCATTAATTAAAAATAAATGCATGCAACAAAACACACCTTGTCCGTGGCAATAATATCAGGGATCTACAGTGGTTGGAGAATGGTGCCAAGTCATTCTGGAATTGTTAATATGCTAAAGAGAGAAAGTGAAACTGTAATTTGGGCAAGAAATTGTAACAACATGTAGAGGAGCAGGAGGCTACCTCATATGCTAGAATACTGTTTGTTTATTCATTTCTCAAAGATATTACAAAGGCTGTGAATATTTATTTAGTTCTGCTCCCAATAGCCCTTCTAATAGGGAATTATTTGGGTACAACGAAAGACATTTGTAAATGCGGCTGATAAGACTGCCATTGGACAAGGAGTGTTTTGTTGGACACAAGAATTCTATTATCCCTGGCTTCAGTTGTCAAGTGCCCGGGGAACCCAGAATTTATGGTAGCAGCACAATGCGCCTTTCAGGACCCAACGAAAGAGCTGTGAGATCCTGCTCCATGGCTTTTCAGGGCTTCTAATCTTTTTATCGGGCCAGGACAATGCCGGATTCAGCTGCTGCCTAAGCCTCCTGACTGTCCATTGGCCATCAGGTATTGTGCAGTAATTACCATGGTGACAATGGACTCTCTTCTACGCCTGTCCATCGGCCCTTTAGAAAAAAGCAAAGGTTGTCACTTTGTATTAGGTGCTTCTGAAGGCATGGCTTACTTAGGAAAATGACTAAAGGGACATAAAAATAATCATGTTAAAAGATTAATTTAAAAGGCTGCTGTGTCAAATCCATTTGGAGCCCAGGAACTTTTTGTGGATGGTTTCTTGTAATTACAGTTAGTTTTGGGATATCATCCCATGGTTCTATCAGTGAGGAACCAGCCTGGGAGACTTAACAGGGGACATAAAACATGGGCTGCTGGAAACCTCTAAACGCACATGGAAGCAGAGGTCTAAGCTCAGCCAATGAACATCACGGCATCTGTAAAACTCTTTGAGACTTGGTTTCCTCATATGAAAAAAAAATGACAATGCTGGTGCTCACAGATGGATATTAGTTACACATTATATGATTGCAAATGTCCTATATAAATGCTGACATATCTACTGATGAGTTTTATAAAAAGTAAACATACAAAGGAAAATCAAACAACCATAACCATTGTAAATGTAAAATGTGTATCTGTCTTCTTACAATCACAACTCATGATTATTAAT